>NW_011495072.1:1286857-1311059 GCF_000754665.1 Bison bison bison | reverse complement strand
TCATCTCACACAATAGCAAAGTAATGCTCAAAATTCTCCAAGCTAGGCTTCAACAGTATGTGAACTGAGAACTTCCAGATGTTCAAGCTGGATTTAGAAAAGGCAGAGGAACCAGAGATCAAATTCTCAATATCTGCTGGATCAGAGAAAAAGCAAGAAAGTTCCAGAAAAACATCTACTTCTGCTTTATTGACCACACCAAAGCCTTTGACTTTGTGGATATCAACAAACTGCGGAAAATTCTGGAAGAGATGGGAATACCAGACCACCTGACCTGCCTCCTGAGAAATCTGTATGCAGGTCAAGAAGCAACAGTTAGAACTGGACATGGAACAATGGACTGGTTCCAAATTGGGAAAGGAGTACATCAAGGCTGTATATTGTCACCCTGCTTATTTAACTTATTTGCAGAGTACATCATATGAAATGCCAGGCTGGATGAAGTACAAGCTGGAATCAAAATTGCAGGGAGAAATATCAATAACTTCAGATATACATATGACATCACCCTTATGGCAGAAAGTGAAGAAGAACTAAAGAGCCTCTTGATAAAAGTGAAGGAAGAGAGTGAAAAAGTTGGCTTAAAACTCAACATTCAGAAAACTAACATCATGGCATCCGGTCCCATCACTCATGGCAAATAGATGGGGAAACAGTGGAAACAGTGAGAGACTATTTTTGGGGGCTCCAAAATCACTGCAGATGGTGACTTCAGCCATGAAATTAAAAGATGCTTGCTCCTTGAAAGAAAAACTATGACCAACCTAGACAGCATATTAAAAAGCAGAGACACTATTTTACCAAGAAAAGTCTGTCTAGTCATAGCTACGGTTTTTCCAGTAGTCATGTGTGGATGTAAGAGTTGGACCATAAAGAAAGCTGAGCACCGAAGAATTGATGTTTTTGAACTGTGGTGTTGGAGAAGATTCTTGAGAGTCCCTTGGACTGAAAGTAGATCAAACCAGTCAGTCCTAAAGGAAATCAACCCTGAATGTTCATTGGAAGAGCTGATGCTGAAGCTCCAATACTTTGACCACCTGATGTGAAAAACTGACTCATTGGAAAAGACCATGATGCCAGGAAAGATTGAAGGCAGGAGGAGAAGGAGATGACAGAGGATGAGATGGTTGGATGGTATCACCGACTCAATGGACATGAGTCTAAATAAACTCTGGGAGTTAGTGATGGACAGGGAAGCCTGGTGTACTGCAGTCCATGGGATCACGAAGAGTCGGACATGCAGGAACTGAACTGAGCTGAACTGGGGGCTTTTGTCAATACAGCTCTCTCAAAACTTGTGGAGTTCCTATGTATTTGATTTAATATGCCAAAAGCCATATTCCCACTTCATTTCAAGACATGTCTGTCTCTGCATGTACAAGTACTGTGGGCAGCTTGGGCTGATTTAAAGGACCACATCGCTGATCTTTCTAGTAACTTTAAGCACCATCTAGTTCTTCCAGAAGCCTTCACAAGTGCAAGTGCTGTGCCTTTGATTCACTCTAGACCCCTGGGCTATATCTTAATAGCCATACCCTTGATTTGACTTCTCTCTCAGGCTATGTTTGAGAATCTTTTATTGAATGGAGAAGATGGAGATTAAAAATAGTTTTGTTTTTCAACACAGTAAGTCCAAGATTTTCCAGACTCTCTTTGGTCACTCTAATCCTTTCTGAGACCTGAGCAGTCAAGAAGCACTGACTCTTTGTAGCCTGCTCCTGCCTGCAACATTTCACCTGCGCACTCTTGGCCCAGAGCCATCAATGTATTAGGCACACTTTCTTTCCTCCAAGTTATTTCAAGTGACAGTTTTTAGCAAATATCCCACCATTCCATAATACAGGCCATCATTTCTTCAGCCTCCAGTAACAGTTTCTTGTTCCAAAGTCAATGCCACATATTGCAGGTTTCTGTTCCAGGTACCAATTTCTGTAGCGGTTACCCAGTGCCATGGTAACACTGGATGCTAAGCCACCTTAGAACCTGGAAACCCAGAACAACAGTAGTGTTCACTCAGACCCACAGCTCTGCTCTCCCTGTGTGCAGCCTGGACCCAGGGGAAGCCCGTCTCATGGAGGAGGTCGGGAGCTTCTAGGAGGAGAAGCATGAAAGTACGATGACCCCTGTGGGCTGGGCTCCAAACCAGCACACGCTTATTTCCACTCTTGTTCCATGGGCCAGGAAAGCCACATGAATGGGGCAGAACACCTACTCCATTCTAGATGGAGAAGTTACAAAGTGACGTAGCACAGGGGTGGAGAAAGAGACGGGTAAGGAGCTGGGAAAATGATGCAATCCAACACATCTTAGATTCAATTTTCCTTACTTGACATCTTTCATATTACGAAAGTAGTAGTTGTTGTAACAAGTGAAACAATTCCAAATCATGTGAAAAAAAAGCAAGTATCTCTTCCCTGTGAACCGCCCAATTTCCTCTCCTGGTTAGAGAAGAATGGATCATGCAATGCAGGGGGAAGCCAGGGAGAGTAAGGAGGAGCAGGAGGGAAGCAAGGAAAGGGCTGTAAGCTTGCCAGGCAACTCTCTGGTACTGCTTCTAACCCACAGGAGAGTGGAATGTTCTTTCCACTCTGGGTTTCATGAATTGCAATCCCCCCACCACCACCACCATGCTCAACACAAAATTCCTACTTTGTTCAGATGGCTTTCCCTTCTGTGTTAGTATCCTGTGGCTGCTACAAATAAATCAGCACCAAACAGGTGACTCAAAACAACAGAAATATATTCTCTCCCAGTAGGCCAAAATTCCAGAGGCCAAAATCAAGGCATCAGCAGAGCCAACCTCTCCCCAGAGACTCTAGGGAAGATTCTATTGCTCAACTTTCCCAGCTTCTCGTGACTGCCAGCATTTCTTGGCTTGTAGCCGCAACACTCCAGTCTCCACTTCTTTGATCTCGTTGCCTGTGTGCGTGCCCAGTCTCCCTTGGTCTCCCTGTTATCTGGACACTTGTGCTTGTATTTAGAGCCCATCCAGATAAATCAGGACAACTCCTCATCTGAAGTCCTCAAATTTAATCATATCTGCAAATAAGGTCACATTTCACCATTTGCAACCAACCAGCCCTGGCAAACCATGGGAGTTGGCCAAGACCACATCCAGAGTAGGCAGAGGCAAGTCAGCAAGCTAGATCTTGCCCACCAGGAGCAAAGAGAAGACATCCAGGGAGAGGCAGCGAGCAGCATGGACAAAGGCAAGCACTGTGAACACGCGTGCTGTGTCCAAGAAATTACTCCCGGTCTCAGCTATGTTGCCTCCGCAGAGACCATGAGGGATCACCAAAGGGCACAGACGTTTCCTTTCTGTTCTCTGAACCCACCATTAAGTCCAAGGCAGGTGTCACTTTTTCCTAATGAAAATATCTTCTATCAGTGGAGCTGCTTCTGTACAGGAAAGCCCTGCTTTGATGAAACCAGTCCTTTAAAATGAAACATTTTATCAAAAGCAATAATACAATCCCAGTGAAATTAAACCAGGAAGACAGACATTCTAAATGCCCCAGACTCTGGTTTTGATTTTTTAAATTTCCAGTTAAATTAAAGTTGCCCATGGAGATTCAACACTTGGCTTGCCTTCCTGAAGGCAAATGCTCTGATATCCCTCCCTCAACACATCTTCCTCCTGCAGAGTTCTCAGAGGTTGGTTGTAATTCTCACCCACAGGCTGGTTTCAGCCCAAGGACTGGAAGTTAGAAAGATACTTGGGTACCAAAACTATTCACCAGGTAAGTAGGGAACCCACTCCATGTCAGGACAGCACAGTGGCCCCACCCAACCACAGGAAGGATCAGAGGTTGACAAGAACTGGTGGCTCAGCCATAGCTATAAGACAGTGACAGGAGCTGACTTGGGCTGACTTGGGCAAAAAAAGAAATTTATTGTATGACAAAATTAAAAATCCAGGGATTGTTTGGCCTTGGACATATGAAATGATGTCCCTAGAGCCCAGTTTTTTCCCTCTAACTTTATTCTCCCTGCCTTTGGGTCACTCCCTTCTCAGGCAAGAAGTCTCTTCATGGTGCCCAGAGGGCTGCTGCAGCTCCAGCTTCACACTCTCACAACCTCAAAATCTGGGGGGAAACCCTTGCCGCTCCAAGAGCTCAGATTGAGTCTCAACTATCTGATGGGCCCCAAAGGGATCAGATACCCATTCCTGAATCCATCTCCTGGTCAAGAGAGGCCAGGCCTGGGCCATGTGATTCACCTTTTAAGCCAGGGCTAGGCCAACGTCACCCTAACTACATGATTCATAGAAAAGGGGTATAAGTGGCCCCTGTACCACCCTAACAGTTCTGACTTAGAGTGAGACTATTAAATCACAAAAGAGGTTTACTCTGATAGCCTGAATTGTCCAGTTTAAGTTCCTGAGTAATGAGAGGAGATTGAACCTTGTATCCCAGTCTCAGACACTGGCTTGGGAAAGGCCAGGTGAGCACCGATCCCTATGCATCTCTTTGCTGCTGGGTGGCACTGCCTTTTGGCTGGAGTCTGGGACCCCTTCCTATGCCTGTGCTAGGCCCAGCTCCAGGCCTCACCTGGCCTGAGACCCCGGGTACCAAACAAGGTGTGTTTACCCAGCACACAACAAGCCAAATGCTGAGACCCTGAGGTCTGCAGCAGAGAGTTTATTTATGAGACAGCCAAGCAAGGAGGTAGGAAAACAAATCTTAGATTGACCTACTGGAAGGCTAGGGGCTCAGGAATTTATGGCTGATCTGAGGCATGAGCAGAAAGGGGAAATGTGATTAGAGATAAGGGAAGGTAGAGATGATCTGATTCTGCATGGGCTCAGCTTAGCAACAGGCTTCTCCATGGGACATGCACTCAGAAGAAGTATGGCAGCGGGGTGCACACAGGGTGGAGTGTTTAACCCTCTGACGTCAAAAAGTCCCTGAGTGGACACTCAGAGGCCCAGCTGGACGGTCAGTGGTCTTAAGCAGTCTTAACCTGGAGCTTGAACTAGACACAGCTGACCAAGTTCCTGGAAAACAGCTCAGGCAAACTGTGTTTAGGCTGCATGAGCTCTTGGGGAACCCACAAGTTTTTTCTAACAAAAATTAAGGTGAGCTTGATCAGCAACAGCAGGTTACAGTTGTACTGGATCCAACAGATAATCTCTCTAGTTTTCACAGGTAGGGTGCTCAGAGATGGGTGATGCTCAGCCCTGTCCTGGCCCGCTTGGTCGGCCTTGCTCACTCCTCTCCACTTCCCAGTGTACATTCCGGCACAGCGATAGGTGAGAGGATCCTGTGGGACCTGGGGAAAATCTATTCCAGCCTCTCATTGCAGCAGCCTAGACTAGACCACCAGGAGGCTCTGAAACTGACGTTGGAGCCTGCCTTGGATGGGTTAGATCACATGAGAAGATGTACTGTCCTGCCTTCCATCCAGCCAGGCTTCTCACTGTCCCAGGATCTAGCCGTTCTTACCCCAGCCCCACACAAAGGGTGTACTAGGCTCCTGCTCGTCTAAGCACCCACCACGCCTTGGACAGGCCTCCAGAGAAGCCCCTCAGATGGGACAGGAGTGTCTGACACACATCTGGGTCGCCAGTGGCTGGCACAGCATCAGCATACATTGGGTATTCAGTTTATCTCCCTTCCCCTCCAACTCTTTCCTTCCTGAGCTCAATCACCAGTGAGGGCAGGATATTCATCCCCCATCTGCAGACACCATCTCTTCCTCCCAGGCCTACAGCCCAGAGCTCAAATCGACAAGACCTCATGGGTGGGGCTAAAGTCACCTGTGCAGATTTCCAGATCACATGTGGGAGCTCCTGGGGGTCTGGCGTCAGACCTGAAATTAGAGGCCTCAAACAGACCATTCACAAGCCCAATCCAGTTCATGGGCTGGTTTGTTTGCCCCTTCAGAGTTTTTTAATTTTTTAAATGAAAACCAACATTAAACCATTAGGGAATGTTGTGCATGAGTTGTGTTCCCCCAGAAATTCATACATAGGAGTCCTGAACCTCAGAATCTCAGAAAGACTATTTGGAGACAGTGTCTTTAAAAAAGAGGCATAAGGTAAAATAGGTACCCTCCCTGGTGGCTCATTGGTAAAGAATTTGTCTGCAATGCGGGAGACCCAAGTTCAATCCCTGAGTCAGGAAGATCCCCTGGAGAAGGGAAGGGCACCCCACTCCAGTCTTCTTGCCTGGAGAATCCCATGGACAGAGGAGCCTGGAGGGATACAGTCCATGGGATCGCAAAGAGTCGGACACGACTGAGCGACTGACACATTCTCACTTTCCCACTTAGCCTTCTCTGGCTTCCCGGGTGGCACTGGCGGTAAAGAACCCACCTGCTAATGGAGGAGACATAAGAGACCCCGGTTTGATCCCTGGGTCGGGAAGATCCCCTGGAGAAGGGAAGGGCAACCCGCTCCAGCATTCTTGAGTTGGACTCAACTGAGCGACTACCACGCTCATTTCACTTTCACTTTTCAGGGTACAATGAGGTTATATGGATGGGCCCTCATCCTATCTTGCTTGTGTCCTTATAAGAAGAGGAAATTTTCATACACTGAGAGACACCAGAAAGGTACATTCAGAGGGGTGACCACGTGAGGACCTCGTGAAAAAAAACATGTGCAAGACAAGGAAACATGTGCAAGACAAGTGGCTACAGAGGAACCAAGGCTGCCACCACCTGGATCTTGGCTTACCAGCCTCCAGAGCCATGAAAAAATACATTTCTATTGTTTAAGTTCTCCAGCCTATGATAGCTTGTTATGGCAGCCCTGGCAAATGAATACAAAAGGATTTCACCCAGAAATCTGGATTTGCAGCTTCTCTTGAACTATCAAGAGTCGGCATCCAAGGGCCTGTGTCCTGATAGAGCAAACTAGCTAGAGCCTGGAGCCAAGAAATGCTACTCCGTCTCCACCAGGCTTGGACTGCCCTGCAGGGCCACTTGACCTGGGGGCCTGTGACGCCAGACCTCAACGAAGGGTGGGGCAGAGTTACAGCACAAAGTGCCCACCAGGAAACACGCTCCTGCTGCCCTTCTCCCCTGCCAGCCTATCCCAGGTGCGAGGGGGCACTCAGCCCCGGAAGACGGTCCCTCCCCATGACCAAGGCAGTGATCCTGGTGAATTCCCTGACACAGAATTCCCAAAGAGAATACTGCCCTGCCACAATAATTCTCAGGCTCTAAAGTCACATTTCCCACCCCAAATGGCTTCTCCTCCCAGGCTCCAACATCTCACCAGGGCCGCCCTAGACTGGAGGCTCTGGGAGCCTGATTCGGGGCTGTTTCCACAAGGCCTCCTACTGGAGAGCTGAGAGACTTAGCCCCAGGCAGCTGCAGCAGGTTCAGCCCTCCTTTACCACGGCTGGACAAACAGAAGGTGGCTTGACCGGGACCCCACTCCCTCCTTGGGGGCAGACACAGGGCTGCCTCATTCGTGGTGCACACGTGCTAAGTTGCTTCAGTCGTTTCCAACTCTGTGTGACCCCATGGACTGTGGCCCACCAGGCTCCTCTGTCCATGGGATTCTCCAGGCAAGAGTACTGGAGTGGGTTGCCATGCCCGCCTCCAGGGGATTTTCCCAACCCAGGGACTAAGTGCGGGTCTCCTGCATTGGGAGGTGGGTTCTTTACCACTAGCGCCACCTGGGAGGCTACCCGGTCGTTCGTGGGGCACCAGTCAATCTGCTGCTGGCTGGAGCTGCCGGCCACTCCCAGCAGGCCACGCTGGGCCCAGTGGAAGTATGCCAGCCCTTCCAGGAAGCCCTGAGTGGCCCTCTGGGATAGGGGTGCACAGAGCTGCTGGCATGTCATAGCCTCAGCCCCACTGCCTAGAGCTCGCCATCCATCTGCCAGTTGTACCCACCAGGGCTGCCTCTGCACGGCCTCTCAGCCCGCTCCCCTGCTGGTCCCCCTGCCGAGCCACCCCGGCTGCTCCAGGCAGGCCGCTGCTCCCACCCTCTCCTCACCAGCTCCTGGCAGCAGCCCAGAGCCCGCCCCACCCTCTCCTCTCCCTAACCCCCTCTGCCCTCAGGGCTGAGCCCAGACCCTTTCCTGCACTGAGAGGCCTGCAGGCCGCCGCTCTGCCCTTCCTCTGCGCCTCCAACTGGCGTCGAGTCCCAGCCCCCAGCGCTGTGCCTCTGCTTTTAAGACATCTCAAATGTCCTTTCCTCATTGTCTTACATGGGCTGCTTCTTCCACCTGGAGTTCTCACCTCTAGTGTCTAGCCCAGTCCTACCCATTCAACAGAAGAAAAGGCCCATGTAAACCGGGACACAGATGCAGGACCTCACCCATCACCAGGGATGTGCAGACAGACTACCTCCGGGCATGTGTCACTCTGCAGCTGAGAATGACATCTCCAGACCTCAGGAAATCATCCTCCCTGAGCTGCTGAGCAAGTATATTTCAGGGCAAGCTAGTTTACTGAATCTCTGTGAACTCATCTGGTGTCTTAAGTCCTTCCTGGGTGCAAGGAGTGCATGCCTACCTCAGCATCCTTCAAGTGGAGAGAGAGGAGGGGAGATGTCTCCGAATCCAGGTCTGACATACAATGGACATTATGGAAAGCAGTGGCCAGCCCTGTTCTTGGTTGGTCGTCACCCAGGGTGACGATCATAAGCAAAGTACCAGCTAGAAGGGAGTGATCACAAGCCAGAGAGGTGGTGGAGGTTACTGCAGATTTTAGGGAGGCTGAGCAGCTCCTTCCCCCAGTCCCCAGCATCTGTCCATATGCTGGAAGCAATGACTCCTGCCTCTGTCACCCACAGGGTCCCCAACCACCGATACTACATGAAGAGATGGGGGAGGGGCCTGGAGCCCCTCCAGTGCCTTCTTGCAGTGACTTGCCTGGGGCAATGTCAGGGCACCTCCACCAAGCTGCTGAGCACAGAGGCTCCACTGGGTCCCCTGCCCTGAGTTCTAGGATCCCATTAACAAGATGAGTCTAAAGGTAAAGTCTCTTAAAATTAAAGTGAACAATTCATATGCCCCTTGATCCAGCAGCTCTTCGTATTCACTTGAATGAGGAAAGGCTTGCCTATGTGCCCAAGGGGGACTGGGCAAGCCTGCTCCCTTTAGTGTTGCATATCAGAGCGGAGTAACAGATCCAAGAGCGGTGTCCAGGCCACAGCAGACCAGCTGGACACGCTGCCCCCACACCCAGAGGGACAGCCTGCAGGCAACCAGCAGAGACGCCCACTCTCGCTGTCTGTGTGGTGAGCACGGTCACAGTGCTGCAGCACAGACGACGCCGTTGACAGTCAGCAACAGCAGAAGACTCCTGCACCCCTTCCCTTCACCCCCTCGCCCTGCTCCCCACTTCCTCCTCCTCCCTGGGGCCATGCCCCTGGGAGCCTGTCATTCCCACTCTAAGGAGGGCCCTTGGCTCACCATGGCTCCGGTGCTGTTCACCTCACTACCTCCTTAGAGGGTCATGTACTCTTGAGGGTTCCATCTGTAAACTGTGCTATGCAGGCTGAGTGCTGGGGCTTGGAAATAACAATAATATCGGCAGACCTCACAGATTCTGAAGGTTCAGTTCCAGACCATCCCAATAAAGCAAATACTGAAATAAGGCAAGTCCTATGGATTCTTTTTGGTTTCTCAGTGCACATAATACTTACATTTACACTATAGTCTATCGTGTGCCACAGCATTATATTTTTAAAATGTACATACCTTAACCAAAAAAGCACTTTATTGCCAAAAAATTCTAACTGTAAATCAACAACACAGGATTGCCACAAACCTTCCCTTTGTAAAGACTGCAGTATCTATAAAGTTGCAATAAAGCACAGCATAATAAAACAACGTATGCCTGTAGTTAATGCTTGTATTCGCCGAACTGCTCTAACAAAGTATCAGATCAGGTAGCTTAAACAACAGAAATCTATTTCCTCACAGTTCTGGAAGCTAGAAGTCCAGGACCCAGGTGTGGCCAAGACCGGTTCCTCCGAGGCCTCTCTCCAGGCTTGTGGATGTCTGTCTCCTCCCCGTGTCCTCACGCGACCCTCCCCCTGAGCATGTCTGTGTCCTAATTTCTTCTTATAAGGACACCGGTCATACTTGATCAAGGCCTACCCTAGTTACCCCATTTTAATTTTTCTACCTCTTTAAAGGCCTTATCTCCCAATACAGCCACATTCTGATGTTTTAGGAGTTAGGATTGCAACATATGAATTTTGGAGACACAATTCAACCTGTAATACTTGCTGAGCACTTGTAATGTGTGGGCAATATTCTAAGTGCCTTCCCCCTTGTCTCATTTAATTCTCTGCACAACCCTCTGAGGCACACACCATTTTTATCATACAGAGAAAACTGAGGCTCAGGGAGGTCAGGGCAGTCACGCCAGGGCACCCAGCCATCACGCTGCCCAGCTCTCAGCAGTGCAGCTGCTTGTTTTCTCCACCACCTTCTCAGCACCCACAGCGCACACGCCTCGTCAGTCCCTCCACTAGAAGCAGAGTCCATGAGGGTAGGAGGGGATGGTTCCCTCCTTGATGTCAGCACAGAGGTGCTAGATGAGAAGTGGGCATTTTCAAGCTAGCATCGTCCTTGCCCTTCAAGGACTGTGGCCCCCACAACAGGCTTCTCTTTCAAAGTCTGGCTCAGAGCTGAACCCCCTGGCAGCCAGCCTCAGCCCTCCAGCCCCAGGCCTGCCCAAACACAGGAGCCTGCAGAGCCCCTTGGTAAAAATCAATGCCTTGGCTGGCAAGCAGTCCGGCCTTTCTTCCCGGGCCTCCACCGTATCCCAGCAACGACACGCGCGTCCTCTTGTCTGCAGGCTACTGAGAAGATGCTGCTCTCAGAAGCCAGAGTCCAGCCAGTTCCAGCTGGAACCACTGAGCCTGTAGCCTTGACTCAGGGCTCCCCTGGGCTCACCTCCTGGGCCAGAGGCTGACCCTCTGCGAGCAAGGCTGAGAAAGATGTCCAGGCCCAGGACCCCACAAAGTGGGGCCCCAGGGTTCTGCTGCCCTCCAAGCAGGTGGTAAATCCTCTTAGATCAGGGTAAATTGCAGGGAACACTGTCTAAAATGTGAGAAACTAAGATTTGAGTCTGTAAATAAATGCATATGCAAGATGTTTCATGGAGATGTAGCTGCTTGAATCGGAGAGGTATCACCATTCTGCAGAGAGACCAGCTATAGAAGTGAGCACTAAAACAGCCCAGTGGAAACCCCAGGCCATCACCTCCCTGTTTGGTCAGAGCTGCTGCTGGACATCAGCTTGTATGGCTGGCGTACCTAATTCCAGCACTTAGGGAGCCTGATCAGCAGCATGACCTTCCGTTGGTGCCCTGCTGAGTGGGGCTGCCAGCCACTGGCCCCGGGGGAGGAGGCAGATGGCAGGACCCCACCCCAGGCTCATCTGGACTGTCCTGGGCCCTTCCACCCTTCCCCACCCAGAGTCACATATTTTTAATTTCCCTATTTTACTCTTCCTTCTGTCTTGTTTATTGAGAAGAGGGCAACAGAGGATGAGATGATTGGATGGCATCACCGACTCAGTGGACATGAGTTTGAGCAAGCACCAGGAGATGGTGAAGGACAGGGAAGCCTGGTGTCCTGCAGTCCATGGGTTTGCAAAAAGTCAGAAACAACTTATTGACTGAACAACAACAAATGCTATTTACTCCTGCAATTTTAACTTTGAAAAAATTCTGTAGTTCTTTTCCTGTTTTATCTCAGCCTTTCATCACGGAAGCCGTCAGTTCATTTCATCTAGAGTGTTTCCCTTATCTTGTTTTTACAATTTATTGTTTGATTTCCAAGAGTGACCTAAGCCATGGGGAATGACATGTTTGGAGAGAAGAATCAGGTTTGAGAGGCTGGCAGACCCTGACCCAGATATGACTCTGCAGGCTGGTGACCTGGCCTCTAAGGGTCTCTTTAGGTCTCTGCGCCTGATTCCTTACATGAAAAAAGGAGATAGTCATACCTTGGTGGAGAAGCTGGCCTGAGGGAGACCCCAATGGCAGACAAAGGAGGGTCTGGGCATGCCAGGCCTAGGTCCATACTATGGGTACAGCCACAGTTTGATTCTGAGAGTCTTTGAGCTGGGGATGAAGGGGAAAGAGCCCAGCAGGGGGTGGTCTAGAAAGGGAGGACTACAGCCAGTGACTAGGTCCCAGAACCATGAAGATGCCTCATTTCCCATCTATGTGACCAAAGGAGACCTTCCTTACAGAGCAAGAGGTGTGCCCAAAGGAGCCTGGTTTTCATAAAACGGCCTGCAACTTCAGAAGAGAGCAAACACAGAGTTCCTGCAGGGTCCCTCTCTGGTGGAGCACCTGTGCCAAGGCAGGCAGGTGTCAAAGCATGTGGCCAGGCAAGGGAGGGGAGCTGAGCTTTGAATGCCTTCAACACGAAGCCACCCGGGGCTGTGGGTGAAGCTGGAGATGGGAGGTGACTCAGCTAGTCTAAGCGGTTCGCATGTCACCCTGAGTAGATTTTTGTCAGGAATGCAGGAGAGGGATTGAATGTCCTCAGTCTAACCACAATTTCTCCATTGTTTTAGGAAAGAACATACTAGATCTCATATGATTGTTTGGGGAAAAAATGTCTCATCTACTCAGGCTGGTGAGCAGCATGCAGAGCAGACTAACAGGACAGGACACAGACCACAGGACCCAGAAGTGGGGTGTGGGATGGACACAGAACATCCCCTGATCAGTAACAGAGAACAGGCCTCCATTCCAGCATCAATAGTATGTGGACTGGCAGGGACTCAGTAGTGGCTGAACCCCTAGAGCTCAGCATCTGGGCAAAGTCTCTGCATCCAAACCGAGCTAGGCAGGCTGGAGCTGCTGCTCTGGACAGAGAGCTGCAAGGGGACGAGCCCAGGTACATGTGCCCAGCTGCCACCACAGCCCTGTGTCTCAGCACCCACCCCACCTCCTATCCATCCGCCAAGAATCCTGGTGCTCTTTCCAAAACCTGGAACCAGTCTCTATTCCTCACTGAAACCCAAGTCCCATAAGAGTCAGGGCAACTGCTTTGGCCTGATCTTCAAGGTCTGTTATTCAGCCTAGACCACTCTTCCTGGGTTCCCCACCACCACCAGCTCCACACGCCTTCCTTTCTCCAAGAAGCGGGTCTTCAGACCTGGGTCCACACTCACTAACTCTTGATGCAACCTTAGGCGAAGCAGTTACCTGCCTGTAAGATGGAGCAGCAGTGTCACGATGTAAAGTCACTGCTCCAACGTGAGCAGGCTTCCCACTGCTTCTTCTGCCCGCTGCTGGTCACCTTCTCCCAACTGCCCCGACCGGGACGAAGCAGGAAACTAGGTCCTAAGAGAGCCAGCCACGTCCCTGGCCTTAGTGGATCCAATCAGAGTGACCCTCAGTGTTCTGGAGTGGAAAGTCCCTCTATCCCATGGGTGCCTAGGGAGGAGATGGAGCTCTTCTCCGGGAGGGAGTGGTGTGAAGGTGGATGGTTGGGAGCTGCTTCCCTGGAGTAGGGAGGGGGCAGCTAGGCTAAGGATGAGCCCAGCATTCAGAAGGAGCAGAGCCAAGAGAATCCCAGAGGACTGGAGCTCGTTCTTAGTCACGTCATTGCAAGCCTCTCCGGACTTGGCAGTAATATGAGCCAATAAATTCCCTTTAGAGCTTAAGCTAGTTTAAGTAGGATTTTCTGTCACTTACAGAAATTCCCAGTGGAACCCTCAGGAACTCCAATCCTGGACATGGCCCTGGTACACATACCATCAACTCCATGAACTCATCCGGGGTCTTGGGGCAGATGTCTGCCCCCCCATCTCATCTGCTTCCTTGAATGCTCAAGACAAAGGCCGTATCACAGGCAGCTTTGCATACTCAGAGCCTTGGTAGTGCTCCAATGTGTAAGCTTAATTAATGGTCAATCTCAGACGGAAGTAATTCAGAATTCAAGTATGGGGACACCCCAAGATTCAGCCTGCATCCCAATTCCTCCTGAACCTCCTCACCAACTAGAAGAACATGCAAGTGCTAAGAGAGGATTTTGAAAGAGAGTCGGGGTGCATCTGGAAGCTTCTGTTTCATACCATGAATGCAGCCCCCTCCAATGTAGAGGGGTGTGGTGTGCCACCCCCTTCACCTCTGGTCTACTGGGGGCACTTTCAGGGGGTCACTTGGAGGTTTTGGGCACTGAAGACTGAGGTCAGACCCCCCCACTTGGGAGCCAGTGCCAGCTGATAGAGGGACCAGTGTCGTGTTCATGGAAGCAGACTTCGGAGCGAATTGCTGTACTGGGATCACCCCGCCTCTCAGTGCCCCAGGGCCAAGGATGCTCCGGGGACCAGATGTGGTGGGACATGGAACCCCCAGGCTGAGAGGATGTGGAGCTCAAGGGGAGTCTGCATGCAATGAATCTGTAGGAACCATGAGGACAAGAAAAGACACCAGTGGAGGAAAAAGCACATGGCTCACCTGCTAAGCAGCTGCAGTGGCCCCTGAGCATCCAGCCCACCCACCCCCTCCTGGGGAAGCACTCTGTCTCTTCCTGAGGGACCCATGGGATAGGGAACCTTCCGTCCCAGGACCCTCACGGTCATGGAGCTGGAACCTTCCAGTAACCATCAAACAGCACACATGAGAGAGACAGCCCAATGCCGGCCAGGCCAAGAGCAGGCAGCCAACCCACGCTGATCGGCAAGGTTGGGGGAGAAGCTCCACAGGAGAAACAGCACAGAAGGCAACCTCAGCAAGTTCCCACGGCAGGAGTCCAGCCAGAAGCCAGCCCAGCGGGGCAAGGCAGAAGTTGGGCCACGCTGCCGAATTAAGAGTTTAGTCACAGCCTTGACCTGGTCGTGCTGATTTGGGGATGAAGTCTGTGCGAGACCCATCGCCGGAGAGCTGAGAGGGCGTGAGACCAGCCCGCATTTTCCTCCAGAGAGGGCAGGGTGTCCTCCAACCAGCACACATTAAGAGGAAGGTAGGAAAAAAAAAAAAAAGAGGATGGTAGAAGAAAAACACTGTTGCAATTTGGTTCCATTTCAGGGGTGTTTGCTCCCCAGGTTAGTTGCATACATGTTTGGCCTCCACCAGCTGTGCATGAATGTGCCTGTCCCCCGCATCTCACCAGCACAAAGTTTTATGGCATGCATTTATTTTTTATAACAATAACTGGGAAAAGTGAAAATGCATTATTGGTTGGCATTTTTTAATGATTTAAAGTGAAGCTTCCTGAGACATTGGTTTATCGCTTTAGTTTCCATTTAGATAAAATTCCTGTTTCACTTGCTTTGGATACTGTGTCCTGGAGGATGAGAGTTGTAGCAAGCCCTTATGTTTGTGTTAAGTTTCTCATCGTCTTTATGGAACTTGTTATTTCCCATCTGTTGCTGCTTTTTATCTTGGTTGTGTTCCATTTCAATCTGCAGAGCCGCTTTGTTTTGCTGTTATCCCGTCACTTGTCACATCACTGGGTCAAGGCACAGGCTCCGAGGCTGGTGGACTGAGTTCCAAGCTGGTGAAGCCCTTGTACCACAACTTCAGGCAAGATCCTCACCTCCCTAGTCAAGAGTATCGTCTGTACGATGGAAATAGTAGCTGGTAGCCATGAGCAATAGAAAGAACTATCTATGTAAAGCTCACTGCACAGTACATAGTCCCTAACACATAGTAAGCATTTTAAATCTTCACATTACCACCACTTTCACTTAGCATTTTCTTCCTTCCAGAGATGAGACAACAGGCAAACGCTTTGCCATACCACTTGTTCATTTAAATTTGAAATCATGAGGAATTTATCATAATGTCTGGGATATGATTGGGTTAAGATTTCCTTTGTCCCTAGATTAGAATCCAATTTTCCCACCTACATTTATTTAATGGTTCCTCCATACAGGGACAGATGACTTGTAAATTTATCTTAAAACCTGGAAATTGCTTCCCTATTCATTTCCTTATTTATTAATATTTGAACTTCAGCTTCAGATATTTAAGCTAAAACCATACTCCTCAGATCACAGCTTTGTTAACACAGATGCAGGCAAGCCCCTGATTAAGCCCACTTAATTTTTCCCTTCTTTCCATCTACTCTTCTCACTGCCTCCCTCCACAGGCACATGCTCTGTCTGATTCAACCTTAAAGATGCAGGCTTCCCTGTGTAGTACGCGTGGAACCCTCCTCATGCTGCCTTGCATAAACAACTTTGAGCTGCAAACTCTGCTCCAATCCTACTTTCTTCTCTTAACACAGTTTTTGAGCTCTGTTTATGGAACTTATGAATAACTGGTCCAGAGTTCCTTCACGTTGCTTTGTACACAATAGTTTGCACTCAGCACGTCGAACTTGTCATGTACCTTTGGCTGTGAACCTGGAGCTATCTCCAGCATTCTGCTATCAGAAACAATAGCGTAATAAACATGGCCATGCACGTCCCTTCAGGCACCCCTGTGGAAGCGTCTCTAGGATTCCTGGGTCAGAGGACACGTTCACAAAACTCTGAAATTGTTGCCAGAAGCACACCCCCAATCAACCATTCCTGAAAATCCCAGCACACATCCCACTGATGCTTGGTATCATCCACCTTTCCAATGTTGCCACTCTGCTGGGTATTCAGTGGCACCTCACTGTGGCTTTCACTTGTGTTTCTTTGACCCCTGGTGTGTTCAAATCTCTTCAAACACTTGCTGGCCATTTGGGCATCATCTCCTTATAAGAACTGTCTTTTCCTCCCCTCTCCCATTTTTCTATTGTGCTGCATGTCTTTCTCTTAGTAACTGGCAGAAGACCTTTCTATATTCTAAAAAGTAATCCCTTAGCAGTTGTGAGCATCACAAATGTCACCTCCCAGTCTGCACTCTCTTGACTTGGGCTGTGGAGTTCTTCATTGAACAGATATATTTAACTTTGATTTAGCCAAAAGCATCAATTTTTCACCTCTGATTTGCATTGTGGCGAGTTTTATTTTAAAAAGTCTCTGCACCACTCTAGATCTCAAAAGATGTTACCCTGCATAATCTTCTGCCGGCTTTAAAGCTTTACTTTCCATCTGTCAGCCTTTAATCCATCCAGAGACCCCCCTAGGATATCGGGGTGAAGTAGAGTCCAGTTTTAAAGCCCATTTTCCCAGCCTCATCCACTAAATAGCCTGTCCTTCCCCCTTTTCTTTGTGATGCCACCTGTACCGTATTCCAAATCCCCATGTCCACCAGGTCTGTTTCAGCTTCTCCGTTTCATGCTATTGACATCCCAGTCTATCCCATGACCAGGACCACAGTCTCCAGGACACGCCGTGACAGAGAAATTTTGAAAGATCAAGTTACCTCTTCTTTTGTTTTTTTGTTTTGACAAGCATTCTGATTTATTACTTGTCTTCAACGGACCTATTAGACTTAGTTCTCAAATTCTTTATTCAAGATGCCATGAATATCTTGATTAATGTGTCTCAATCTTCACCTGGTTCAGCGAGTGCTGCAGAGGGCCAGGGACCTTGAGGAAAGTGCTGTCGCCCTGCAAGCCTCCTCTCTCTCCTCAACAGTCCTTGCTCTGCCCAAACAGGGTTTTTCCCAGCCAGGAATGCTCCAGAAGTTCCTTCCCTCGCCTGACTTTTCCTGGCTTCACTGGGTGGTAGGCAGGTGTGTTCTTTTCATATGCAAAGAGTTCTGTGTTCTTCCATTTGGGACTTTCATGATGCCCTTGAAGAAGTCTGATTAGCAAACTAGATTGATTGTTTAATAATTGGAAACACCCTGTTTGCCTAATTTCTTTTTTCTAAAACAAGAAATGAAAAACTTTTTCCTACCTGCTCAGATTCCTTTCTCATTCACATCCTTTTTTGCTTTTATATTTCCACGTCTTTCAAAAATAAAGAAGATGGAAAGAGTCAAGTAATATGTGGAGACAAAAAGTAGGAAAGGATTAAATGTGAAAGAAAAGAAGGGATGAAAATGGTAAGGTTGCTAAATTTACTTCCTTGGAATGTAGACTGAGTGGCGGATGGACACAGGATCAAAGCTGGGGGGAGGGCATCCCACCACATCTCCCAGACCTCAAGGCTTCTGCCATTTCTTTCATTCGAGGGCACCTAGTTTGGAGCTCATGACCCTCCTCCACCTTGTGATGACCATAATGGGATTGAATTTGATACCTGATTGTGAAGGACAGGGAAGCCTGGCACGCAACTGGTCCATGGGGTCGCAAAAAGTTAGACACCACTTAATGACTGAACAACAACAACAGCAATTTATGAACAATTTTGATAAACTGGAGTACATACCAAGGTGGAGATCTAGGATGATGTAGGGTCTGGAAACCTTATCACATGAGAAATAGTGGCAAGACCTACATGTGTTTGGCTTGGAGTGACTTACCTCTTCTTATTTGATACTTCCATATACATTTGGCAATGAGCTTGTTGATTTCCTCAATAATTCCAGCTGAAATTTTCATCTGGTTTGCATATAATGCCTACATGAATCTGGGAGACTCGAGAGCCTTGTAACAGTAAGAAATCTCACCTGTACACACAGTAATCTCTCCTTTTATGTCATATACTAGAAGTTTCCATTTTTCTACAGAAAAGTCCTCTATATTCTTTGTTATGCTTTTTTTGCCATTGAAAATGGTGACTTTTTAAAATTTCTTGATCATTTTTCATTAAGAATTTGTTCCTATAAAGCATTTTATGGCATTTTTGAATATCAATATTTTTCCAGTACATTTGCTGCATAATACATGTTTCCTCAGTTCTTTTTCAGTAAAGATAATTTGTTTGGTTGATAACGTCTCATTGTTTGACAGAACCAGTTGAGGGTTTGGCTAGTAGCCAGCTGTTTTTGGATTGTTTGAAGAGAACCCTATAAATTTGTAGTCTAGGAGTAATTCTGCTGTTGCTTCAAAACCTGGAGTTTCAATAGACCTTTAAGTACTGACTCTCTTACAAAGTTATGTGCAAACCAAGGAGACGTCTGTATTTTCCACTTCAAAATTGAATCAATAAAAACAGAACTCCATGCTTTATAAAAAATATTTACAGGCTTTCCCTTCAGTCAGTTTATTCGTTCATTATAATGGACACAACTCAGGAACAATTGAATGGAATAGATACTTCAGGGGATGCGTAGGGAGAGAGTTCCATGCTTAATCCAGATGTACCACCCTCCCAGCATCTCAACATGGCCACTGGGACTTATTTTTTAGGTGGTTGTTGCTGATATAGCAGGAGGTTGTTGGTGTCTGTAAGCTGATGATGAAAACTTGCTTAAGTGACTTGTTGGTTCTATTATTTGGTCTGTTGATTGGGTTGAGCTTAATATATATGTAATGTTATTCCCTCCTTGTAATGAGGATTTAATCTCTTTCCTTCCAATTCTTGCAGGTATTATGTCATTTCCATTCCAGAGAGTATTGGTGCCAAAACCCCAAATACGGTGTCAACAGTGGGGACAGTATGGGCCTTATCACCCAGCCTTGCTCATAGTGCAGATGCTATCCCCAAGTATCTTGTCTGCTGTAGGCTTTTGAAATATAGTAGCTGTTATGAAGGTAAAGCGGAGAAGGCAATGGCACCCCACTCCAGTACCCTTGCCTGGAAAATCCCACGGACGGAGGAGCCTGGTAGGCTCCAGTCCATGGTGTCGCTAAGAGTCAGGCGTGACCGAGTGACTTCACTTTCACTTTTCACTTTCATGCATTGGAGAAGGAAATGGCAACCCACTCCAGTATTCTTGCCTGGAGAATCCCAGGGACAGAGGAGCCTGGTGGGCTGCCGTCTCTGGGGTCACACAGAGTTGGACACGACTGAAGCGACTTAGCAGTAGCAGTAGCAATGAAGGTAAAGAAGCTTCCATCTATTTCTAGTTTTATGATAGTTTTTAAAAAATCATATGTAAGCATTGGAGTGTTTTTCTGAACCTGGTAAAATAATTAAGATCAGCACTTTATTAAAAATATAATATTTAATTTCATTTATGCCAATGTCACCATCTATTAAAGAAATTAATGGTCACTTTTTCAAGTGCAGCTTTGAAAATAGTATTTATAAGTGTTTACTGACTAAGTGTGGAGTAGGAAATGGCAACCCACTTCAGTATTCATGCCTGGAAAATTCCATGGACAGCAGAGTCTGGTGGGTATATATGACTCCATGGGTATATATGAATCTTTGAGACTCCATGACTATAGTCCAAAGATGGAGTCTCAAAGATTCAGACACAACTGAGCAGGCATGCCTATTGACTACCTAATCCATTTTCCTCATAAAGTAAATATTTACTCCATGGTTCAAATTTTATATATATATATATATATAATATATAATATATATAAGACAAGTATACACATTTTTCTCATGAATACCTAGAAAGATTTGGAGAAGCCAGGAAGACACTGTAAGGTAACCAATCAGGTGGGGAGGATGAAAAACTAGCCTGGGCCACGAGCTCTATCCCAGCCCTGCTGGGCACACTTTGCAGAAGTGGAGACACCTCTGCACTTAAAGAACTAAAGTGAGACTTCAGGGACGAGTGCGCGTTTCCGACTGCACACACAAGAGAGATGGCTTCAGGGTTGGGAGGTCCGCTTGCTGTGGCCAAGGAATGGGGTGAAGGGCTTTCAGGTGACCGCTCCTCCGGGCCCCATAGGCAACCCAGAACTGGAGCACTGGTGTGTGCCACAGCTGGGCAGGTTAGGGTCAGGCCCACTAGGGTGACCTGAAGAAAAGTGTCAGTTCAAGGTGAATGGCTGGCTGGCCTGGAGCTCCTTCCTCCCCTCCACAGCCCTCAGTCACTGAGCACCAGACAACTCCAACCAAACAGAAAAGTTCTCAGAAGAGTGCGTTCCCCAGGGCACTACAGATGGTGCGTGAGGGACAGGACTCCTTAGTCAGGAGGCGGCTCAGAGTAGCCATCAAGCCCAGAGCATGAAGGGCCACACTGAGCTCTTTGCACTGGGGCCCAAGAGGTGGTCCAAGGCACTGAAACTAGCCTCCTCCATACTGTGCCCAGCTTGAAAGATGCGTGATGCCCCCAGGGAAAACTAGCAACGGTGTTTTTCACTGGATCTTCCCTGGTGCCTGGTGGCTCAGTCAGTAAAGAATGAGCCCACAGTGCAGGAGACCTGGGTTGGATCCCTCAGTCAGGAAGATCCCCTGGAGGAGGGCATGGCAACCCACTCCAGTATTCTTGCCTGGAGAATCCCCATGGACAGAAGAGTATAGCAGGCTGTAGTCCATGCGGTCGCCAAGTGTCAGACACGACTGAGCAACGCCAAAGTACACACATCTTTCTCTGAACCAATAAAGAATGTGAACCAGACCTGTAAACTTGTAGTCCATAGGCAAACCCACATGTGGCTTTGTTTCACTGGTTCCATGTTTTTAAGCTTCTGGAAATGGATTGCTCGACCAGAGAAAGTGGTCTCCACTGGCCACAGACCCCTCCACTCTATTTTGTTCAGTATCTAGCTTGATTCATTTATGTTGCATATCTGGCCCCTCTGGGCATTCCAGTGTGCAAACCCAACTTAAGCACAGTTCAAGACTCTTCCTGCGTTTATGGATTCAACGATGGTTGTTCTGATTTCGTGCACAGGGTCCCCTCAGGAAATAAGCCACGTGATCTCCATTTAGGATAAAGGCTGTTCTTGCTTTGTCAGAACACAGTGGGATGGGTTCTGAATCAGAAGATGACCCTTCTGTGTGTAAAGCACAGTTCTTCTCCTTTTGAGTTTTCCTTCAGTAACTTGCTACTAAAGGGTCTTTTCCCAGAGCCCTTGGGAAAATGAATAGCTTCTGAGTAGACTCAGACAACCACATCAGAGCCAACCCCTCAGGAAGTCTGTCCATATAATTGCATGGTGGTGGCCCTGTGGCTAACCCCAGCCCGGTGAATTCATGGGAGATGTGCTGGCTCGAATCAAACAGCCTCCGAGCTTTATTTATGGACAAAACAGATGACACCGGAATGTTCTCTTCCCCTGGATCTCATCACCCCTTAAATTTCAGGAAGAGGGGTCACCAACTCAAGCGTGGACGATAGATACAAGTGAGGTTTGACATGTGTGAGAAAAACCACACTGTCCACTCAGCATATCTTTCCATTTTTGTAAGAGGCACGGATGGAGGCACTTGGATTCATAGAAATGAAAAAACCAACAGCAAAAATGCGAAGATGAACAGCAACCATCAGTCTGGATAAATACTGCCGTTTGTCAGTTCCAAGTAGACAGACAGATATGATTCTCCAGAGCAATAACATTTTCTGATTTTTTAACGTTGGTTCATTTAAAAACAACGGCCACACTGGGTTGGTACAGTCTACCTTCAGTCATGATGGAATAATTGCCATCACACTTGCCATTCTGCCTTAAGCAGATTTAATGGAACAACATATATAAGGAAAATGCTGTGAGGTATTGTTATAGCCAGCTCAGGATTGCAACCCCTAAGAGAAGGAAGCGCATCAGGTGAGCCCCAAGCACTGCCTGGTCTAGGACAATTTCCTAACCACAAAATAGAAGGAGCCTGATCTCTTCTACCCCAGGGAGCACAAATGCTGAGTTGAGAAGGCAGAGGTTAGTTTAGAGCCATTGAAACACCTAAAATGTAAAGATTTGAGCAACACAGAGAAGGGAACTGGCTGAGAGCTTGGCTTCACATGTATGGAGAAAGACCGAAAGACCCTGCAGAAAGCAGTTGACATGGCTGAAAGCAGAGCCGAGATACTAAATGTCACACTAGCAGACACTGGCTTCCCTGGTGCTCAGAGGTTAAAGCGTCTGCCTGGAATGCGGGAGACCTGGGTTCGACCGCTGGGTCGGGAAGATCCCCTGGAGAAGGAAATAGAAACCCACTCCAGTACTCTTGCCTGGAGAATCCCATGGAGGGAGGAGCCTGGTTGGCTACAGTCCATGGGGTCGCAAAGAGTTGGACACGACTGAGTGTCTTCACTTTCTTTCAGTAGACACTGGAGCTCTGGTCCAACCAGATGAAAGAGACCTCATTAAGGCATTCATCTGAGATATAATATTTATTCCAACATCACACAAGTAAGATTCATGTCCTAAAGAAGTGGTTCCAAATTGGAAGGGTGAGGTGATTTTTCTCCTCCCTCAAAGAACATCTTGCAAAGTCTAGAGATCTTGTTTTTACTGTCATGATGAGACATACTGGTGCTGTGTGTGCTTAGTCACTCAGTCGCGTCCAACTTACTGCCACCCTTTGGACTATAGCCCACCAGGCTCCTCCGTCCATGGGACTTTTCAGGCAAGAGTACTGGAGTGTCTTGCCATTTCCTTCTCCAGGGGACGGGAAGTACTACTGCCATCTAGCGTGCAGAGCCAGGGATATTGCTAAACATCTCACAGTTCACAAGATAATCACACACGACGAAGAATTTTCCAGCCTAAAAATGCCAATAGTGTCAAGGTTGAGAAACCCCACCCTAGAATAAGTGCTACTCTGCTGCTGTTGCTGCTGCTAAGTTGCTTCAGTCGTGTCCGACTCTGTGCGACCCCAGAGACGGCAGCCCACCAGCCTCCCCGTCCCTGGGATTCTCCAGGCAAGAACACGAGTGGGTTGCCATTTCCTTCTCCAATGCATGAAAGTGCTACTCTAGACCTTTGCAAAAGCTAGTAGCTAGCTTCCCCAGTGATCCTCGCCTCCTGTTATTCATATCTTTGTCTAGTTCCCACCCACCCACATGGAAAAGCTCAGATGAAGCAGGACAGAGGTCTCTGTCATAGCCAGAAATGAGAACAGGTCTGCCAATAAGCATGTGAGTACTCTTGAAAGCATGTTTTGCAACTATGTTGGAGTCTTAGATGACTATAGCCCCAAATGATGGCTCACTGCAACCTCATAAAGAGTTCCTGAGCCAGAACCATGAAGCCAAGTCACTCCCGGATTCCTAATCTTCAGAAATGGTGTGATAATAAATGTTGTTTTTAACTGCTAAGTTTTGGGGTAATTTATTACACAGCAGTAGATGAACACAACAATCTTTGCCCTAGCAAAGCTTAAAACTGCTGTTGCTGCTGCTGCTGCTAAGTCGCTTCAGTCGTGTCTGACTCTATGCGACCCCATGGACTGCAGCCTACCAGGCTTCTCTGTCCATGGGATTCTCCAGGCAAGAACACTGGAGTGGGTTGCCATTTCCTTCTCCAAGCCTAAAACTAAGTCTTGTTAATTGTATGCCAGAACAAAACTCAAAACTCTTTAAAAAAAAAAAAAAGGCCAGATTCTTTAAAACGCATAATTTACAATGTTTGAGAATACAGTAAAAAAAA
>NW_011495072.1:1280459-1286756 GCF_000754665.1 Bison bison bison | reverse complement strand
ATACATCGAACCTGGACTGGCAACTCGTTTCCTACATGATATTTTACATGTTTCATTGCCATTCTCCCAAATCTTCCCACCCTCTCCCTCTCCCACAGAGTCCATAAGACTGTTCAATACATCAGTGTCTCTTTTGCTGTCTCGTACACCGGGTTATGGAATTTAGAAAGATGGTAACATAATGTTTTTTTTAAAAGCAGTTAGAAACAGATTCTGAGATGATCCAGAAATTGGAATCAGCACACAAGGATTTTCTTTAAAGCTATTAGAATTATGCTAAAAACTTAAAGAAAAATATAGTCCTAATGAGTGACCATATGAGGAGAAGTCCACAGAGAAACAGAAATTATGAAAGAGAAGCAAATGGAAATTCTCTAACTGAAAAGAAAATATCAGAAATCAAAATTTTACTAGATTGGCTTAAAAGCAAATTTAAGATGGCAAGAGAAAAAAAAAAAAAAAACAAGTGAACCAGAGACGGATTCATAACAATTTCCACTCTGAAGGAAAAAGATTTTTTAAAAATTTAAAAACATGAACAAAGTCCCAGTGACCTGGGGGACAACGTTAAATAGTCTAACATAAGTCCAGTTCAGCTCTCAGAGGAAAGCAAAGAAAGAACAAGAAAGAAACAATTTAAAAAAAAAAACAAAAACAAAAAAAACAGTGATTGGCATTTTCTTAAATGTAGTGAAAAATGTTAACTTGCCGATTCAAGAAACTAAGCGAACCCCAAGCAGGATAAACACAATGAAAAGCACAAGCAAGCACATTACAATCAAACTGCTGAAAACCAAAGATGAAGGGAAAACTCTGAAAGCAACAAGAGAAAAATGACTAAATAAATACATGAGAGGAACGACACAAAGACAGCTATCTTCTCATTGAAATGATGGAGACCACAAGTTATTACAGAATAACACTCTATAACACAGTGTATAACACAGAATAACACTGAAAGGAAGAAAGAAAAAACTGTATTCTAAGAATTTGTATCCAACAAAGATATTCTTTAAAAGGAGAGCAAAATAAAGACATTTCAGACTTTTTTAAAGTTGAAAGAAATGGTTCCTAGCAGATATGCACTATAGGCTAAAGATAAATGATATCTTTATCTTTAAATAAATATTTCCTACAAGGAAATATCTTTAGATAAATATACCTACAAGGAAATATTCAATCATAAAAGTCTATAATAGAAAAAAAAACAAAGATTAAAAATTGACAGCTCAAATTTACACTTTACCAAATAGAAACAGATCCACAGGAAAAAATGACAAACACTGAAAATGTTATATCTAATCTAAAACACTAGATTTCCCCCTTAATTTAAAGACAAATGCCCATTAAAAGTGAAAATAGTAACATTATAAACTGAGGTCTATACTATACATAAATTAAAATTATTCCTACATCACAAAGGATGGAGAGGAAAATGAAGTTAGGCTGTGCGTGCTCCTTATCCTGTTCGTGACGCCATTTGTCTCGCTGTTCACACTGTCCGCACGGTTTACTGAACCCAGGGTAGGCAAGACGCGAGCTCAGAGGCTGCAAGAAGGCTTGAGGAGACACATTTATTCTCTCCTGGCTGGTGGAGCAGCAGCCATCGCATAACCTAACACAACACAACCTCTCTCCTGGCTGACTCAGCAGCCACAACAGTATTCTCTCCTGGCTGACGCAGCACCCGTTCCACAATTCTCTCCTCTCAAGGCTGACCCAACAGATCCAGCCATGTAGCAACAACAACGCCTCCACCTTTTAGGTGGAGCTCACATATATGTACAGCCCCCAACCCGTGACTAAGCAAGGACCTCGTGACGTGCATGCGCAGTGCTACAAATGATCCCAGCTGTTACATAGTCATTATTTACAAAACGTGGGGCGAAAGAGCCTGAGTACGCACCCGATCGTGGCTAATATGCTCTCTCCCCACGTACTGCCATTAGTTTCTTATATCTGTTAAGTGTGAATAACAATGTGGGAAGTTAAACAATATTAATTATAATTAGACTGTGATGAATTAATAACACATAATCCTTAAAGAGCCAACAAAAATAAAAAGAAAAATAGCTTTGATGCCAATAAAGAAGATGACAAAAAGAATACAAAGTATTTGATTAATCCAAAAGAAAGCACAAAAGAGGAAGAACACAAAGCAGATGGGACAAATAAACAAATAATTACATGTCATGCTTAAAGCTCACTATATAATTTAGTAAAACTGAGCTGAATACTGTGATTAAAAGGAAATGGTTGTCAGAGTAGACTTTTTAATTATTTATTTTAATAAATTTATTTAATTCATTTATTAAAGTTTTTTACTTTACAGTAAAAACAATGCCCAGACTTCCCTGGTGATCCAGTGGATAAGAATCTTCCTGCCAATGCAAGGCTCAGTCCCTGGTCTGGGAAGATTTCACATGTTGCAGGACAAGTAAGGCCGCACACCACAACTTCTGAGCCCACACTCTAGAGCCTGCATGCCGCAACGACGGAGCCCACGTGCTTCGACTACTGAAGCCTGCGGCACCGGTGCTCGGTACCGAGAGAAGCCGCAAGAGAGGCCCACACACCGCAACTAGAGAGAGGCCTCACTTGGCAGTGAAGACCCAGGGCAGCCAAAAATAAATAAGCAAATACGAGTTTTAATAAATAAAAAATAAAAACAATGCCCAACTATATAAATGTGAAATATAAAGACACAGATTAAAGATGAAAGGATGGGAAAGTATGAAAATAGTAAAAGTAAGAAAACTGGTAGGGTTACGTTAAAATAAAACAAAGCAGACTTCAAGGCAAAGCATTTCCACAGATAAAGGGAGACGTTTCATAATACCACAAGCGTTAACTCAGCAGGAAATCATTAAAATCTTAATTTTGCACCTAATAACTGAACTTCAAAAATCATAAAGCAAAAACTGAGTAACAAAATGAGAAAAATAAAAATTTTGCCAATCATGACTGGAGATTTTGGAGCCTCTACCTCAGTAATTTACAGAATGAGGAGACAAAAAAAAGAAATAGTAATCACATAAAAGATCTGAACCACATTATCAATGATCATGCTCTTACTGACACTTTCAGAATATCTCCCTGAATGATTTTAAAGTACACATTTTTTCAACTGCACACGAACACTTATCAAAATAGACCGTATACTGAGTCATAAGTCTCAATAAAGTGCAAAAGATAAAATCTTATAGTATGTTTTCTGAGCATAATGGAATTAAATTAAAAGTCAAGAACAATAGATATCCAGAAAATCCTCCTAAATATTTGAAAAGTAAACAACATTCTTCTAAATGAAAGTGAAAGTTGCTCAGTCATGTCAGACTCTTTGCGACTCCTTGGACTATACAGCCCATGGAATTCTCCAGGCCAGAATACTGGAGTGGGTAATCTTTCCCTTCTCTGGGGGATCTTCCCAACCCAGGGATCGAACCCAAGTCTCCCACATTGCAGGCAGATTCTTTACCAGCTGAGCCACAAGGGAAGCCTGCAGATACTGGCATAGGTAGCCAATCCCTTCTCCAGCGGATCTTCCTGACCCAATAACTCATGACAAAAAATTAGTAGGAAAATTAGAAAATATTTTAACTGAATGATGATGAAAATAAAAAGTAAGAAATTTTATGGAATGAACTTAAAGCAGTGCCTACAAGGAAATATTCAATCATAAAATTCTGTAATAAAAAATAAAACAAAGATTAAAAACTGATAGCTCAAATTTACTAAAAAGGAGAACACATTAATCCCACAATGAGTAGAAGGAAAGAAATAATAAAAACCAAAGTCAATTAAATAAAAACAAGCAAATAAATAAAAAATAATAAAGCCAAAAGATAACTCTGAAATGATTAATAAAAAATTTTTAAAACCCAGCAAAACTAATCAAGATAAAAAGAAAAACTTACAAATATCCAAAATAGAAGATAAGACATCACTACAGAGCCAATAGATATAAAGTATAAGGGATTATTCAGAGAAGGCAATGGCAACCCACTCCAGTACTCTTGCCTGGAAAATCCCATGGACGGAGGAGCCTGGTGGGCTGCCGTCTGGGGGGTCGCACAGAGTTGGACACAACTGAAGCGACTTAGCAGCAGCAGCAGCAGCATAAGGGATTATTATAAACAACTTTATAATAATAAACTCAAGATTTTAGATGAAATGGATAAGTTCCTTGAAACAAAATCTACCAAAAGTGACACACGTGAAAAAAGAAACAATATGAATAGCCCTATTTTTTAGTGTCCTATGGCTTCACAGCCAGTCCCAAAACTTAGCAATTTAAAATAACAAAAACAACAACCATTGCGTGGCTGCTGAATTAATTGACTTCAGTTGGGTGTTTCTCCCCATCCAATGGCGTTGGCCGGGATGACTCAGCCTGCTCCTTTCAGTTGGCAGACGGGCCACGCTGGAAAGTTCACGGATGCATTACTCACATGTCTGGTACCTAGCGCTCCTTCAGATGGTCTCTTCTCTTGACCTCCCTCTTAACCATGCAGCCTCAGAGCAGTCATATTTTCTCTATTGTGGCTGACTTCAAGAGGGAAAGCGTGAGCTGCCGGGGCTCCTACGGGACAGAACTTAAACTGACTGTCATTTTCCCATATTCTATTCGTCAAAATAAGTCTTAAGACCACATTAGCCTCAAGAGACGGAGATATATGCAAAGGAATGCACACAGAGGGGTAAGAAATGGATGGCATCCCAGTTTGGAGATCCTCTACCACAACCTAAATCTATTAAATAACCATAACCAAAAACTACCCCCCACCCCCCACCACAAAAAAAAGAACTGAAGGCCTAGATGATTTCAGTGGTTCAGTTTAGTTCAGTCCCTCAGTCATGTCTTACTCTTTGTGACCCCATGGACTGCGGTACACCAGGCTTCCCTGTCCATCACCAACTCCTGGAACTTGCTCAAACTCATGTCCATCAAGTTGGTGATGCCATCCAACCATCTCATCATCTGTCGTTCCCTTCTCCTCCTGCTTTCAATCTTTCCCAGCATCAGGGTCTTGTCCAATGAGTTAGTCCTTCACATCAGGTGGCCAAAGTATTGGAGTTTCAGCTTCAGCATCAGTCCTTCCAATGAATATTCAGGATTGATATCCTTTAGGATGGACTTGTTGGATCTCCTTGCCATCCAAGGAACTCTCAAGAGTCTTCTCCAACACCAAAGTTCAAAAACATCAGTTCTTTGGTGCTCAGCTTTCTTTATGGTCCAACTCTCACATCCAGACATGACTACTGGAAAAACCATTGCTTTGACTAGACAGACCTTTGTTGTCAAAGTAATGTCTCTGCTTTTTAATAGGCTGTCTAGGTTGGTCATAGCTTTTCTTCCAAGGAGCAAGTGTCTTTTGAATTTCATGGCTACAGTCACCATCTACGGTGATTTTAGAGCCCCCAAAAATAAAGTCTGTCACTGTTTCTATTGTTTCTCCATCTATTTGCCATGTAGTGATGGGACTGGATGCCATGATCTTAGTTTTTTGAATGTTGAGTTTTAAGCCGACTTTTTCATTCTCCTCTTTCACTTTCATCAAGAATCTCTTTAGTTCTTCTTCACTTTCTGCAATAAGGGTGATGTCATCTGCATATCTGAGGTTATTGCTGCTTCTCCCAGCAATCTTGATTCAAGACTGTGCTTCATCCAGCCCAGCATTTCATATGATGTACTCTTCATAAAAGTTAAAGAAGCAGGGTAACAATATACAGCCTTGATGTACTCTTTTCCCAATATGGAACCAGTCCATTGTTCCATGTCCAGTTCTAACTGTTTTTTCTTGACCTACATTAAGATTTCTCAGAAGGCAGGTCAGGTGGTCTGGTATTCCCATCTCTTTCAGAATTTTCCACAGTTTGTTGTGATCTTCATAATCAAGATAATCACGATGGTGTGATCACTCACCTAGAGCCAGACATCCTGGAATGTGAAGTCAAGTGGGCCTGAGGAAGCATCACTACGAACAAAGCTAGTGGAGGTGATGGAATTCCAGTTGAGCTATTTCAAATCCTGAAAGATGATGCTGTGAAAATGCTGCACACAATATGCCAGAATATTTTGAAAACTCAGCAGTGTCCACAGGACTGGAAAAGGTCAGTTTTCATTCCAATCCCAAAGAAAGGCAATGCCAAAGAATGCTCAAACTACTGCACAATTGCACTCATCTCACACTCTAGTAAAGTAATGCTCAAAATTCTCCAAGCCAGGCTTCAGCAATACGTGAACTGTAAACTTCCAGATGTTCAAGCTGATTTTTAAAAAGGCAGAGGAACCAG
>NW_011495072.1:1279186-1280359 GCF_000754665.1 Bison bison bison | reverse complement strand
ACAGTCCAAAATCACTGCAGATGGTGACTGCAGCCATGAAATTAAAAGACGCTTACTCCTTGGAAGGAAAGTTATGACCAACCTAGATAGCATATTCAAAAGCAGAGACATTACTTTGCCAACAAAGGTCCGTCTAGTCAAGGCCATGGTTTTTCCAGTGGTCATGTATGGATGTGAGAGTTGGACTGTGAAGAAAGCTGAGCGCCAAAGAATTGATGCTTTTTCACTGTGATGTTGGAGAAGATTCATGAGAGTCCCTTGAACAGCAAGGAAATCCAACAGTCCATTCTAAAGGAAATCAGTCCTGGGTGTTCTTTGGAAGGAATGATGCTAAAGCTGAAACTCCAGTACTTTGGCCACCTCATGCAAAGAGTTGACTCATTGGAAAAGACCCTGATGCTGGGAGGGATTGGGGGCAGGAGGAGAAGGGGACGACAGAGGATGGGATGGCTGGATGGCATCACTGACTCAATGAACGTGAGTTTGAGTGAACTCCGCGAGTTGGTGATGGACAGGGAGGCCTGGTGTGCTGCAGTTCATGGGGTCGCAAAGAGTTGGACTCATCTGAGCGATTGAACTGAACTGAACTGAGCTGTTGTGATCCACACAAGGCTTTGGGGTAGTCAATAAAGCAGAAGTAGATGTTTCTCTGGAGCGCTCTTGCTTTTTCAACAATCCAACCCATGTTGGCAATTCAATCTCTGGTTCCTCTGCCTTTTCTAAATCCAGCTTGAACATCTGGAAGTTCACGGTTCATGTACTATTGAAGCCTGACTTGGAGAATTTTGACATTATTTTGCTAGCATGTGAGATGAGTGCAATTGTGCAGTAGTTTGAGCATTCTTTGGCATTGCCTTTCTTTGGGATTGGATGAAAACTGACCTTTTCCAGTCCTGTGGACACTGCTGAGTTTTCCAAATTTGCTGGCATATTGCGTGCAGCATTTTCACAGCATCATCTTTCAGGATTTGGAATAGCTCAACTGGAATTCCATCACCTCCACTAGCTTTGTTCGTAGTGATGCTTCCTCAGGCCCACTTGACTTCACATTCCAGGATGTCTGGCTCTAGGTGAGTGATCATACCATCATGGTTATCTGGGTCGTGAAGATCTTTTTTCTATAGTTTCTGTGTATTGTTGTCACTTCTTCTTAATATCTTCTGCTTCTGTTAG
>NW_011495072.1:1278408-1279086 GCF_000754665.1 Bison bison bison | reverse complement strand
AAGATGATGCTGTGAAAATGCTGCACGCAATATGCCAGAATATTTTGAAAACTCAGCAGTGTCCACAGGACTGGAAAAGGTCAGTTTTCATTCCAATCCCAAAGAAAGGCAATGCCAAAGAATGCTCAAACTACTGCACAATTGCACTCATCTCACACTCTAGTAAAGTAATGCTCAAAATTCTCCAAGCCAGGCTTCAGCAATACGTGAACTGTAAACTTCCAGATGTTCAAGCTGATTTTAAAAAAGGCAGAGGAACCAGAGATCAAATTGCCAACATCCTCTGGAGCCTCGAAAAAGCAAGAGAATTCCAGAAAAACATCTACTTCTGCTTTATTGACTATGCCAAAGCCTATAACTGTGTGGATCACAATAAACTGTGGAAAATTCTGAAAGAGATGGGAATACCAGACCCCTGACCTGCCTCTTGAGAAACCTGTATGCAGGTCAGGAAGCAACAGTTAGAACTGGACATGGAACAACAGACTGGTTCCAAATAGGAAAAAGAGTAAGTCAAGGCTGTATATTGTCACCCTGCTTATTTAACTTATATGCAGAGTACATTATGAGAAACGCTGGGCTGGAAGAAGCACAATGGAATCAAGATTGCCCGGAGAAATATCAAGAACCTCAGATATGCAGATGACACCACTGTTATGGGAGAAAGTGAAGAGGAAC
>NW_011495072.1:1273717-1278190 GCF_000754665.1 Bison bison bison | reverse complement strand
ATACCATCATGGTTATCTGGGTCGTGAAGATCTTTTTTCTATAGTTTCTGTGTATTGTTGTCACTTCTTCTTAATATCTTCTGCTTCTGTTAGGTCCATACCATTTCTGTCCTTTATTGTTCCCATCTTCACATGAAATATTCCCTTGGTATCTCTAATTTTCTTGAAGAGGTCTCTAGTCTTTTCCATCCTATTCCAAAGAATAACAAGGAGAGATAAGAAAGCCTTCCTCAGTGTTCAGTGTAAAGAAATAGATTCCACTGGTAAGTCCTATCAAATATTTAAGGAAGAAAGCTATCAGTCTTACAGACCTAGTGGGCTTCCTCGCTTATCAGTTGGCTCAGTGATAAAGAATCCACCTTCCAGTGCAGGAGACAGAAGAGGCATGGGTTCAATCCGTGGGTTGGGAACATGTCCTAGAGAAGGAAATGGCAACCCACTCCAATATTCTTGCTGGACAGAGGAAATTCTCATGAACAGAGGATCTTGGCAGGCTACAGTCCATGGGTCACAGAGTCAGACATGACTGAATGACTGAGCACACATGCATGCATGCACACACATATGCAAAAGCAAAAAAAATCCTCCGTAGAATATCAATAAATAGAATCCTGGCAACATATAAAAGTGATAATAAATCATGGCCAAGTAAATTCTAAGAAATGCAAGTTTTTGAATGTTGATTCAAAAGTGAATCTATAATTCATCCTGTTAATGAAATAAATGAGTAAAATCATATATAGTTATTTTAATAGATGCGGGGCAGGGGGTGACAAAGTTTAACATCAGTTCATGACGTAAATCCTCAGCACACTGGAAATAAAAATGAATTTCCTCAGTTTGATAACTGTTGCTTATGAAAACCTACAGTTAGCATCATGCTAAGTAGTGATATACTGAATGCCACACTCACAGCTTCTACTGAACATCATGCTGGGGGTTCTATGTACTTCAACAAAGCATGCAAAGTGAATAAAAGGTGAAAACATTGGAAGGAAGTCAATAAAACCGCCTTTGTTCATAGAAAATGTGATGGTCTACATAGATAATCCTAAAGAGTCTACAAAAAACTACTAATATTAAAAAACAAGTTTAGCAAACTCACAGATACAAGGTCAAAAACAGAAATATTAATAATTGCATTTTATATACTAGCAATAAAAATTGGAATGTAAAAATTTTAATTTACAATAGCATGAAAAAACATTAGATACATAGAAACACATCTAACAAAAGATACTAAAGACTGTCACACTGAAAATTATAAAACACTGCTAACAGAAATTAAAGGAAACCTTCTTTCACACATTAAAACTAGGGGCACACTGATTTTTTAAAAGATATAACTGACATTGTTAAGAAGAAAAAATAAAAATCATTTACATTCCTATACACTAACAATAAAAATATCAGAAAGATAAATTAAAGGAAAAATACCTAGGAATAAACCTACTTAAAGAGACCAAAGACTTGTACGCAGGAAACTAAAATACACTGATGAAAAAAAATCAAAGACAACACAAACAGAGAGAGATACCATATTCTTAGATTGGAAGAATCAATGCTGTCAAAATTACTATGCTTCCCAAAACAATCTACAGATTCAGTGAAATCCCTATCAAATCACCAATGGCATTTTTCACAGAACTAGAACCAAAAAAATCACAATTTGTATGGAAATACAAAGACCCTGAATAGCCAAAGCAATCTTAAGAAAGAAAGATGGAGCTGGAGGAAACAAACTCCCTGACTTCAAATTATACTACAAAGCTACAATCATCAAGACAGTAGGGCACTGGTGTGAAAGCAGAAATATAGACCAATGGAGCAAGACAGAAAGCCCAGAGATAAACCCATGCACCTATGGGCACCTTATCTTTGACAAAGGAGGCAAGAATATACAATGCAGAAAAGACAGCCTCTTCAACAAGTGGTGATGGGAAAACTGAACAGCTACGTGTTTTTTTTTTTTTTTAATGAAATTAGAACATTTCTTAACTCCATACACAAAAATAAACTCAAAATGGATTAAAAACTTAAATGTAAGGCTGGAAACTATAAAGCTCTTAGAGGAAACCATGGGCAGTATACCCTTTGACATAAATTGTAGCAAGATTCTCTCTGACACACCTAGAATAATGGAAATAAAAACAAAAATAAATAGATAAGACCTAGTTAAACTTAAAAGCTTTTACACAACAAAGGAAACTATAAACAAGATGAAAAGACAACACTCAGAATGGGAGAAAATAATTGCAAAGCAAGTAACAAAGGGTTAATCTCCAAAATATATAAGCAGCTTATACAATTAAAAAACACATACAGCCCAATCAAAAAATGGGAGAAGACCTAAACAGACATTTCTCCAAAGAAGACACACAGATGGCCAATAACATGTGGAAAGATTAACAGTAATAATTAAAACTATGATGAGATATCACCTTATACCAGTTAGAAAGGCCATCATCAAGAAATCTACAAACAATAAATCCTGGAAAGGATGTGGGGAAAAGGGAACCCTCCCACACTGTTAGTGGGAATGCAAACTGATACAATCATTATGGAAAACAGTATGGAGATTCCTTTTAAAAACTAGGAATAATACTACCACATGACCCATCAATCCCACTATTGAGCATATACTCTGAAAAAACCATAATTATAAAAGACTCATGTACCCCAGTGCTCATTGCAGCAATATTTACAGTGGCCAGGACATGGAAGCAACCTGGATGTCCACTGACAGATGAATGGATAAAGAAGTTGTAGTACATATAAATGTACCATGGAATATTACTCGAGCACAAAGGGAACAAATCTGAGTCACTTGTAGTGAGGTAGATGCACCTAGAGCCTATTATACAGAGTAATGTAAGTCAGAAAGAGAAAAACAACTACAGTATATTAATGTATATGTATGTATATATATGGAATCCAGAAAATGGTACTGATGAACCTAGTAAAGAACAGACTTGTGGATGCAGTCAGAGAAGGTAAGGGTGGGACAAACTGAAAAAGTAGCGTTGACACTATCACATGTGAAATAGTGGGTAGTTGCTAAATAACACAGGGAGCCCAGCCTGGCACTCTGTGATGACCTACAGGGGTGGGAAGGGAGTAAGGGAGGTTCATGAGCTAAGGGGTGTGTGTGTGTGTGTGTGTGTGTGTGTAATTATAACTGATTCTCACTGTTGTACAGCAGAAACCAACACAAAACTGTAAAGCAATTTTCCACCAGTTAAAAAATTAATAAAATTTCAAAAATAAAATAAATACAAAATGGAGTGATTTGCTCCCAGAACATCAAACCACAATCTCATGGCAGTTTCAACATCTCCTAGGGGTATAAAATTTTATTGTTTTTGTGCAGCATTATCTTTAATTAAGTATAGACTTTTCCAATCATGTCACCTAGAGGTCATTTTATCCACTGCTGTTTGGCTATGAGTCTCTTGTCTCTCTCTTCAGCAATGATAAGGTGGACACTCTTTCCATGGTGAAGAGAGATCCATGGTGTTGCCTTTGCCAATAATGAAAATGTTGGAAAATCTGGTGTCAAAGCTGTTGGCACTGGCATCTTTCACGAGCTACAAAAGAACCAGGGTGTCTCTCGCAGTTGGTGATCATATCAATTCTTTCCAGGTTAGCACCTCCAGAAACCATGCAGATTACCAGTGTCAAATTAGATGAAATCAGTAATCTTGCCAGTCACCAGATCAATTTGAATGGTGTCATTCACCGTGATGAGGGACTCAAGGTGGCTGATGGTGCAAACATCAAGGGTCATCAGATGCAGAATTCCTTTTGCCCCGCAAAGATCTTTCTCACTTAGTAAAACTTCTACCTGGCCTCTTTTGGTGTAATGCAATGAACAGCAAAAGATGAAAATTCTCTCCAGTCTTGTCAATGCTAATGATATCCATAAAACCAGCAGAGTAGGTTATATCAGTGAAGACCTTGCCATCAATCTAAATGAAACGCTGCATACAAATCTTCTTTATTTCATCTTCTGTCAAAGCATACATAAGTTTGTTCCTCAGGAAAATTATTAGGAGGAGACATTCCCTTAGCTTATGGGGACCAGTAAATGGATGAGAAGCAAACACACCAGTCAGTTTATCTGGCATCCAAAGCTTTGGAGCTGTTACACACTTCAAGTGCTTCTTGAGACCATGAGCCATGACTTCACTGGGCATAAAAGAGCTAGGAAAGTGAATTTTAAATATATAACCTGAAATTTCAGAAGTCTACTGGTCCCATCACTTCATGGGAAATAGATGGGGAAACAGTGGAAACAGTGTCAGACTTTATTTTTCTGGGCTCCAAAATCACTGCAGATGGTGACTGCAGCCATGAAATTAAAAGACGCTTACTCCTTGGAAGGAAAGTTATGACCAACCTAGACAGCATATTCAAAAGCAGAGACATTACTTTGCCAACAAAAGTCCATCTAGTCAAGGCTATGGTTTTTCC
>NW_011495072.1:1272499-1273225 GCF_000754665.1 Bison bison bison | reverse complement strand
AAACTCCAGTACTTTGGCCACCTCATGCGAAGAGCTGACTCATTGGAAAAGACTCTGATGCTGGGAGGGATTGGGGGCAGGAGGAAAAGGGGACGACAGAGGATGAGATGGCCGGATGGCATCACCAACTCGATGGACACGAGTTTGAGTGAACTCCAGGAGTTGGTGATGGACTGATGGACAGGGAGGCCTGGCATGTTGCAATTCATGGCTTTGCAAAGAGTCGGACATGACTAAGCGACTGAACTGAACTGAACATGGTAAAGACCTCTTCTGTTTCCTTCCCTCCAAGCAAAGATGGCCTGGTTTAAAAAAAAAAAAAAAATCCTTTCTTTTCTTTTGCTAGCACCTTCTTCCCTACTTTCCTTCTACCTATAAAAACCTTCCATTTTAAGCAACTCCTTGAGCATCCCTCTATTTACTAGATTGGATGCTGCCTGACTCCTGAGTTGTTGAATAAAGATAATTAGATCTCCCCACCAAAAGAAAGAAATGAAAGGAGACTAATACTAATAGAAATACACACCACATACAACATTCAAATCATAGGAGTCCCAGAAGAAGAAGACAAAAAGAAAGACCATGAGAAAATACTTGAGGAGATAATAGTTGAAAACTTCCCTAAAATGGGGAAGGAAATAATCACCCAAGTCCAAGAAACTCAGAGAGTCCCAAACAGGATAAACCCCAGGCAAAACACCCCAAGACACATATTAATCAAATTAA
>NW_011495072.1:1270450-1272399 GCF_000754665.1 Bison bison bison | reverse complement strand
TGGCTGAATGGATATAAAAACAAGACCCCTATATATGTTGTCCACAAGAGACCCACCTCAAAACAGGGGACACATACAGACTGAAAGTGAAGGGCTGGAAAAAGATATTCCATGCAAATAGAGACCAAAAGAAAGCAGGAGTAGCAATACTCATATCAGATAAAATAGACTTTAAAACAAAGGCTGTGAAAAGAGACAAAGAAGGTCACTACATAAAGATCAAAGGATCAATCCAAGAAGAAGATATAACAATTATAAATATATATGCATCCAACATAGGAGCACCACAGTATGTAAGACAAATGCTAACAAGTATGAAAGGGGAAATTAACAATAACACAATAATAGTGGGAGACTTTAATACCCCACTCACACCTATGGATAGATCAACTAAACAGAAAATTAACAAAGAAACACAAACTTTAAATGATACATTAGACCAGTTATACCTAATTGATATCTATAGGACATTTCATCCCAAAACAATGAATTTCACCTTTTTCTCAAGCGCACACAGAAGCTTCTCCAGGATAGATCACATCCTGGGCCATAAATCAAGCCTTGGTAAATGCAAAAAAATTGAAATCATTCCAAGCATCTTTTCTGACCACAATGCAGTAAGATTAGATCTCAATTACAGAAGAAAAACTATTAAAAATTCCAACATATGGAGGCTGAACAACACACTGCTGAATAACCAACAAACCACAGAAGAAATCAAAAAAGAAATCAAAATTTGCATAGAAACAAATGAAAATGAAAACACAACAACCCAAAACCTATGGGATACTGTAAAAGCAGTCCTAAGGGGAAAGTTCATAGCAATACAGGCATACCTCAAGAAACAAGAAAAAAGTCAAATAAATAACCTAACTCTACACCTAAAGCAACTAGAAAAGGAAGAAATGAAGAACCCCAGGGTTAGTAGAAGGAAAGAAATCTTAAAAATTAGGGCAGAAATAAATGCAAAAGAAACAAAAGATACCATAGCAAAAATCAACAAAGCCAAAAGCTGGTTCTTTGAAAGGATAAATAAAATTGACATAACATTAGCCAGACTCATCAAGAAACAAAAGGAGAAAAATCAAATCAGTAAAATTAGATATGAAAATGGAGAGATCACAACAGACAACACAGAAATACAAAGGATCATAAGAGACTACTATCAACAATTATATGCCAATAAAATGGACAAGGTGGAAGAAATGGACAAATTCTTAGAAAAGTACAACTTTTCAAAACTGGACCAGGAAGAAATAGAAAATCTTAACAGACCCATAACAAGCACAGAAATTGAAACTGTAATCAGAAATCTTCCAGCAAACAAAAGCCCAGGTCCAGACGGCTTCACAGCTGAATTCTACCAAAAATTTAGAGAAGAGCTAACACCTATCCTGCTCAAACTCTTCCAGAAAATTGCAGAGGAAGGTAAACTTCCAAACTCATTCTATGAGGCCACCTTCACCCTAATACCAAAACCCGACAAAGATGCCACAAAAAAAGAAAACTACAGTCCAATATCCCTGATGAACATAGATGCAAAAATCCTTAACAATATTCTAGCAATCAGAATCCAACAACACATTAAAAAGATCATACACCATGACCAAGTGGGCTTTATCCCAGGGATGACAGGATTCTTCAATATCCACAAATCAATCAATGTAATACACCACATTAATAAATTGAAAAATAAAAACCATATGATTATCTCAATAGATGCAGAGAAAGCCTTTGACAAAATTCAATATCCATTTATGATAAAAAAAAAAAAACTCTCCAGAAAGCAGGAATAGAAGGAACATACCTCAACATAATTAATAAAAGCTATATATGACAAACCCACAGCAAACATTATCCTCAATGGTGAAAAATTGAAAGCATTTCCTCTAAAGTCAGGAACAAGACAAGGGTGCCCACTTTCACCATTACTATTCAACATAGTTTTG
>NW_011495072.1:1268040-1268342 GCF_000754665.1 Bison bison bison | reverse complement strand
GGGACGACCCAGAGGGATGGTATGGGGAGGGAGGAGGGAGGAGGGTTCAGGATGGGGAACACGTGTATACCTGTGGCGGATTCATGTTGATATATGGCAAAACCAATACAATATTGTAAAGTTAAATAATAAAATAAAATTTTAAAAAAGAAATAAAAATAAAAAGACTTGCATAGAATGTTGTATAGAAACTTCATTGATAATAGCCCAAAACCGGAAACAATTCAAATGTTTCAGATCAGATCAAATCAGTCACTCAGTCGTGTCCGACTCTTTGTGACCCCATGAATCGCAGCACGCCA
>NW_011495072.1:1254130-1267940 GCF_000754665.1 Bison bison bison | reverse complement strand
AGGTCTAAGGGACTCTCAAGAGTCTTCTCCAACACCACAGTTCAAAAGCATCAATTCTTTGGCGCTCAGCCTTCTTCACAGTCCAACTCTCACATCCATACATGACCACAGGAAAAACCATAGCCTTGACTAGACGGACCTTTGTTGGCAAAGTAATGTCTCTGCTTTTGAATATGCTATCTAGGTTGGTCATAACTTTCCTTCCAAGGAGTAAGCGTCTTTTAATTTCATGGCTGCTGTCACCATCTGTAGTGATTTTGGAGCCCAGAAAAATAAAGTCTGACACTGTTTCCCCATCTATTTCCCATGAAGTGGCAGGACCAGATGCCATGATCTTCATTTTCTGAATGTTGAGCTTTAAGCCAACTTTTTCACTCTCCACTTTCACTTTCATCAAGAGGCTCTTCAGTTTCCCTTCACTTTCTGCCATAAGGGTGGTGTCATCTGCATATCTGAGGTTATTGATATTTCTCCCGGCAATCTTGATTCCAGCTTGTGTTTCTTCCAGTCCAATGTTTCTCTTGATGTACTCTGCATATAAATTAAATAAACAGGGTGACAATATACAGCCTTGACGAACTCCTTTTCCTATTTGGAACCAGTCTGTTGTTCCATGTCCAGTTCTAACTGTTGCTTCTTGACCTGCATACAGATTTCTCAAGAGGCAGATTAGGTGTTCTGGTATTCCCATCTCTTTCAGAATTGTCCACAGTTTATTGTGATGTACACAGTCAAAGGCTTTGGCATAATCAATAAAGCAGAAATAGATGTTTTTCTGGAACTCTCTTGCTTTTTCCATGATCCAGCGGATGTTGGCAATTTGATCTCTGGTTCCTCTGCCTTTTCTAAAACCAGCTTGAATGTTTATCATCAAGTAAACAAATAAATTGCATTTATTCATACAATGGACTAGTACTTAGCAATTAAGTGAATCAAAGTACTGATATATGCAACAACATGGATGATAAACATCATGATGAGTGAAAGGAGTTAGGAAAAAAGAGTATCTGCAATCCATTTACATGAAGCTCGAAGACAGCAAAACTAAGCTGTGATGTAGATGTCAGGACAGTTCTTGCCTTGGTAAAATGGGGTTTAACTCAGTTTAGTTGGGAAGTGACATGTGGGAACTTCTTGAGATAATGGAAATGTTCTCTATCAATTGAAATGACAGTTACATGGGTGTATAAACAAATAACAATAATTGTAGGTAAATAGATACAAAGTAAAATACAAAATGGAAAGCAAATTTGTAAATTTCCTGAGTGGAAAAAAAACATTAATCTTATTCTAGACAATAGGTAAAAACAACCTGGGCCACTTCTTATAATGTCTCTGAAGAGTATAGTGAAGTATTAGTCACTCAGTCGTGCCCAACACTTTGAGACCCCTTGGACTGGCAGGCTCCAGTCCATGGGATTTCCCAGGCAAGAATACTGGAGGGGGTTGCCATTTCCTTCTCCAGGGGATCTTCCTGATCCAGAGATTGAACGTGGGTCTCCCACATTACAGGCAGACTCTTTACCCTGAAGAGGATAAATGAACCTTAGACTGTCACCCACAATTGGAAGAAAACTCTAAGCTGTATAACAAATCATTGTAAATCATAAGCAGCCTCTGCATTTCACTATGTAAATTGTCCTATAACATACCTCTGTGTCTCATTCCATTGTTACAGAGACCCAGCTTCACAAACTGCTCTTATATGCACAATAAATGCTTACTAAATACGATTTTACTAATCTGGTGGTTCTAATTTTTCTATTTCTGGAGTTATAGGTATATAAACACACAAATAGGACAAATAAAGCATACTTGTTAACTACATGACACTTATGGGCTACTAGTTTACAAACTGAGCTAGAGAATCAATGGGATGAGGAACAGCATTCTGATTCCATACAAGTAGGATGATTGCATTATATGTTCTTAGGAACAGATATATTTTTAAGGCTCTTTATTGGATATAGATACCAGAAAAAGAAAGAAAACAATGACACCAATAACCATCTTCTCCTTATTTGGTTCAATAAAGGCCCTTTTCCAGGCCCAGCATCCTCTCTGGGAACTAGTGCAACAAGAAGCAGAGGTTAAAGACAAGATGGCAGGGTAAAAGAGATCACCTCCTCTCGTGTAAACATCAAAATCACTATTAACTGCTGAATAATCATCAAAAAAAAGAAAAAATGCTGGAACCTACCAAAAAGAGATATACTACATTCACAGACAAAGAAGCCACAATGAGAGGTAGGAGGAACACATTTATGATACAATCAAATTCCATACCAGCCAGGAGGCCAACCCACAAACTGGAAAATAAATAAAAAACAGAGGTTCTCCTCAAAGGAATAAGAATTCTGTGTCCCACATCAGGTTCTTCCAGTCTAGGGGTCTGGCATTGGGAAGAGGATCCCCCAGGCCAGTGGGGTTGATCACAGGAATTACACAGGACTGGGGGGAAAGGAACTCCAGTCTTGGAGGGTGCATACAAGGTTTCATGCACACTAGGAACTGGAAGAAAAGCATTGACTTCATAGAAGCCTGGGCCAGACCTATCTGCTGGTCTTGGAGGGTCTCACGGGGTGGAGGAGCAGCTATGACTCACTGTGGGGACAAGGACACAGGTGGAAAGCATACTAGGGAATATTCATAAGTGTGAACCCTCCTGCTGGCTGCCATTTTGACAGCAAAATCTGGTGACAAAAAGCATCCTCAGTACTGGAGTGACTCAGGCCAAGCATAACAAAGCAGGACCACAGCCCCACCCATCAGAAAGCAGGCTGCCTAAAATGTTCCTGAGTCCACAACCACCTCTAAATGAACTCCTTAACACAGCCCTGCCCATCAGAGGGACACGACCCAGCTCCATCCACCAGTGGGCAAGCACGAGTCCATCCCACCAGGAAACCTCCAGAAGACCCTTAGATCAGCTTCACCCACTGGGAGCAAACATAAGAAGCAAGAGGAAATACAATCCTGCAGCCTGTGGAAGAGAGACTGCAAACAGAGAAAGTTAAATGAAATGAGACAGCAGAGTAATATGTCCCAGAAGAAGGAACAAGATAAAACCCCAGAACAACTAAGTGAAGTGGAAATAGGCAATATACCAGTATTAAAAAAGAATTCAGAGTAATGATAGTGAAGAAGGTCCAAGATTTTGGAAAAAAGAGTGGAGGCACAGATACAAGACACGTTTGACAAAGAAGATATAAAGAGCAAACAGAGTCAAGCAACACAATAACTGAAATGAAAAATACACTAGAAGGAATCAATAGCAAAATAAATGAGGCAGAAGAATGGACAAGTGATCCAGAAGACAGAATAGTGGAAATTACTGCTGCAGAACAAAATAAAGAAAAAAGAATGAAAAGAAATGAAGACATTTTAAGGAACCTTTGGAACAATGTTAAATGCACCAACATTCAAATTTTAGGGGTCGTAGGAAAAGAAAGAGAGAGAGAGAGGACCAGAGAAAATATCTGAAGAGGCAATAGCTGAAATTTTCTATAATGTGGGAAACAGTCACCCAAGTATAGGAAGCATAAAGAGTCCCAGGCCAGATAAACCCAAGAAGGAACACCCCAAGACACACAGTAATCAAACTGGCAAAAATTAAAAGCAAAGAAAAAGTATTACAAGCAACAAATAACATACAAAGGAACTCCTATAAGATTATCAACTTGATTTCTCAGCAGAAACTCTGCAGGCTAGAAGGAAGTGGCACAATACATTTAAACTGATGAGAGGGGAAAACCTGCACCCACAAATACTCTTCCCAGACTCTTTAAGAGGATTGGGCTCAGGATGACGGGGTAGAGGGATGTGAGCCCACCCTCTTCTTACAAAAGCACCAAAATCACAACTGCTGAATAACCACTAGCCAAAAATGCTGGAACCTACCCCCTCTTAAAAAAAAAAAATACCCTGCATCCAAAAACAAACAAAAAAAGCCACAGCAACCTGGTAAGAGGGGTGCTATCATGATAAAATCAATTCCCATACCCACCAGATGGGCCACCCACAAACCAGAAAACGATTATACCACAGAAATTATCCCACAGAAGTGAAAGTTCTGAGCCCCATGTCAGGCTTCCCAGCCTAGGGGTCCAGCAACAGGTGGAGTGCCCAGAGAATCTGGCTTTGAAGACCAGAAGGGTTTGATTGAAGGACTTCCACAGGACTTGGGGAAACAGAAACTCCACTCTTGGAAAATACATAAAGTCTCATGTGTACGAGGACTCAGGGGAAAAAAGCAATGATCCCATAAGAGATGGGGCAAGACCTATCTGCTAGCATTGCAGGGCCTCCTACAGAGGTAGGGGAGCTGTGGCTCACTGTGGGGACAAAGACACTGGCAGCAGTAGTTCAGAATCATACTCATTGACTTGGGGGCTCCCAGAGGCCACTATTAGCCCAACCAGAGCTTATAGGCTTCAGTGCTGGGTCACCTCAGGTTAAACAACTAACATGGTGAGAACACATCCTCAAGCAAGTAGATAAAAATTTTATTGAGCACTGCCCTGCCCACAAGAGGGATAAGACTGAGCTCCACCTACCAACAGTCCCTCCCGTAAGAAGCTTGCATAAGCCTCTTAGACAGCCTTATCCACTAGAGGGCAGGCAGCAGAAGTAAGAACTATAATCCTGCAGTCTTGGAACAGAAACTACATTATAGCAAATTAGAAAAAAAAAGAAATTACAGAGAAATATGCCCCAGATGAAAAAATAAGATAAAATCCAGAAAAACAACTAAGTGAAATGGAGATAGGCAATTCAAAAAAAGAATTCAGAATAATGATAGTGAAGATGATCCAGAGTCTCAGGAAAAGAATGGAGACAGGATTGAGAAGATGCAAGAAACATTAACAAAGACCTAGAAGAAATAAAAAACAAACAGAGGTGAATAATACAATAACTGAAATGAAAAACACACTAGAAGGAATCAATAGCAGAATAACTGAGGCAGAAAAATGTATAAGTGACCTGGAAGATAGAATGGGGGAAACCACGGTCACAGAACAGAATGAAGAAAGAGAATGAAAAGAAATTAAGACAATTTAAGAGATGCTTGCTCCTTAAGCTATGACCAAACTAGATAGCATATTGAAAAGCAGAGACATTACTTTGCCAACAAAGGTCTGTCTAGTCAAACCTATGGTTTTTCCAGTAGTCATGTGTGGATATGATAGTTGGACTATAAAGAAAGCTGAGCACCAAAGAATTGGTGCTTTTGAACTGTGTTGTTGGAGAAGACTCTTGAGACTCCCATGGACAGCAAGGAGATCAAGCCAATCCATCCTAAAGGAAATCAGTCCTGAATATTCATTGGAGGGACTGATGATGAAGCTGAAACTCCAATACTCTGGCCATGTAATATGAAGAACTGACTCATTGGAAAAGACCCTGATTCTGGGGAAGATTGAAGGCAGGAGGAGAAGGGGACAACAGAGGATGAGATGGACGATTAACATGAGTTTGAGCAAGCTCCAGGTGTTGGTGATGGACAGGGAAGCCTTGTGTGCTGCACTCCATGGGGTCGCAAAGAATCAGACATGACTGAGCGACTGAACTGAACTGAACTGAAGAGACCTCTGGGACGACATTAAATGCACCAACATTCACATTATAGGGGTCCTAGGAGAAGAAGAGAGAGAGAGAAAGGACATGAGAAAACATTTGAAGAGATAACATCTAAGAAGGAAGTTTACAGCTATACAATCTTACCTTGGGAAGCAAGAAAAATGTCAAATAAACCACCTAACATGACACCTAAAGCAACTAGAGAAAGAAAAACAAACAAAATCTAAAATTACTATAAGCAAAGAAATCATAAATATAATAGCAGAAATGAATGAAATAGAGATGAAGAAAGCAACTGGAAAGATCAATGAAACTAAAAGCAGGTTCTTTGGAAAGATAAACAAAACTCATAAACCCTTCACCAGACTCATCAAGAAAAAAAGAGAGAGGGCTCAAACAAGAAAAATGAAAAAGGAGAAGTTACAACAAACACCACAGAAATACAAAAGTTCATAAGGGACTACTGCAAATAACTATATGCCAATAAAATGGACAACCTAGAAAAAATGGACAAATTCTTAGAAAGGTACAAGCTCCCAAGACTGAATCAGAAAGAAATAAAAAATATGAGCAAGTACTGAAATTGTAACTGTGATTTTACAACTCCCAATAAACAAAAGTCCAGGACCAGATGACTTCCAAGGCAAATTCTATCCAACATTTAGAGAAGAGTTAACATCCATCCTTTTGAAACTTTTTCAAAAAATTGCAGAGGAAGGAAGACTCCCTAACTCATTCTATAAGTCCACCATCATCTGATATCAAAACCAGACAAATATATCACATACACACACACACAAAAAAAAATAATAGGCCAACATCACTGATAAATATAGACACAAAAATCCTCAATAAAACACTAGCAAACAAATCCAACAATATGTTAAAAAAATCACAAGTAATGACTTATGATTTAAGTGTGATTTATCCCAGGGATATGAGCATTTTTCAATATCTGCAAATCAATCAGTGTGATAAACCACATCAACAAATTGAAGAATAAAAACCATATGATCATCTCAATATATGCAGAAAAAACTTTTGACAAAATTCAACACCCATTTATGATTAAAAAAAAAAAACTCTTCAGAAAGAGCTTATATCAAAATGAATCCGCCACAGGTATACATTTGGCAAAACTAATACAATTATGTAAAGTTTAAAAATAAAATTAGAAAAAAAAAAAAAGAAGAAAGAGCTTATATCTCAGGAATATACCTCAATATAACAAAGGCCACATACAGAAAACCTACAGCTAACATCATACTCAACAGTGAAAAACTGAAAGCATTTCCTCTAAATCAGGAACGAGACAAGGATGTCCGCTTTCAAGATAGGTTTGCAAGTGCTAGCCAAGGCAATCAGAGAATAAAAGGAATACAAATTGGAAAAGGAGTAAAACTGTCACTGTTCGCAGATGACATGATAGTACACACAGGAAGTCCTAAAGACACTGCCAGAAAACTAATAGAACTCATCAATAAATTTGGTAAGTTTGCAGGATATAAAATTAATACTCAGAAATATCTTGCATCCCTATACACTAACAATAAGAGATCAAAAAGAGAAATTAAAGAAACAGTTCCATTTACCATTGCATCAGGAAGAATAAAATACCTAGGAATAAGTCTACTTGTGGGTACAAAAGACCTGTACTCTGAATGCTATATGTCACTGATGAAAATAATTAAATATGATATAAATAGGTGGAAAGATACACCATGTTGTTGGACTGAAAGAATTAATATTGTCAAATGACTACACTTCCCAAGGCAATCTACAGATTCAATGGAATCTTTATCAAATTGCCCAGGCATTTTTTCACAGAACTAGAACAAAAGTACTTTTAACTTGTATGAAAACACAAAAGACCCCAAATAGCCAAAGCAATCCTGAGAAAGAAAAACTGAGCTGGAGAAATCAGTCTCCTTTCAGTTCAGTTCAGTTCAGTCGCTCAGTTGTGTACAACTCTGCGACCCCATGAGTCGCAGCACGCCAGGCCTCCCTGTCCATCACCAACTCCCAGAGTTCACTCAGACTCACGTCCATCGAGTCAGTGATGCCATCCAGTCATCTCATCCTCTGTGGTCCCCTTCTCCTGCCCCCATTCCCTCCCAGCATCAGAGTCTTTTCCAAGGAGTCAACACTTTGCATGAGGTGGCCAAAGTACTGGAGTTTTAGCTTTAGCATCATTCCTTCCAAAGAAATCCCAGGGCTGATCTTCAGAATGGACTGGTTGGATCTCCTTGCAGTCCAAGGGACTCTCAAGAGTCTTCTCCAACACCACAGTTCAAGAGCATCAATTCTTCGGCGCTCAGCCTTCTTCACAGTCCAACACTCACATCCGTACATGACCACAGGAAAAACCATAGCCTTGACTAGACAGACCTTTGTTGGCAAAGTAATATCTGTGATTTGAATATGCTATCTAGGTTGGTCATAACTTTCCTTCCAAGGAGCAAGTGTCTTTTAATTTCATGGCTGCAGTCACCACCTGCAGTGATTTTGGAGCCCAAAAAATAAAGTCTGACACTGTTTCCACTGTTTCCCCATCTATTTCCCATGAAGCGATGGGACCAGATGCCATGATCTTCGTTTTCTGAATGTTGAGCTTTAAGCCAACTTTTTCACTCTCCTCTTTCACTTTCATCAAGAGGCTTTTGAGTTCCTCTTCACTTTCTGCCATAAGGGTGGTGTCATCTGCATATCTGAGGTTATTGATATTTCTCCTGGCAATCTTGATTCCAGCTTGTGCTTCTTCCAGCCCAGCTTACTTCAGACTATATTATAAAATGACAGTAAACAAAACAGTACAGAACTGGCACAAAGACAGACTTCTAGATCAACAGAACAGGATAGAAAGCCTAGGAATAAACCCTGGCATCCATGGTCAATTAATCTACAACAAAGGAAATAAGAGTATGAAATGGAGAAAAGATAGTTTCTTCAATAAGTGGGGCTGGGGGAAATGAACAGCCTTATGTAAAAGAATGAAATTAGAACATTCCCTAACAGCATATACAAAAATAAACTCAAAATAAATTCAAAACCTAAACTCTTAGAGGGAAACATAGGCAGAACACTCTTTGACATAAGTTGAAGCGTTTCTTTTTGGATCCACCTCATACAGTAATGAAAAAATTAACAAATGGGATCCAATTAAATGTAAAAGCTTTTGCACAACACAGGAAACCAGAAACAAAATGAAACGGTGACTCACAGGATGGGAGAAAATATTTGCAAATTATGCAATAAATAAGGGATTAATCTCCAAAATACATAAACAGCTCATGCAGCTCTATGTCAAAAAAATAAACAACCCATTCAGAAAATGGGCAGAAGATCTAAACAGACACTTTTCCAAAGAAGACTTTCAGATGACCAAAAAGCACATAAAACATGCTTAGAATTGCTAATTACTAGAGAAATGCAAACTACAATGAGCCATCACCTTACAGCAGGGCCATCACCAAAAAAATATACAAACAATAAATGTTGGAGAGGATGTGGAGAAAAGGGGACCCTCCTGCACTGTTGGTGGGAATGTAAGTCATCACAGCTGCTATGGAGAACCGTATGGAGGTTTCTTAAGAAACTAAAAGTAGAGCTACCGTATGATCCAGTAAGGGCTTCCCGGGTGGTGCTAGGGCTAAGAATCTGCCTGCCTATGCATGAGACAAGAGATGTGGGTTCGATCCCTGGGTTGGGAAGATACCCTGGAGGAGGGCATGGAAACCCACTCCAGTATTCCATGGACAGAGGACCCTGTGGGCTATAGTCCATAGGGTTGTACAGAGTCGGACAAGGCTGAAGACACTTAGCACACATGCACACACATGATCCAGCAGTCTCACTCCTGGGCATATATCTTGGGAAAAAGATTTAATTTGAAAAGATACATGCACCCCTATGTTCATTTACAAAAGCCAGGAGGTGGAAGCAACCTCACTATCCACTGACAGATGAATGAATATAGAAGATGTGGTACGTATATGCAATGGAATATTCTTCTGCCATTAAAAAGAATGAAATAAAGCCATTTCAGCAACATGAATGCACCTCAAGATTATCACATTAAATGAAGTAAGTCAAAGTCAAATATCATATGCTGTCACTTACATGTGGGGTCTTTAAAAAATGATACAAGTGAATTTATTTACAAAACAGAAACAGACTCACAGACTTAGAAAACAAATTTATGATTACCAAAAGGGGAAGGTGGAGAAAGGGATAAATTAGTAGTCTGCTATGCTATGCTAAGTCACTTCAGTCATGTCTGACTCTGTGCCACCCCATAGACGGCAGCCCACCAGGCTCCCCCATCCCTGGGATTCTCCAGGCAAAAACACTGAAGTGGGTTGCCATTTCCTTCTCCAGTGCATGAAAGTAAAAAGTGAAAGTGAAGTCGCTCAGTTGTGTCCGACTCCTAGCGACCCCATGGACTGCAGCCTACCTGGCTCCTCTGTCCATGGGATTTTCCAGGCAAGAGTACTGGAGTGGGTATATATTATATATCTAATCAACGAGGACCTACTGTACAGCACTGGAAACTCTATTCAATACTCTGTAAAAACCTATACACGAAAAGAATCTGAAAAAGAATAGATACATGTACAGCTGAATCATTTTGCTGTACACTTGAAAATAAAATTATAAATTAACTCTGCTGCTGCTGCTAAGTCACTTCAGTCGTGGATTGCACTGCAGTTAATGGCACCCCACTCCAGTACTCTTGCCTGGCAAATCCCACGGACGGAGGAGCCTGGTAGGCTGCAGTTCATGGGGTCGGTAAGAGTCGGATACGACTGAGCGACTTCACTTTCACTTTTCACTTTCATGCATTGGAGAAGGAAATGGCAACCCACTCCAGTGTTCTTGCCTGGAGAATCCCAGGGACCGGGGAGCCTGATGGGCTGCCGTCTATGGGGTCACACAGAGTCAGACACGACTGACGCGACTTAGCAGCAGTTATATAAGATGTTACCGTTGGGGGAAGCAGACAATCCTACAAGGATTTACAATTTTTGCAACCTCCTGTTAATTATTTCAAAATTAAAAGTTAAAAACACATAGGCAAGACACGTGCTGAGATCATCACCACCAGCAACCACAAACTTGGTGGGCCTGTGCATGGCACACCAGGTGTCCTGCCACTCTGACCAACCAGTAGCTCCTCTCTGGTTTTAATAACAAAGAGCTGTTCTTTTTCCTCCTAGCCAAAAATAGTAATGATAATCCCCACCATGCAGGGGCATGACATACATCCTTAGCAGCAAAGCTCATCCGCCTGGCCCTGCTGACCTACAGGGAGCAGTTTCATCCCTCTGAGGCATAAATGCTAAGTGAGCCCCACCAGGTGCCAGGGACTGTGCTCACTGCCAAGTGGAAAACAGGCTGAAGAAGATACAGGGTGGTGGGTTGGAGGCCAGTACAGAGTCCAGGAGAGACAGAATGATGACTTGGCCCAGAGGTCACAAGGAGAGGAGATCAAGGGTGAGTTTGAGATCCATATGAAAGGTAAGATAAACAGAACATGGGATTGTTTGGATGTGGGCAGTTATGCAAAGAGGTGTCCAGGGTGACCTCCAGGTACACTCTGGCAACGTCTGTGACAAAAGCAAGGAGATTAACCAGCACTGACAAGTCAGTATGTCCTCACTTGGGTACCAAGAAGCCCCCACCCCTCTGGACTCTTTTTCCTGTTTCAGCTGCTTGCACTCAGCGGCTAGTAAGGTGATAGAAACTAGGAGGGATGGCCCTGGAAAGCTCCACCCCAGGGCAGGTCTGTTTGGGGCCATGCCTGTGCAAACCTGGAAACACTGCAACGCTCAGCTCCAGGCAGGCAGCCCCAGCCAGCTCACAGAGAGGAAGGAACTAGATGGAGCAACTGGAGAGGGGGACAGGAAGAGGAGCAGATGGGACAGGAGAGAGCAAGTTCAAGTTTGGGACCAGCGGAGATGTCCAGCGGGTGAGTCCAAAGCTCAAAGGTGGAGACACAAAGGGTCATCAGCCTATAGATGGTCTTACTGTCACAGCTGGACAGCTTTGCCTGGTGATGGTTTAGAGTGAGAAGCAAAGAGAACCAAGGACTGAGGCTCGTTTTAGAACTGTGTGAAGGAAGAAGAGGTAGAAAAGGAGACTGAGAAGGAGCAATCAACAGAGTAGAAGGAAACATAGTAGGTTCCTTGTCAGGGACACCAAGAGAATAGAGGGAGAAACTCTGCAGAGGGTCTGTGAGCTGAGAAGCAAGAGGTCACAGATGGGCCTATGAGTTGGAGACTTGCCGTCACTTACACACGGGGGAGCACACAGCCTTGTGGTCACAAGACCCACAGACACCTGTCCACACTGACCTGGGCCAAGGGGTACAGACCATTGTCCTGGGTAAGGGAGGAGGCCACCCGCATTTGGAAAACAGCTGCCTGCCTTCCAGGAATGAAATACGCCCCCTGCATGCTTGGTTACCTCCAGGTCCTGTGGGCCCCTACCTGCAGTGGGCTTTTAGTTGGAGAACCAGATGCTCTGCAGGGATTTCAGTGTTTTGCTAAAGGTCACTTTGGGTTGGTTCACCAGTGTGCATGATCCCCTCCCTTCCAGATGAGAATCAACAGTGTGACTCAGCTTGGCCCCCAGATGAGGGAGGGCATGGCCAGTGGCCCCAGTTAGGTGATGAGTCTCGTGATTGGGACATTTCCTGAAGTTCTAAGCAAGAGGCCCTCTCCACACACTGGGTTGAGTAAGGCAGGAGCAGGAGCCAGAGCTCCCAAGGTCCAACATGGGGAGCGTATCCCTGAAGAAGCTGCGGATAGTTCAGGTTCATGGGGCTGAGAAGGACCAGGGAGCTGAGCCCTGCTGACAAGGAGAAGACATGGCCTGGCTACACCAGCCTCACCTCAACTGGCTCACATTTCCCCCTTAAGGTCATCAGTGACAGGTCTCTGAGAATAAGCTGACACAGACCTCACACCCTACTGTTTGGGAACTCCCTCCCTGTGGACCCACCTTCTTGACCCAGGACCTGGCCAGAGCCGTAGTCTGGTCAGGCAGGCTTTGTCTGCACTGCTAATGGCCCCCAGCCACATCCCTGCCCAAGTACCATTCCTCAGTCCCAATGCCGGAGTGCCCCACCTTATTCTGAGGGCCTGGCAGCCCCCCTGCCTGGCCCCCATCCCCACCCGCCTCATCTCTCCTTCTCTACCAAAGCTGGGAAACCCAGGGTAGTGGTACTCCTCTGTGGGAGAATTTTGGCCCAAGGCCCAGTGCAGACGTGCAGAAAGGTAAGCCAGGTTTCTTAGCCCCCTTTCCCATAAAATGCCTTGGCCAGCAGACTCCAAAACTAGGCAGAAAACTCTCCTGTGGGAATTTGAAGACACCTTCTCTGCTAATCCTCCTGGTCCTGAGTGGTTTTCACAGCTCATTAGAACCACCAGAACAGATCTGGCCTCCATAATGAGACCTGAGCTTCCTCAACCTGGGAAGTGCTTGGCCCTAATGAGTTTCTCTCCACTATAAACACTACACTGTGAGTTAAGAGCAAGGAATTGGCATTTGTGGTTGGATCCCAGTTTTTAATAAGGCCAAGCCTGCACTCTACAGCCAGCTAAGCAGAGAGCAATGCCACCGGTGGGGAGTGGAGTGGGACAGCTCATAGCACCTCTGGCTTCTCCCAGACAGGAGCCAGCCCCAACCCCACAGCAATGTGGGCAGAAGTCCCAGCCCTACCTCCCTCCTGGAGCTACAGGGCTGGGTGCAGAGGGCTGGGTGTCTCCAGGGAGCACTCATAGGTGAGATAGGGATGCAACAGAGGAGCCCAGGAGTTGCTGAGCCTGTTTCCCCTCTGGGTAGTGACATCCTAAGGGTGTCCACTTTGAGAATAACATGTCAGGCTTGGTCAGAGAGGTACCAGAACCGTCCAAACACCAGGTCATGGGGTGGGCCCTTGCTGCTGGCCCAGGGGAAGCTGGACCGCCTCACTCCCCTTGGATGTTAGCAGAGCAGGCTGCTGCCAGAGGCTGCTCTCCCAGCAAGGGGGTCAGACTGGGAGTGGCTGGCGAGGAGGAAACGGGGAGGCTGCTGGCCTCCGCCCTCTCGCTGGGCCTCTGCGCGCCCCTTCAGCCTGCATTAAAGCTGCGCCTCTTGGACATATTGGTGGGGCAAGCCCTGGGGCCAGGACAGGTGGCCTCAAGGCCTCACCCTGATGGGATCCATGTGGCTGAACCAGGCCAGGCCT
>NW_011495072.1:1245533-1254030 GCF_000754665.1 Bison bison bison | reverse complement strand
GGCCTGCCGGTGGCCCTTCATCCACGACTCTTCTCAGTGGGCGGCCGTACTCCTGCCACCCTTCCTGTGCTGGCCTGTGGGTCAGCATCCACTCCCTCCCCGGCTCCCCTGACTGCCTCGGGAGCCCTGTTCTGGAAAGCGGGCCGCGTTCCCTGTGCAAGTGGAGCCCGGCGCCGGCACCAGAGTCTGTGTGCGTGTCGGTCACAGAGCAAACAGCTCTTGCCTCTCAGGCCCCCTGCCAGACTTTGATTCATGCAACCTAGAAAATAAGACATATTTTCATGCAGTTTTGCCACATTTATTAAAGAGAAATGTGTTGAATTGACTGGCTCAAACCTGCCTTTCCATCAACGGGGCAGCAACTCAGGCTCCACCCATCTGTTCCTTCAAGTTGGTTTCAATCTTTCCTGGGTCCAGGTCAAAACCTCTAAATCGCTCCAACAAAGTAACCTGACCACTTGCTTCCAAGGGACTACTTCCTGAAGAGCATTTCTTTCCAGCCTCGTTGCAGAGCCCTTCCCCCTACCATCTTGTTTCCATAATCCTGAGGCTCAGGCAATTAAAATAAAATATCCTTATAGTCTCTAGATGTTTACTAGACCAGCTGGTAATGAGCTAAGCAGTATCTTCTCTATTACATAAAGGAAAAGAACAAAGAATTAGGAATATGGAAGACATTCAAATGTCTTAATTAGTGCTGCCATCTGTAAAAAAAAAAAAAAAAAATGTTTCTTCATCACTGACAGCCACCCTCAGAGGCCTATCTTGGGAAGACCACAGACTCCAAAGCCACAACACGCAGGACAGCAGCATCAGGCCCACCCACAGGACCCCAAGACCCTGGCGTGGCCAGGACAGCAGGGCCTCCCCTCCAGTCGGGTCTGAGCATGGCACGGACTCCAGAAGGGGAGAAGCCAGCCAGGGCCTCTGAGCAAGCGTGGCCAGGGATGAGGCAGAAGCCCTGGGTTCCTGATGGCATCTCGGAGAGGGAAGTCTTGGCCGTGACAGACACTAAGCCAGGCTCCAGAAACTCCTCCAGCTTGGCCTCCTCCTCACCTTCCCTGAAGGCCTAAGTGGATCCTCTCATAGCCTCCCCGAAGCCTGAACACCAGAGGGCCCAAAGCACCAACACACTCAGAGATTGTCATTTGCCTTAGGGTGACAGCCTGGGCCTCACCAGGCCTGACCCTGCCCCAGAGCCCTGGCAGCAGAGCTGGGCTTGTGGGTGCAGGGTCATGGAGTCAGGCCGAGCACGCGGCCTCATCTTCCAGCGACCGCGAGGCTTCAGGCCACCTCCCAGTGATGTCATCCCAGACGGCTGCACAACAAGCAAGTTCAGTGTCCTCAGTCCTCCTGGTGCCAGCCCTGTGCTGAGCGCTCCGTCACATTCACCCTCTTTATAGAGGCAGAGCAGAGAGCAGTCGCCTCAGCCAGCCAGCAGCCTGGGAGCCAGGCTCTGAACCCTTGTCTTCCTGAGTCCACCAACTTCCGCACCGTGCCCACAACATGCTGCCTCCTGCAGCCAGCAATCACCACAGCCTCCCAGACTTCAGAGGCCCAGACACCTCGGCCTTCGAAGGCTACTCTGAGCCGAGCTGTGTGCTCACCCACCCCCACCCGCCACAGCTCCCAGGTCCCCAGCTGAGGGTGAGCAGCCCTTTGCCAGAAGCGGGCCTCCCACACCTCTGAGCACAACATCCAGAGCAGGCCCAACTCAGGATCCAGTAAATACTGACAACTCAATTGCATGAAAGTTGGAAACTATTTTAAATTTAACGACAATGGATGACCCTTAAAAGCCAGGGAATGAGAGACGAAGAAAGTAAAACTGATGTGAGTAGCCTTGGGCTTCCAACATGTCCAATGTAACAGTTTAGGAAGTTCCTTCTATTGAAAACTAGTTCTTTCCTGTAAGGCATCTTGGTCTAATGTTGGACAAATTCCCTTCAAATGGTTTAAGCCTGTTCTTTGCGGATCTTATGTCCTAAACCTTTGAAAGAAAACCTCAAATACATTGGATATTTGGGACATGGTTCTCTCACTAGCCAAATGTCTGAAAGATTTGACACTTTAAATAGCCAAACTTCAATTTGCTTCAACAAACTTGTTGCGTTTCTACAAAAAGAGTAAGGTGATGCCCTTGTGCTTGAAGAACTCATGGGAGAGGGGACACAAAACCAGACAATTGCAATGAGTTGTGGAAATGCCTGGCTAGAAGTCGAAGTTGCTGCAGTGGGAATAAGTTCATGGCGAGGTCCCAGGGGAAGAATGAACAGGGAGTGGGAGCTGTACTCTACAAAGGAGAGGGCATTTGACTTGACCTTGAAGGAGGATTTGCAAGGTCAACTAGGCAGGATATGCCACATAGAGGGAACAGCACGAGCAGCAGCCAGATAACAAGAAACTGCTGGCATTTTCAGACCACAAGGAAGAAGTGAGCATGTCTGAGGACCAAATGAAAGAGGCAGGAAAGACAGGAGGCAGTGAGATATGGCTTCCAACTGACCATCAGTCCAGTGCTTAACGAGGCCCGTCTCGGGATCCTTCCAGCTGCATAGGACGTTTGACTTCTGCTCCAGTCAGCCTCTTGTCGTAATGCCTTTGTATTTCTCTCCTCTGCTTTTATTGGCTTTTTTCCTTTTATTTTCTTTCTCACATATCAGACTGATACTTTTCCCTTTTTGCTGTAATTATTAGCATACGTATTCATTGAATCATTTACTCTATAGATATTCTCAGATGAGCTACTAGGGGCAGGATCCTGGGGAAGGCCCAGAGGAATCGAAGGACCCAGTGCCAGTCCCTGAGTCCAATATGAGGATAGCAGGGCTGGTGGGAGAGTGGAGGGGACGGGTTGGGGTAGCATGTCCCAGGCCTACATCCTCATACCTCACAGCATACTCATATAGTCACACACACACACACACACATTTGCTGCTTCTCCACTATTCCATTTTAGAAACCAGTTATCCAAACTTGCTAGAAATACATTTAATTAAAAATTTCCCAGTAAACCCTGCTTCTTCTCTTCACCCTCCTGGTCTAAGATGGTCCCAGCCCCTCACTGTTCCAGCTCCAAGTCCTCACCACTCCAGAGGGATACCTTCGTTTCTCTCCCTCTGCTCCATCGGAGTGGACTCTGCCTCCTGCTGGAAGAGTGACTGCTCCAAACAGGCCCTTGCAGTGGCCTAAGGGTCCACTCAGAACACCCCAGAGATGGCAGAGGCAGGCTCAGAGATGGGGAGTGGTCCTTTGCAGATTCTCCCTGGGCTCTTGGTGGCAGACCTCCAGCCAGCTGTGCAGATAACTGTTCTTCGTCATCATCCCCAGACTCCCAGGCCCTCCTGTAGCTGAGGCTCAGCACAGGCCAAGCTTTCTCCAGGGAGCTCTAGGGTCCAGATCTCTGCAGGGGCACCCAAGAGCAAGCAGCAGGCCAGATCCTCACCCACACCAGGAAAGCCGCGCTGAGCTGCGGCAGGCAGGAGTGAGAACACGTGTCTCCCTGCCGCCCACCCCGCAGTCAGGATCCTAGCCTGAGACCCCTGTGCCCAGGATGGACTGGACTGAGCCAGGATGTCTTCCTCTCTTCATCCTCCTGGTCTGGGGTCCTGCCTTCCACTCAGACTGACGAGAAGGCAGGTCCAGCGGCTTCAGCCAGGCCCTGGCTGGAGCTCCCCGTAGCTGGGTCCCCCAACCTGGATGGGCGTCCAGGTCAAATAGACACTAGAGAGTGGTCATTCTCCCTGAGGGGCAGAGATGAGTACCCCAGCTGGCCCTGGCAGGAAATTTGGACCAGGAAGCCAGACCCAGACCCGTACCCACGGCATAGGGGTTTGGCTGGGGCCCCCCTTGAAGTGACCACCAGGGGCAGAGCCAGCTGCTGAAGCTGTGACAGCACCACACTTCCCGGCAGCATAAGCAAGTCCGTTTCCCTGGGCCAGCTCAGCTCTTCAAGGCCAGCAGAGGCCAGACCCAGCCCCACAAGAAAGAGTGGAGTTGTTTCAACTGCAATGGAAAAAACCAACAACCCCAAAGGAGCAGGACACTCCGCCAGATCTGCGATAACCACCCCATCCTTTGGGTTAGCCAACTCCCAGCAATTAGAGGCTCTGGACCCAGCAGGCCTGGGATACAGCTCTATCACAGCTTATCACCACTCCTGGGATGCTGGCAGCCCCACTGGCTTCCCCCTGGCCATGAGCCTGGAGCCTGGGACAGACAAGCCATTGGTGAGGGCACCATCGGCAGCCTCACTCCCAGTCTGACCACTGCCCTTGGCTTTGGTGGCCTTTCCAAGTGCCCTCCCCCACTGAGCTTTATCTCCCTTGTCAGTGACATGGGGACAGGAATGCACGGGCAGGAGTGAATCCCAGATGTATGGCACAAATGGAAGTTCCCCAAGAGAGGTTGGTCCACTTGCTGATATTATCAGAAGCCACAGCAATCCCCAAAGCTATTGCTTAGCCAGCTCTGAGGCCTTGACCCACCTAATGACCTTAAAACCCAAGGACCCACCTCCCCATCGCCAGTAGGAGGGTAGGCTCTAGGAAAGCGAGCAGGCCAGGACCAAACCGAGGGAAGCAGCTCTCAGCTCCAGGGTGAAGCTCCAGGGAGAAGTTACCTCCTGGATACTGAATCCCAGGTTAAGCCCTGACCCTAAGTTAACAGAAAACCACTCTGAGACCCGAATACACAACATCATTTATGTTAAGGCCTATGCCCCATTTGTGGAGTGGGGGAAGATTAACTAACAACTCCACTTGGAACTTGAGATGGGAGAAGCAGGGACAGCATGCAGGATGGGGAGAAGCCAGCCTTCCCAGCAGCTAGTGACGCATGAAGGCTCCCAGCAGAAGCACGCTTGGTGGCCGCCCCTGCCCGGCCTGAGTCCACACAGCTATGGGGCCCCCTGCACGTGCCTCACCTGCTCAGCCACAGCTCCTCTTGCACACACTTCGGGTCCCAGCCCCTAGCCTTCTCCTGGGCCTCCAAAGTTAGGCTTTCTACCACCACCCCCACTCAGATGCTCCCTGACAACCCACTGACTGTGGCCTCACCTCCCATGCCTCCTTCCCATCCTTTTCTGTCCACATTGAGTTTCTCCAAGTAATCGTGAGATCTACAACTGCTTACTTGTTTGTTCATCATGTTTTGGGCTTTAAAGAGAAGGGCTTCCCTGGTGGCTCAGCTGGTAAAGAATTCACCTGCAATGCGGGAGACCTGGATTTGATCCCTGGGTTGGGAAGATTCCCTGGAGAAGGGAACAACTACCCACTCCAGTATTCTGGCCTGGAGAATTCCATGGACTGTATAGACCATAGGGTCGCAAAGAGTCAGACACAACTGAGCGACTTTCACTTTCACTGAGTTCAGATTCCTCAGTACGTGGCCTCTATCTCTTAAGGCTCCACAGGCCCATGACTCACTCTGTGATTTCTGCTTCCCCTTGCATCCCTGCTCCCTTCCCACCAAACACGCCTCACATTCTACAGCCAGCACCTGGGGTCTTTGCTGTGTGTCTTTGCACTTTGAGTGTCCTTGTGAGATGGGGCGGGAGAGTCTCTTACTGACATAATGTTGTAAAACAGCCTCCACGTTTCTGACTTTTCCACTCGGCCCTGAGTGAAGGCCCCGTGGCAGCACTGCACACCCTGGGATTAGCTGCTTCTCACAGAGGCAGAGCTCAGGGAGCCCTGATGCCCTTGGGTGCCCATGCAGGCTGGGACGAACAGCACCAGGGGTGGCCTCTCAGGGACTCTCAACATGCTCCATCTGCCCATCGGTGTCCCTTTGCCCTCTGGAGGGCTGCACCTGTCCCTAGCCCATTTCCTGTCCCCACACCCACACACTCTGTGGCTCTCAACAGTGTCTGCTTCTCTAGATGGTTTAACGCATCAAGGGCAGGCCCAGTTCACCTGTTGATTTGCCACAGGCATACCCCCAGCAGCACAGCAGTGCCTAAGGGAAGGCCACGCAAGGCCACCTTCTCACGCACCTCCTCCAGAGCAGACCCCAGCCCCAGCAAGATCTGCAGGACGGCCACTGTGGGGCTCCTGGCCTCTGGGGGTTGCGGGTGGCTCAGAGGCAGGTCAGCAGAGGAATTCTACAGGGGCTCTAGCACTGCTGGTCTTCTTAGGTGGACCTTGCAACACAATTTCAAAATACAAATCCAAGTCAATAAAGGGGGCTGACACACTCCCACCCAGCCCCAGCTCCACCCATCTCTACTCCTCCATTCCCCAGAGCCTCTGTCTTGGGGACCCAAAAAGAGAAGAGTGAGGTGGGCCCTTCCCTGGGAGAGGGGCCAGCAGGACGGAGTCCCCCACACCAGGCACTTGGTGGGAGTCAGGGAGGAGCCCTAAGGCCTGCTCCCTCCAGCACATTCTGGGGCAATTCTCCTAGAAATGAGGCACCCCCTTGTCTGCCACGGGCCTTTCCCCCGAGGCTCTGTGAAAGGCGAGCTCACCGTGGTCTCATGCTGCCCCCCGCCCCTGCTCTCCAGGGCTCTCCTGCCCCCCAGGGCCCTGCAGGCCCCCACAGATGCCTCCCAGTGGGCCTCCTGACCATCACTGAACAAGGACCTGAGCATGGACACAGGGAGAAGGCTCCTGAGCGGTGCAGGCAGCACACACTAAAGCTAGGCCCCACCCTCGCACCAGATACCAGCCATCTCCATGATTGCAATGGATTGAGCTTGGCCTGGCTGGCACAGAGGTGGCCATTTCACGGGTGAGCTGGGTCAGGTGAGACAGGTGGGTCAGGAGAGACAGGTAAGTCAGACGAGACAGCTGGGTCAGGAGTGACAGAGGTTCAAGGATGACAGCTGGGTCAGGTGAGACAAGCGGGAACAGGAGAAGAGAAGGGGAAGCAGGAGGAGGAGCACAGCCACGTGTCAGGATGGGAGGGTGAGTGAGGAGGGCGCTGGGGCGCTGAGAAGGTAAGAGCTGCGATTCCGGAGGACGCCACAGGACGGATGCTGGAAATCGCCATGAGCGGCCAAGGCTCGCAGCCCACAGTGGAGACACCCTGCAAGCAGCCTCAGTGTTCCGCCTCCAGCTGTCAGACAACGAGGCGCCCTGTATCTGCACAGATGGGCTTTAGAAGAGGCCCAGCAATGTGCACCCTCTACAGTGGGAGGGTCGCTTCTAATCCCCACATCAACCCATAAGAAAGACTGTCACCGGCCCAGCCTACAGACAAGGAAACCAAGGCCTGGAGCAAGCACATAGCCCAGCCACCCCCAGTTCCAGAATGAGGGTGCAGAGGATTTGCAGGCTCCTCCAGGCCCTCGGAAGCCGGAGTCCGAGTCGAGACCACCAAGGGAAGCAACCTGAGAAAGGAGAAGCGCCTCTACATGGAGGCTTGAGGACCCAGGGGCCCTGAAGGAGAGGAAGGCAGAGGGCTAGGCGCACATGAGACTTAGGAACCGGGGCCAGAGCTGGGGTACTCCAGGGCCCCACAGTGACCATGGTGGCCCTAGGATGGAGCATACTCGCCAGCAGGAGCCACCCTGAGACTCACCCTGAGACTCTGTCTCTGAAAGCAAGCCCCAGACCCTCCTTCTGGGGGTCGGCAGTCACCAAAGGCTGACACCACTGCACTGGGCTGGCCTGGAGTCCCTAGGTTCCCTGGACCGTTTCCTGAGAAGCTTCTGACCAGCGCTTTGGCCCCTATTTCTCAGTGGACACACAAACCAAATCGCAGGTGCCGGAGCTGCACATCCTTCCAGGAGGGACTGGGAGGTGGGGAGAACAGGGGAGAAATGCTGGGAGCTCAGGGAGCCAGAATCTCAAAAGGAAAAGGTGGAACAACCAGGCCAGCCTACTTCAGGAGACCCTTAACATAGAGACTTTGTCAGAAGTCCTGTCCATGGCTACTCTCCCAGTGTTCAAGGCTGTCTGAAGAAACACAAATTAAAACCACAAGAAAACATCACCTCACACCCAGTAAATTGGCTAAACTTTCAAAGTCTGACAGCACCAACTATTGATGAAGGTATAGACCAACAGAAGCTCTCGTGCATTGCTCAAGTGAAAGTGGTGCGAGCACTTTAGAAAATCATTTGGTGTTTTGTTACATGGTCGGTCCTCCATGTCCATATGTCCATATCCAAAGAGTCAACCAAGCACAAATCAAAAATATTCCGGAAAAAAATTCTAGAAAGTTTCAAACCGCAGAACTTGAATTTGCCACACACCATTGTATGCGGTATTTACAGAGTGTTTCAGTTCAGTTCAGTAGTTCAGTCATGTCCAACTCTTTGTGACCCCATGGACTGCAGCACGCCAGGCTTCCCTGTCCATCACCAACTCCCGGAGCTTGCTCAAACTCATGTCCATCAAGTCGTGATGCCATCCAACCATCTCATCCTCTGTCGTCCGCTTCTCTTCCTGTCTTCAGTCTTTCCCAGAATCAGGGTCTTTTCCAATGAGTCAGTTCTTCACATCAGGTGGCCAAAGTATTGGAGTTTCAGCTTCAGCATCAGTCGTTCCAATGA
>NW_011495072.1:1245262-1245365 GCF_000754665.1 Bison bison bison | reverse complement strand
TCGACTAGACAGACATTTGTCAGCAAAGGAATGTCTCTTCTTTTTAATATGCTGTCTAGGTTGGTCATAGTTTTTCTTCCAAGGAGCAAGCGTCTTTTAATTT
>NW_011495072.1:1237847-1245162 GCF_000754665.1 Bison bison bison | reverse complement strand
ATTTTCACGGCTGCAGTCACCATCTGCAGTGATTTTGGAGCCCAAGAAAATAAAGTCTGTCACTGTTTCCATTGTTTCCCTATCTATTTGCCATGAAGTGATGGGACCGGATGCCATGATGTTAGTTTTTTGAATGTGGAGTTTTAAGCCAACTTTTTCCCCTCTCTTTTACTTTCATCAAGAGGCTCTTTAGTTCTTCACTTTCTGCCATAAGGGTGGTGTCATCTGCGTATCTGAGGTTATTGATATTTCTCCCGGAAATCTTGATTCCATCTTATGTTTCATTCAGCCTGACATTTTGCATGATGTACTCTCCATATAAGTTAAATAAGCAGGGTGACAATATGCATCCTTGACGTACTCCTTTCCCAATTTGGAACCAATCTGTTGTTCCGTGTCCGGTTCTAACTGTTGCTTCTTGACCTGCATACAGATTTCTCAGAAGGCAGGTAAGGTGGTCTGGTATTTCCATCTCTTTAAGAATTTTCCAGTTTGTTGTGATCCATACAGTCAAAGGCTTTGGGGTAGTCAATAAAGCAGAAGTAGATGTTTTTCTATTTACATTGTGTTTATATTATATTATCAACTACTTACATAAGCATGGTAATGCAAATATGATTTAAAGCGATAGCTTGAAGAAGATTTAGCTTCGGGACCAAGGACCAGGCTTGATCACTCAAGAGCTTTTGTGTAGCAGAGTTTTATTAAATGAAAAAGGGACTGAGAAAGCTTCTGACACAGACATCAGAAGGGGACAGAGAGTGCCCTCCTCGCTGGTGTTAGCAAAGGAGTTACATACTTTTTAATTAATCATAACAATAAATCAAAAGAATGTCTCAAGTTTGTGAATATTTTACCAGACCCACTCCCACAATTTACATTGTAGGATAACAGGATTAGCCAGAAGGTTTTCAGGAAGGAGAAATTGTCCTCACACAGGATACACTGTTGTTATATAATCCTTAGTACAGAGTTTAAACTGAGTTGTTTGTTGTGTAATCATCAGTTCCTGGCTTAAAGAAAAAAAAGTTTTATGTGACTAAGACTAAGGAATGTAAAGGAAAAAAAAGATGTTTGTCCTTTCCTCCTCCTTGAGAATTCCAGACCCTCTCTCCTCAGGGATCCCTGGACTTCTTATCAACCTGCCTAGGAATTGACTCTCTGAAAAGTATACAGGAGGATGTTCTTAGATTATATGCAGATACCACTCCATTTTACCTAAGGGACTTGAGCATCTGCAGATTCTGGGATCCACAGAGGTCTTGGAATCAATCCCCTGCAGTTACCAAGAAACAGGTGTAACATAAACCTATCTCATGAGCCAACAATTCTACTCTTAGGCAGTTACCCAAGAGAAATGAAAACATTTCCACACAAAAAAAGACCTGCTTAAGAACGTTTAGTCTTTATTCATAATTGCTCCAAACTGAGAATAACTCATATGTCCACAATAGGATAGTTCATAAAATAGCATGAAAGTGAAAGTGGCTCAGTTGTATCTGACTCTTTGCGACCCCATGGACTATACAGTCCGTGGAATTCTCCAGGCCAGAATACTAGAGTGGGTAGCCTTTCCCTTCTCCAGGAGATTGTCTCAACCCAAGGATCAAATCCAGGTCTCCCATACTGCAGGAGGATTCTTTACCAGCTGAGCCACACGGGAACCCCAAAATGGGATGCTACTCAGCAATTTTTTAAAGCTACTAATATGCATAAAAACATGGATGAATCTCAAAAGCATTTTGCTGAAAGAAGCCAGACCCAACAGAGAAGTGAGTTCTAGAACAGGCAGAATTAGTCTCTGGTAACAGAGCAGATCCGAGCTACTTAGGGGTGAGTTCTGGCTGGGGAGGAAGGATTCACTGAAGGAGGCGCAGGGGAACTCTGTGGGGTGATGCGATTTTCTCTATCTTGATTCGGGTGTTGGCCACACTTCTATACACGTCTGTGTCATTTTATTAACCTGCACATTTAAAAATGGTACGTATTATTAGCCATAAATTACTCCTCAACCAAGATGGTTTTTAGAAAAGCTACCCATGGCTTAGCATTACACCCGAAGCCTTGACTCCTCCAGGCCGTCCGTGATCTGCCCCCAGCAGGGCTTCCGCCCCTGCCTGCGTGCCGTGCCTTCTTGTCTCACGCTCCTCAGCACGGCCTCCCGCCTCCCGCCTCCCGGATGGCATGCCAGGCTACTGCCGTCTGCATCCCCTTGGAAGATCAGCCTCGGGAAGCGGGAACTGTGCCTGCTCTGTGAACCACCCTGCTCCACGCCTGGCACTGAGGAGGGTCGGGACCAGCTTGGGGGCTCTCAGGCCCCACGACCATCCAGGGGGACAAAGAGGAGATTAGTAAGGGAAGTTACCATGGGGAAAGCAGACGCCCTGGGGGAGGGACTGGAGCAGAGACTGGTTTGGAAGCGGGGTGAGGCGTGGTGCAGGAGGTACCATGGTGCCAAAGGCACCAAGTCATGCCCTCCAGGGAAACACCAAGTGTGACGTCCAGAGCAAGGCCCCCTGGAAGGGGCGAGGGCAAAAGGGAGGTCAGGTTCTGGTGGTGGAAATGCAGGCCTCTCCCCACCCAGAGGGGTCCGAGAGCCACAGGATGGCCCCTGCTTATCACTCTGTACACTTCTGAGGCACAGAAACAGCCCACAGGCTGTGGACCTAAGTGCAGGACCACCTCCCTCCACCCTCAGACTCACTCCCAGGGTCTCCCTCCTCCCTCCCTGCTGCAGGCCTCAGGCAGGAGACCTCTACCAGACCCAGGGTTCAAGAAGGTCTCATCCAGGGAGAGGTTCCATGCTGGTCTTCAGAAGAAACCATTTCTGGGAGAAGACAGTGCCAGAGCTGAGTTTCAGCCCTACGGGCGTGGTTAATGACCCCAAAAGACTTCAGAGTTGATGGGGCAAGGGGTCTTTGACAGATAAGTTACTTTTAATCCATCATCAATTAAGCCATGGTTACTAATTTCATCAGAGCTTCCCTTGTGGCTCAGATGGTAAAGAATCTGCCTGTAATGCAGAAGACCCAGGTTTGATCCCTACATTGGGAAGGTCCCCTGGAGAAGGACATGGCAACCCACTCTAGTATACTTGCCTGGAGAACTCTATGGACAGAGGAGCCTGGTGGGCTATAGTCCATGGGGTCATAAAGAGTTGGACACGACTGAGCGACTAACACACACTAGTTTCATCTCATCAGAAAAAGAAATACAAACCACAATGATATGAATCAATCATGTTTTAATAGAGAATCTCAGTAATACATGCAGCACAGAAGATGGGGATTAGTTCATGGAGTAAATAAGGCGGTGACCCATGGCTCCAGATACATATCACCTGCTTCCAGACTGTGTACGCAGCTTCTGTCTCTGAACAAAATTTCCTGAGGAAGGCAAATGTAGTATTGCCATGACAAACTCCCCTGCTCTGTCATTCCAGTCCCTCTGATGACTTCTCTGAGCCTCCCTCTGAATGGGGTGCCCCCTCGAGCCCCAGCATTGCCCCCACTTTCTCCTGTAACTGGAGTTAGATCCAAAGACTCCGACCCAGAGTCCAGATGAGCTCAGATTTGCCAGGTCTGCTGACACAAGCCCCAGCACATTGGAAGAGGGGACTGGAAGCCCAGCAGTCCAGCCAGGAGTCACCTCAGACCTCACAGGAAGCCAGGTCAGCTCTTGGTTCAGCACTCCAAGCTGACTGAGGTATGCAGTGTTGGCTGCCTCCCCACATATAGCCTCCCCTTCCTAACAGATACCTACATCTTCCAACTTCAAGTTGGGCTCCTACTGGCCAGTGAGGGCCTCTCAGCCCCTTGACAGCAGGAATGGGTCCAAAGGTAGGCATGTGACCCAAGTCAGGCCGGTGAAATAGGGGGAGAAGTTGCTGAGGTCTCCCAGGAAAGATGCTTCCTCAGTCTACAGGAGGTTCTGGGGAAAAGTTCTTTCTCAGTGATAAAGAACATGACCTCATATGCCACTGGTAGCCACTGTATCACCAAGAGGAGACCCAGCGTAAGATAATGCCTACAGCACAGGAGAGGAAAAGCTAGGAGGGATTTGCGATATCACTGAACTGCTTGTTCAAGTCTCTTCTGAGGAATTCAGTCTATGACTGGACATTTTCAATTTTTGACTCAATAAATTATCTTCAATGTGGTGTATATATGTGTGTATATATATATATATATATATATATATTCATATTCTTTACCAGCTCAGCTGGTAAGGAATCCGCCTGCAATGCAGGAGACCCTGGTTCAATTCCTGGTTGGGAAGATCCCCTGGAGAAGGGATAGGCTACCCACTCCAATATTCTTGGGCTTCCCTGGTGGCTCAGATGGTACAGAATCCACCTGCAATGTGAGACATCTATGTTAGATCCTTGGGTTGGCAAGACCCCCTGGAGGAGGCCCTGGCAACCCACCCCAGTATTCTTGCCTGGAGAATCCCATGGACAGAGGAGCCTGATGGGCTTGCATGGGGTTGCAAAGAGTCAGACACGACTGAAGCAACCAAGCACAACACAGCACACATATGTGTATATGTTAATATATATAATGGAATATTACCCAGCCATAAAAAAGAATGAAATAGTGCCGTTTTCAGGACCTAGGGGTTATGATACTAAGTGAAGTAAGCCGGACAGAGAAAGACAAATATACACTATGATTTGTGTGTGGAATCTAAAAACACAAAACAAAAGAATTCATTTATAAAATAGAAAAGGACCTACAGACATAGAAAACAAACTTAGGGCTACCAAAAAGGAAATAGGGGGAGGGATAAATCAGAAGTTTGGAATCAACATGTACACACTATTATATAAAATAGATAAGCAACAAGGATCTACTGTATAGCACTGGGGATGGTATTCAGTATCTTATAATAACCTATTTAGGAAAACAATCTGAAAAAGTGTATTTATGTGTGTATATATATGTGTGTGTCAGAGAAGGCAATGGCCCCCCCACTCCAGTACTCTTGCCTGGACAATCCCATGGATGGAGAAGCCTGGTAGGCTGCAGTCCATGGGGTCGAGAAGAGTTGGACACGACTGAGCGACTTCACTTTCACTTTTCACTTTCATGTATTGGAGAAGGAAATGGCAACCCACTCCAGTGTTCTTGCCTGGAGAATCCCAGGGACAGGGGAGCCTGGTGGGCTGCCGTCTATGGGGTCGCACAGAGTCGGACACGACTGAAGCGACTTAGCAGCAGCAGCAGCAGCATATATGTGTGTATGTGTATTCTTTTTCAGATCTTTTCCCATATATATTATTTACTGCATATGTGCCATGTATGCTAAGTCACTTCAGTCATGTCCAGCTCTTTGTGACCCTATGGACTGTAGCCCACCAGGCTCCTCTGTCTATTGGATTCTCCAAGCAAGAATCCTGGAGTGGGTTGCATGCCCTCCTCCAAGATATATTTGCTGTACACCTGAAATTAACACAACATTGTAAATCAACCATACTTCAATTTTTTAAAAAAGAAAGAAAAAAGAAAAAAATTCTTGTACAGCTGAATTTGGAGGTTCAAAACCTCCCCATTCCTCTAGCTTCTCTAGTCCTTTCTCCAGTCCATTCCACATGGTTTTACTTTCAGCCTTCTCATGATAACAATGGGCCTGTGAATTCCAGGCCTTCATGTCCTCAGATTCAAGTTCAACAAGAAAGAAAGCATCTCTTTCCAGAAGTTTCCACCTGAGTCCCAGAATTCCACACAACTGAACAACCTGATGGAAGGGCCTCCCGCTGCGGCTGTGGAAAAGAGGCAGAGCCGTCCTGAGGCCATACCATCTGGGGTGGGAGGGGAGGCAGGTTCCCAGAGGCAGCTCAGCACTGCTCCTGGAGAAGGGGGAAGCAGCTGCCGGACGGGAGAGCTCACAGACCAAGCACAGAGTCCTTGCACCATCCCAGGAGGACCGCCCACCCAGCTGTACCACCCTGTACCCTTCCTCACCGACCCGCCCGCTCCTGCCACCCCTGAGGATGGAGGGGGACCTGTCCATACACCACTTCCGCCAGCCTCTTCTGAGGCCAACCCAAAACCTTCTCCTCACTCAGGACAGCACCACCTCTAGGACGTGATGCTGAACTCCACAGCCCACCCAGTGGGGCTTCCCCCCGGATCCTGCCTGGGTCTTATCAGCACTCCCCAGCCTCTCCTCCAGCCCTGCCTAGGCAGGAACGGTGGCTGAGCCCTGCAGGTACTCTTCAATTGCTCTCCTGCCAGCGCCCATAGCAACCTTGTGTCCCACCCTTCTGCCAAACAAGCCTATCTTAGAGCAATGAAAATGTGTCTTTTCTCAAATACTCTGAGGGCTGAGGCTACAGAAATCCAGGGTCCCCAGCAGTCCTTGGCAGCACTCGTGCCCAGCCCATGCCCAGCCCCCAGGCTCCACAGTCTCCATGTAAACCCAGTGCCTTCACTCAACCTGAAGTGGGTGCGCCCCTCCGCCAGCCTCCCCTTCAGGACCTCTCCGAGGACTGCTGGGGAGGCTCCCAGACCCCACAGTCTGCTCTGATTGGGAGTCACTGCCCTGCCTGTCCAGGTAAGGGTTAATAAGACTGGCTGTCAGGGAGATGTTTTCCCACCTCCAGACTCCGGATGAAGATAGAAATGGTATTTATGATTTCTTCCCAACGTTTCTGGAAAGGATTTAAGGTGCTTACGAGGATACACATATATAACAAGACAGCATAAATTAAACGTGGGAGACAAAAAAGAAAGAAAAACAAGGGTAGGGACGTAAAGAGGAACAAGAAAGAAAGCGAACTTGAAAACAACGGCCAAATGAATGCCATGTGTGCTCCGTGTGCTTGCTGTAACGAAAAACAAATGTGTCCCAACGCTTCCCAGCAGCTCACCGGAGAAAAGCAAACCTGTCTGCTGGAAGCCTCAGCGTTGGTTGCATTAAAAAGCACACACGATTACCCAGGAGACATCCCAGGGCTTGTTTCCCAGGAACGTCTCCCAAGGGATGGCGATGCAAGGACAATGGGAGGTGAGGACTGATGGGCGTTTGTCCCGAGCTGTGAGCTTGGAAGTAGCAGGGGGTGCGCAGGCAGGGCGTGGGTGGGACGAGGAAGACTCTAGCCCCCCCGCTTCCCACACCTGGACAGCGAGGGGACTGTAATAGCTGCCATGCTCTGGGAATGGCACCCAGCCTCTCCTGCTCCTACCCACACCCTCAGAATGGCACCCCACCCTCTGGAGAGAGATCTCCAGTGACTGCCTCGGAGGCCCCTCCTGCTTGGTGGAGTGGAATGCCAGCCAGCCCCCCTCAGGGCGTCACTAGACCTTGCAAGTCC
>NW_011495072.1:1234450-1237747 GCF_000754665.1 Bison bison bison | reverse complement strand
CCGCTCTTGCTTTGGACACCCAGATCTTCACTCCCTCATATTTCAGTCTGAAAGCTTTAAGCAACTGCTGGGCACAGCCTGGGGTTGTAAAGGTTACAGAGGAGAAAGGAAGCCCGACTAAGGCTGCCTGCAATTATTTGGCCTTCAGGAGGTGCTGCAGAGTCAGGGGGCCACCCACATCTTGGGACTCCCTTCAGGAGGATCCTCTGAGGACCACGGGAGCTGGCATGTGTAGCGGCAGCCTGGATGAGAGGCTCAAGGTTGCAAATGCAGCAGCGTGCAGCATCTTGGACTAAGAGGTGAAGGCCTTATAGATCCCAGTTTAGGTCTCCTAGAAATGGCTGGGGAGAACGTGGGAGAGGCCGAGACCCTGGGGTCTGCCGTAGCCAGGGTGGGAGGAAGGCAGAGCCTTAATGCAAAGTGACTCCATCGGTGCCTCCGGCTTCACAAGGCCCTGGGCGGTCCTGCCATAGGTGAGCACCTCTACTGTTCTGGCATCTGACCTATTTCTTTCTGATTACGAAAGTAATATATTCTTAATATGAAAAAAAAAAAAGCTTTAAAAAGGCAAAGGGAAAGCAAAACAATGAGCCATAATTCCCCCACTAGCAGCGGTTAGGGCTGCTCTCCTGGTATGCTAGTCTCTTTTAATTAACACGTGCATTTTGGGAACTTTGCGTGGCAAAACCACCATGGCCAAATTAAAATTTTAAAAGACAAACTTGGAGGGGGGAAATATTTGCAACTCATATCACCAACAAAGAGCTAATTTCCTAATACACAAAAAGATCCTAGAAATCGTTAAGAAGGAGATGGAGTCCAAATGCACTGCCATAGCAATGTGTACGTTGGGGGTAGGGGTGGATGATACTCAAGTGTCCAATGGTCTGTGTCATCTGAGGGGAAGATGAAGATATTGATTAGCCACAGGATTTGAAAAGTTAAGGACCATCCTGATTTCCAGGGGGACTCCTAAAAGAACAGAACTACACAGGATTAAGGAGAGTGGCTCCCAATGGGTGAGGAAAGGGTTAAGACAGCATGGGAGTGGATCCTAGGGTGCTGATCTCTTTTCATTCCTGATTTACTTGCTGGTTATCTGAGTGTTTCATTCATAATTATTCATTTTAACTGTACAAATGTTTTGTATAATACTGTCTATATATGCTATAATTCACAATTAAAAAAAAATTAAAAGATGTTCACCACTCATAATAAGATAAGTGAAAAAATTTAAACTATTTTATAAAGGCTAAAAAATCTGAGGACTGACTGTGTTGGCAAGGGGGTGGAGAAATGGTTGGTGGGGTATAAATTGGTGCATCATCTGTGGAAGATACTTTGGTAATTTTGACCCAAATTTCCAAGATACAAAGCTTTGCCCACCTCTGGGGTCTTATCCTACAGAGTGAGTCACAGATGTTCAAATTTACTTGTGCAAAGGCTTCTTCATTGTAATAGCAAAAGATGGGAAACAACCTAAATGTCTGTTGTTAAATGAATAACGGTGTGTCTGTGTCGTGAAATATTATGCAGCCGTGAACAAGGACCCTCTCTAGTAAGCAATTATCATCAGGTCGCATCATTAAGTGAAAAGACGGGTGCAAAGCAGCATGTACAATACTCTCAGTCATGTGACAGCAGCTGGGAGAGGTTGTTGTTGTTTAGTCACTAAATCGTGTCCAACTCTTTTGCAACCCCATGGACTGTACCTGCCAAGTTCCTCTATCCATGGGATTTCCCAGGCAAGCATACTGGGGATGGTTGTCATTTCCCTCTCCAGAGGATCTTCCCTGACCCAGGGATCAAACCCAAGTCTCCTGTGTCTCCTGCTTTGGCAGGCGGATTCTTTACCACTGAGCCACCTGGGATGCCTCGGGAGGAGGTTACATACATGTAATTGTCTGAATAGTCTTCAAATTTCTAAAACATTTCTAGCAGGCTACACAAGAAACTGGTAGTTCTAGATAGCCTAGAAGGCATGGTTAGAAATCCTGTTTTTCACTGTACATTCTTTGGTGACTTTTGAACTTCAAAACAGAAAGTACATATACAAAATTATAAGCATAAATTATAGCAGGGTTGGGAAATACTACAACCCCTTCTGAGCCCAGCCATCCCCTGCCTGCAAGGTTTTCAAGGAAGCTGTAGGAAGGGGAGGGACAGTGGCACATGGCCAACCAAAGTGCGCCTTGTGTTATTAACTAGATGTATACCCAGCTCCCCTGGGCAGGGCGTCAGCTCTCCAAATCACCAGCAAGGCGAGGCAGGACAGTCCCTGCTCATTGGGCGTCTGTGGCCACTTCAGAGAAAGAGAGAAAGAGTCACCCACTCGAGGACAAGGGGGGATGAAGGGGCCTGCAGCACCCCCATCCTGTTGCCGGGAGGGAGAAAGATGTGCACACACACACACATCCACTTCTACAAAATCCACCTTGTTCACCCTGTTTTAAAGCCTGCAGTTCCCACCCAACAGCTTATCTGGAACATTCTCTCCCCTTAATAACTGCTCTTTTGCATGTGTGTGCTAAGTCACTTCAGTTGTCTCTGACTCTTTGCAGCCCGCCAGGCTCCTCTGGCCATCGGGATTCTCAAGGCAAGAATACTGGAGTGGGTTGCCATTTCCTTCTCCAGGGGATCTTCCCACCCCAGGGATCAAACCTGGGTCTCCTTCATTGCAGGCAGATGCTTTACCTTCTGAGCCACAGAAGGGAAATTGAAGGAAGCCCAATTTTTTTTAAAAAGTTAACCAATTCCCCATCAAACATTTGAGACTTTTTTTTGTGGTCCTCAGCCGTGCTTTGATGAAAATCAGCAGAGCTAAATGTTGATGCCTCTCTTAATTACATCCTTAGAAGACTATCCTGGAAGTTGGGTAAGGAATATAGACATTCTCTGGCTTTCTATATCCATCTCTGCTTTGACTCAGCCTACTTTAATATGAGGGTTCATCTCCCAACCCCCTTCCGAGCCTGGATTCCAATTTGGTTTTATCTTTGCCTACTTAACATTTGCAGGGGGAGGCATCTTTTTATTGCTTTAATTTGCATCCTTTGATTATAATTGGGTTGAGATCTCTTCGCATGTTTTTTCACCTCTAACACAAATCACCCGTTTGTGCAGCCATACAATCCCAGTGCCTTCCTTCCCCTCCTCTTTGCTTAGGCCCGAAGAGCCCTCCTTGTACATTTGCAGCTGTCAAAATCTTCCCATCTTTCAAGGTCAAGCACCCTGCCTTGCCCTCCCACCAGGAGTCGTTCTTGACTTCCCGCACTCGGCTTGGAGCGCTTGCTGCTC
>NW_011495072.1:1227801-1234350 GCF_000754665.1 Bison bison bison | reverse complement strand
CTCTAGTCCTGCTTATAGTTACCAGCTGCATGCCTGTACCCCGCCATCTGCACCAGCTGTCCACTTTACCCCTCAGGCCCAAGGCTCAGCCACGGTCCCCACACCAAAGACCCTTGGGCAACAGTGTTTGCTGGGCACCTACTACCCAGTCAGTGCTCCCAAACTGACTCAGACTCCTTTGCTGCCCCAAGCCCCTCAGGAGCCGTGAGCACCGGGGAGGCCCCTTCCTGCCAGCCGGCTGTCTGAATGTCTGACCCAAGCTCATACCCACCTCTTGCCTGCTCCTGTGGGGATGCTGAGCCTCAGAAGTGGAGCAGGTGCCAGCCTGAACTCCCCTCTGAGAGTGTTCTCCATAAAAAACTGAGCCTGAGTGGAGAGGAGGGTAAAGCCCCTGGAGTGGATAGACAAGGAGGAAGAGGAACAAGGGGCAGTCAAGTGAAGAGTAATGTCAGGACTTTAAGAATGACTGTCTGTATTTTAGGCCACGTGCAATACCTGTCCAGCCTTGGCCATGTTAGGCCATGCTCTCTGGGCACACTGTGTCGGCAACTCCTGTCCGTAGGGGGAGGGGAACACGGTCTTCACCAAGACCCTGACAGAGCCAGGAGCTGGCCTGGGAGGCCCACGGTTCTCCGGAGACGCTGCCACCACAAACGAAGGTGCACAGGCAGGAAGGGCCCCTGGGAGGGGGCTACCCTGGGCCTTCCTCAGTTGTGCGGGGACCCTCCGAAAGTGCCTCCCCTCCCAGGAGGCAGTGATGACCTGAAGTGCCCACCCTGTTGGCCTCCAAGGCCCGCAGCCTCTCTCAGCACCTGATGGACACTCCTGGTGTCATCAAGGAGCCAACTCCACAGTCAGGGTGACCTTGGCTCCCAGCGCTGGAGGAGATGACAAATTTCTTTTCTTCCTGCTGAAAACATAATCTATCCTTTCATGGACCTCTGGGGACTAGCGGTGTGGCACACACATTATGGAAGCTTTTGCTAAGCTCATTTCCATTGTCTACAGGGTTGGCTTGGCGCCCACTCTTCCTTAAGCCCTTCAGACACTGAGAGAGTATTTCAGTGCCAAGGGGCAGATCCAAAGATGTTCCTAAAAAACATTATATTTCTCTATCAACTGCTGCTGTTCTGATTTCAGGGCTTTAATTTCTTCATTTAGGCAAGAATAAGCTCCTGCACACACCAGGCACCAGGATCCAGCTTATCCAGTAAGGATCTGCCCTCCCACGCCATGGTTCTATGGTGTGCTCAAGGGGCTCTGGGGCCTCCAACCCAGACCTGTGGGCCAGAAGGGTCTTCCCAGAGAACGTGACACAGACCCTGAGACCTGAAGGCTGAGGGGTTACTGGTCAGCTGAGGGGTGAGGAGCCTCTGTGAAGATGGGCTAGGGATGCTGGTGAGGTAAGCCAAGGCCAGGCCACTGAAGGTCAAGGATGCCAAGCCACTGGGTTTGAACTTCATCCTGAAAGCCATTGGGAGACCATGAGCAGAGTTAGTCAGGGAAACAACACCGATAGATGTGCCTTCTAGAAAGATCATGTTGACAGCCTCTGGACAGCAGATCAGAATGGTTCCTGGCAGAAAGAAGCAATTCAGGAAAGAGGAGGAGGTGTCCGGTCAGGGGAAGTTCCATGCAGATAAAAGGAGAGATTCCCATATAAGCTGCATTTCAGAGGTGGAACTGGGAGGACAGAACATGGGGTGAGTAGTAGCAGAGGACAGCAGAGGGCCATATGAACTGCTGGTGAGCGGAGGAGCCCTGAGGCAGAGGAGGGCCACAGAAGAGTAGTCGACGGGGACTGACCGCCGGCTGGGGGAGGAACAGCAGTGAGCAAGTGCAGGCACCCTGAGCTTTAGCTGTCTGCGCCCCTAGAAACACCCTGGGCCAGAGATGGACCTTCTCCAGGAACCCGCACACAGGGAGACAGACAGCCGCCTAACAATCATGCAGGTACAGGACAATGGCCTCCAAGAGAAGGACTTTTAAGCAGAGGCCTGCGGAGGGAGGCCTCCGAAACAGAGGAACAGCTGGCCTTGTGGGAGAGGGTACTGGCCATGTCTGCAGAGCCCACGGACAGCGGGGCTGAAGGGGCACAGGCAGGGAAACAAACAGGGCCGGATGCGGTGTGACCAGCTGACCTCTTACATTACAAATGTGGTATCCAAAACCATTCTTTTCTCCTTCTTTATTCAGTTCTGAACATAGAGCAGCTGAAAAATAAACTTGCCAGTTAAAGACACCCTCTGCCTCTGGATGCCCACCAGGAGTAAAAGGGCAGGGAGGCCTGTCCCAGGAAAATAAGAAAAGTACGTGCCTAATCAGGTCTTCCAGGCAGCGCTGGTGGTAAAGAACCCACCTGCCAAAGCAGGAGACTTGAGAGACATGGGTTCCATCCCTGGGTCGGGAAGATGCCCTGGAGGCGGGCATGGCAACCCACTCCAACATTCTTGTCTAGAGAATCCTATGGACAGAGGAGCCTGGTGGGCTACAGTCCGTGCGGTCACATGACTGAAGTGACTTAGCACGCACACACGCACATGTGCAGTTTGCAAAGGTAAGTTTAAAAGTACCTGAGACAAGAGTCAGACACGACTGAGCGACTTCCCTTTCACTTTCCACTTTCATGCATTGGAGAAGGAAATGGCAACCCACTCCAGTGTTCTTGCCTGGAGAATCCCAGGGATGGGGGAGCCTGGTGGGCTGCCGTCTCTGGGGTCGCACAGAGTCGGACACGACTGAAGTGACTTAGCAGCAGCAGCAGCAGCAGAGACACTAAAAAGAAACAATGAGAGGAAACCACCTTATCAGATATTAAAACACGAGCACTTTAATATCAAATCAGTGTGGCAATATGCAGATACAATGGACACAGACCAAGAGAGCAGATGGAGACTCAAACACACAGGAGGTCAGTCAATGATAAAAACAGCATCTCCTTTAGTAAAGATGAACTCTTGAATAAATGATGTTGGAAGTGATTAGCTGCTTTCTGGGAAAAGATCAGGTTGGATCAGTCTCTCACACCATACCTCACGATAATCTCTAAATGAATCAAAAAATTTAATGTATAAATTAATCTGCAAAAGTATGGGAAGAATTGAGCTTTACAAGCTTGAAGCAAGGAAGGCTTTTCCAACTATGATTTAAAATTGAACAGCCATAAAAGATTGATAGAGCAATCGCTTAGGCAAAGTCAAGAGACTGTTTGGGAGATGGCTAATAAACACAGGAAACATCCTTTATTCTTGGGCTTACCTTGTGGCTCAGCTGGTAAAGAATCCACCTGCAATGAAGGAGCCCCGGGTTCCATCCCTGGGTTGGGAAGATCCCATGGAGAAGGGAACAGCTAGCCACTCCAGTATTCTGGCCTGAAGAATTCCATGGACTGTATAGTCCATGGGATCGCAGAGTAGGACACGACTGAGCAACTTTCACTGTCACTTTAAGGGCTCCCCTTGTGGCTCAGGTGGTAAAGCATCTGCCTGCAATGTGGGAGACCTGGGTTCAATCCCTGGGCTGGGAAGATCCCCTGGAGAAGGAAATGGCAACCCAGTCCCGTACTCTTGCCTGGAAAATCCCATGGATGGAGGAGCCTGGTGGGCTACAGTCCATGGAGTCATTATTATTATTAGAGAAATGTAAATCAAAACTACAATGAGTATTGCTACTCCTGCTTTCTTTTGATCTCTATTTGCATGGAATATCTTTTTCCAGGGAGGGAGGTGGGAGGGGGGTCAGGATTGGGAACACATGTACACCCGTGGTGGATGCATGTTGATGTATGGCAAAACCAGTACAATATTGTAAAGTAAAAATAATAATAATAATAAAATTAAAAATAAATAATTTTTAAAATAAATAAAAATAAAAACTACAATGATTTATCACCTCACACAGCTCAGAATGGCCATCATCAGAAAATCTACAAACAATAAAAGCTAGAGAGGATGTGGAGAAAAGGGAACCCTCTTGCACTGTTGATGGGAATATAAATCAATACAGCTGCGATGGAGAATAAAATGGCAAGTTCTTAAAAAACTAGGAATAATACTACCATATGATCCAGCAGTCCCACTACTGGGCATATACCTCGAGAAAACCACAATTCTAAAACACACATGCACCCCCACAGTTCACTGCAGCACTATTTACAACAGCCAGGACATGGAAACAACCTAGGTGTCCATCAACAGATGAATGGATAAAGAAGCTGTGGAATATTCAGTTCAGTCACTCAGTCGTGTCCGACTCTTTGCGACCCCATGAATTGCAGCACGCCAGGCCTCCCTGTCCATCACTAACTCCCAGAGTTCACTCAGACTCATGTCCATCGAGTCAGTGATGCCATCCAGCCATCTCATCCTCTGTCGTCCCCTTCTCCTCCTGCCCCCAATCCCTCCCAGCATCACGGTCTTTTCCAATGAGTCAACTCTTCACATCAGTTGGCCAAAGTATTGGAGTTTCAGCTTTAGCATCAGTCCTTCCAAAGAAATCCCATGGCTGATCTCCTTCAGAATGGACTGGTTGGATCTCCTTGCAGTCCAAGGGACTCTCAAGAGTCTTTTCCAACACCACAGTTCAAAAACATCAATTCTTCGGTGCTCAGCTTTCTTCACAGTCCAACTCTCATATCCATACATGACCACAGGGAAAACCATAGCCTTGACTAGACGGACCTTTGTTGGCAAAGTAATGTCTCTGCTTTTGAAAATGCTGTCTAGGTTGGTCATAACTTTCCTTCCAAGGAGTAAGCATCTTTTAATTTCATGGCTGCAGTCACCATCTGCAGTGATTTTGGAGCCCAAAAATATAATCTGACACTGTTTCCACTGTTTCCCCATCTATTTCCCATGAAGTGATGGGACCAGATGCCATGCTCTTAGTTTTCTGAATGTTGAGCTTTAAGCCAGCTTTTTCACTCTCCTCTTTGGAATATTACTTAGCCATAAATAGGAACGAATTTGAGTCAGTTCTAGTGAAGTGGATGAACCTAGAGCCTGTTATACAGAGTGAAGTAAGTCAGAAAGAGAAAAACAAATACCATATATTAATGCATATATATGAAATCTAGAAAAATAGTATTGTGAATTTATTTGCAGGGCAGGAATAGAGACTCAGACATATAGAACAGACTTATGGACAGAGTGGGGGAAGAAGAGGGTGGGACAAATTGAGAGAGTAGCACTGACATATATGCATGACCATGTGTAAAATACACACTAATGGGAAATTGCTGCGTAGCACAAGGAGCTCAGCCTGGTGCTCTGTGACGACCTAGAGGGGTGGGATGGGGTGGGAGGTCAGCGGGAAGTTCACGAGGGAGGGGACGTAGCTGTACCTATGGCTGGTTCATGGTGTTGTATGGCAGAAACCAACACGACATTGTAAAGCGATTATCCTCCAATTAAAAATAAATTTAAAAAAAAAGAGAAACCATCTGGGAAAAAGATACTTGCAGCTCAGATCACTGTCAGAGAGCTAATATTCATAATATGAGGAGCTCTTGGAAACTAATAAGAAAAATATCAATAATGCAATAGGATCCCATATGTAAGATAGACAGCAAGTGGGAACTTGCTTGAAGAAAGGTGTAGCAATCCACTCCAGTATAGCTGCCTAGAGAAACCCATGGAGAGAGGAGCCTGGCGGGCTACAGTCCTAGGGGTTGCAAAGTCAGACACAACTGAAGCTACATGGCGCCCATGCACGGAACGTGCTGGGTGACACAGAGAGCTCCATGCAGTGCTGTATGACAACCTAGAGGGGTGGGAGGGAGAGGGGACAGGTATACCTGTGCCTGATTCACACTGACGTATGGCAGAAACCAACACAATACTGTAAAGCAATTATCCTCAAAAAAAAAAAAAAGTGCGCCAAATAATAATAATAATGCAATAGGGAGAAAATGATAAAGGACAGGAACAGATAGTGAAATACAAAGGGACCTGAAATATACAAAGATACCCTTACTAAGAGAAATACAAATTAGCCCTACTGTGGCTTCTCAGTATCAGCTTGGCAGAAGTGCAAATTTGAAAACACCCTTTGCTGGGGAAGCAATGTGGGGAGAGGTGTCTCTCCCCAGAAGGCAATTCAGCAACGGCTGTCAAAACAGCAAACGCGTTTACCCTTTGACCGAGCAATTTCACTTCTGGAAACGCAGCCTTGACATAGGCCTGCATGTGTTAAGAGCAATAGATCTGAAAGCTAAGCAAAGTCACATGTATAAAAAAAAAACAAAAAACAAAAAACGTATGGCCCAACAAAGAGGAAAGACAGGCAAAAACCCAGAGATTGTCTCATTTGCCTGCCAGATTCGCCGTCCACCATTCACCCTGCTCAGGGCCTCCGGGAGTCGTCGTGTGACTAAGACAACAGTTCCATCACCCTCTGACTCCAGGTCTAGTTCAGTGGTTCAGTCACTGGACAGAGGGGGCAAGAAGAGAAAGAAATGGAGGTATTTTCCCCCAGCAGGGTTACCTGAACCTGGCTGCACCCGGGTAAGCAGAGGTCATGGCTCCTGGCAGGTGGCCCTGTTGGCACACC
>NW_011495072.1:1222127-1227701 GCF_000754665.1 Bison bison bison | reverse complement strand
GGTGGCCCTGTTGGCTTCCCTCTCCCGCGTTCCCCTCACCCCTCTGGCCTTGGACAGTAAGAATGAACGCCACCCCTCATGACTTCCCTGTGTCCTCCCCACACCTCTGTAAAGAAGAATCTCTTTCAGTAAACACTCCTCAAATTGCCCAATTTAAGTGAGCCATCTGTTTCCTGCCAGGCCCCTGACTAATGCAGTAGCTATTTATAAAAAAAAAAAAAAAGGACAAGGACATACTCTAGGTATCAGACTGGAAGGGTTTCCAGGGTGCCATATAAGTAAGAGTATATGGTAGTTAGCTGCTGCGTTAGGGAGCTGCAGGGTGAGCAGACTGCAAGCCGCATCTGTGTGTATGACCCTACAGAGACACTGTTAGGACCCACAGGCTGATGAAGGTGGTTGTTGGTCCAGGAAAGGACAGGGCTTCCCTCAGTCCACCCTTCGTTTTCAAGCCTGCCCTGCTCACCTTGCCAGAACTCAGGCCTCTCTGTGGGCACCGATCCCTGCTGGGCACCTGGGCACAGCCGTGCTGTGCTCTCCCAAGTCACCATCTTCAGGCCTTGGCTCGGGAAGCCAGAGCCCCTCACAAGGGGAGCAGGAAGGATTCTCAGAGCAAGTCTTCAAACAGGAGCAAAGAAGAGATGCCTGAATTCCACTCCCAGGGGTTTAAACATTTCCATGAGCTCTAATTCACTGACTCTCAAAATAGTAATTAGTTTCAAGGGGGAAAAAAATCACTTCTAGTCTCAGAGCCTCTCTGGGGACCCTTAGAGGCTTGAAAGCTTTCAGAACATCCCACACGTTCATTCTGGAGCCCTCACAGGGCCTCTGGGGTTCCACACACAGGCACTAATTCCTTGTCCCACCGCCTTCTCCCAGAACAGAAGGCGGCTCCCAAGCCCCTCTGGTAGGCAAGTCTCCTCCTGGGCGCTTCTACCTGGGCCAGCTCGCCTTTAATTCCTCGGGTACATGGCTGGCTTTAAAATTCACTTCTGCCCTTCCACACAAAATGAGCACAGGCCGGGTGCAGAGCCTTCCTGACTGATTTTCAGGGGTGTCATCTGTAAGACCAGGAGTGTTCTAGCCCTCACTTCCCAGGGCTATGGGAGCAGTGACTGAGAAGCTGTAAGCAAAGCTCTTTGCAGGTGTCTGCCTAGTGCACCCAACCATGTCCATTCAGAGAGGGTGAGATGCCAGGAGGGACCTGGGAAAAGGGTCAGCCTGAGTGGGACTTAGATTTTCCTTGTAAGGAACTCATCTCTGAGCCTCTGCCTTCCCTGCTGAAAGGCTGGTTGGGTCCTCTGGCCCCAGCCCAGTGCTGGAGACTTCATAACCTTTAGCTTTCTGAAGTATAGCACCAACTCCAAAGTCAATGTTACTGTTCCCTTTCCATGGATGGCAAAATAAAGGCTCAGAGGGCCCAGTCCTGCTTCCCTGGCAACAGCCAGTAGTCGGCACATAGCCTCAGCTTCACATCCCCAATGTCCCCAACAGGACCTGCAGCTCCCCAGAGCCCTGAAGAGCCTTTCTGGAGGGAAGCAGCTCTCAGAGCCTGCCTGTCCTCACCACCTGGCCATCAGGGGCCTGCCCCTCACTGCCCGCTGGACGAGAAGTCCTTCTCAGCAGTCCTGGGCAGCACTGCCCCCAGCTACGTTCCTCCTCTCATCACCCCAAGGGGCAGTCACTCCGGCTTGTCTTGGATCCAGGGAGGCTCCTGTCCCACTGCCCAAGCGGCAGAATCCAGGGACCCTGCTACCCCAGGCAGGTCCTGCCCCCACCCTCCTCCATGAGAGACCCCCAAGCAGAGGGGGGCATGCCCCAGTGCAGCCCTGTCTAGCATGTGGGCAGGAGAGATGGCAGCCAGACAGGACCCAATCAAAGCAGCTATTTGGGTTTATGAGGAGAGGGTACCCACTGCCCAGTTTTCCAGACAAGATGTAGCAGTAGACTGGGTCTGAAGAGGCTGTGGGATGGCGTGGGGGACCGTCAGCGTTGGAAAGTGGCCCGGGCGGTTCTCACTAGGATCGGGCCTAGCTAGCGACAAGCTCCAGGCACCATGGAGTAAGCCGAGGCATGGCACAGACTGAAGGCCGTCAGAGCACTCGTGACTGAGGGGCGGCCAGTGCTGTAGACCCACAAGGCTCAGCCTCCCACTCAGCTGGGGCTACACTGCCAGCTGAATCCTCCTGCCCAGGTGCTCTGGGGTCCAGGACCTGGAGTTATCAGGCGGTCTGGAAAGGCAGAGGCAGAGGCTGGCCACACACTCATGCCACAGGATGAGAGAGAAGAAGCACGGTACCCCCCAGATGGTCCCTTCTCTCGCCCCAGCAGCTTCAGGGCATGGAGAATGGGCAGGATGAGGTTCCCAGAGGAAAGTGACTTCTGGGTCAAAGGAGCCAGCAATTCATGTCCCCTCCTGTCCTCCAGACCCCTAGACCCACAGGAGAAAGGAAATAATGAGCCCATTTGCTATTCTCTGCTTAATTCTTTTTCCTGCTGGCTGGCAGGAGATTTGGGATTGATGACTTTCTATGTGAGTTGCTGGAAGTAATGCAAGGCCCCACTGAAGTCATCATGGCAGGGATGGGTCCAGCCCCCACTGTGATGGGTGCTTACCTAGGCCAGCTGTCCAGCTGGAGCACTGCCCCCACTCTCCTGCCCTCTGGCTGGCAGGAGTGTCTGTGGACACAGATCCCTGGACAATTTCAGGGCCAGGCCTGGGAAGCCACCTCATCTGCTCTGACTCACCCCTTCCAAGTTTGAATTTCAGCAAGTGTTGCCATGAACTCCACAAGAAAACCGGGGCCTTGAGAGATTTCCTGTGAAACCCCAGTGTGCTACTCAGCATCTCATCTCTGGCTGTGGAGGCCCTTAGAAGTCGGTGGGCTGCTGTACATTTCTAGCCATGCTCCCTGGATTGTCATCTGGCTGTGAACTCTAGCAGAAGTGTACCAAGGGCAAAGCCAGCCCTCCAGGCCAGAGGGGCAGGGGGCGCAGCTCAGAGACAGGCCTGCCAAGAGCAGACTCCATGACTGGGAGAGGCAAGGAAGCCAGGGAGGAGGTCAGACCTGTGGGCGATGGGCTAACACCGTCTGCCCCTGTGAAGCCAAGCAGCCCAGCCAGATGGGAGTCTCCACCTGGTGCAGTGGGCAGGCATGAGGACCCAGCTGCCCACTCCAGACACCAGTCAGAAGGCACCCTGCCTTCCAAAGCATGTAGACCCAATGGAGGGCCAGTGCCCCAGCTCTGGCCAAGCCAACCCAAGCACGCCCCAAATTCAGCTCAGGATAGGATGGTGGCAGCTGTGAGCCATGGATAGCTTGTGTTGAACCCACTGCCCAGGGCTCCTGAGCAGACAGGGGGAGGCTGAGGTCTGCTTGTGTGTGTGGGAGTCCAAGACTGACATGTCGGCAGGGTGGTTTTCTCCTTAGGCCTCTCTTCTTGGCCAGTGGATGGCCACCTTCTCACTGTGAGCCCACACGATCACCCTCTGGATGTGGTCGTGTCCTTATCTCTTCTTGTCCTAAGAACACCAGTCATTTGGATTAGGGCATACTCACATGACTTCATTCTTACTTCACGCAGTCCCATTCTGAGATACTAGGTGCTAAGGCTTCACACATGAATTTTAAAGGAGACACACAGTTCAGCCCATAACAATTCCTGTCCTCATCTGTGCCCTGTATCAACTGGGAATCCATCTGGCTATGCATAACAGGAAGGGAAAACACGCAATGCAGAAGTGTAAGTCTCTCTCAAATTAAAGACCAGAGGCGGGCAGGCTGGGGCTGCCTAGCAGCTCTGCTTCCCCAGATCCACAGGGAACCACCTGATGGCTCTGTCAAACCTGGCCCCTTCCCTAGGTCTCCCAGCTGAAGCTGCAGTTCCGGCAGTCACAGCTGCATTGCCAGCATTCGGAAGAAGGAAAGGACAAAGACAGATGGGCAAAGAGCACCCTGACTATCTTCAAGGAAGATGCCAGACATTGCCCTCTACCCTTCTCCTTACATGTCATTCCCTGGACTTCATCGTGTGGCCACACCTATTTGCAAAGGAGACTGAACTGCAGCCTTGACTCCAGGTGGCCCTGTGTGAAACAGACAGTGAGGAGTCTGCTCATTGTCAGAAAAATGGGGTGTGAATAATGGGGTTTAGTGGGTGACTTTGGTAATGATCTCCACCACACACACCCTTGTGTTCCCCTAAAATGGTATTTCGCTGTTGTTTTCATTGGCATTTTCCCAATAATTACTGAAATAGACTATCATTTCATTTTTATTGTCTATCTGTAGTTCTCTGTCTTAGAACGTTCTTATTTCTCTTCTTGGAATTGCCAGTTTTCCTTTTTGGGTTTTGTCTTTTTATCAATTTGTAAAAGTGTTTACTTACATATTCTAAGATAATCCTTTTTTTATAATTTTTTTTTTTTTTTTGGCTGTACCACATGACATGTGGTATCTTAATTCTACACTTAAGGATTGAACCCCTGCCCCCTGCAGAGGGAGCTCAGAATCTTAATTACTGGACTGCCAGGGAAGTCCCTTTGTCTTTATGTTGCAAATATTTTATCCTTATCTGTCATTTTTCTCGTTTGTTTATGACATCCTTTGTCATAAAACAGATTTTCAGTTTCCTAATACAAATTGTATCGGTCCTTTCTGTCATGGTTTATTTTTAATTTGTGTGTTCTTTAAAGCATTGTGTGCTCTGGGGTTGTAACCATATCCTCCTATATTTCTTTAATGCTTCAGTTCTTTTGTTTCTGATGTTTAAATCTCTGATTGATCTGGAATTTATTTTTTTAAGCCATGAACGATAGATCTAACTTTTTTTCTCCCAAGACGACAGTTCGCAGTCTTGGCCTGTTTACTTCCAGCCCCATTCTGGCCCGTCTTCTGCTTCACCCTGCAGAAGTGAAGCAGAGGAGACTGAACAGAGACTGAACTGTAGGGGCGCTGACCCTACAGTTGCATCTGCCTAGGCCACCATGTCACCTACCTTCCAGCCGGGCTCAGGCCAGAGAAAGCACTGGCAGGAGGCTGGAGGGCAGGAAGGAGGGAGAGCTGGGGTGTTTGCCCTCCCACTCTGGCCAGGCAGCCGCTCTGAACAGTCAGCACCTGCTCTGTGGCTCTGGCTCGGCCTGAGTAAGCCAAGCGTGCACCCAGCCTCAGCCAGCGGACCCCAGTCCATTTTATTCCCCGCACCAAGGCCAGGCCCGGCTGCACCTCTGGCCCCTACTGGCTGTTTTCATCACCTGTGTAACTAGTTCCGTGCATTCAATTGCTTCTATTATGAGAACTCTTCCTTTCCTGAGTGTGCCATGACTGATACGAAGAGCCAATTGGCCTTACCCTATCTGTTTAAAAAGAAAAGAATAAAAGCTCTCCCCCTGCATTGGAAATGCCACTTCTGTCTTGCACTAAATGCTCCTAAGTGCGTGGATAGCTCTGGCTTCCTCTGAGCCCTTTGACTGTCCTTTTTCTCGTGCCAGCACCACTGGCACACTCTACAGACCCTCACTCTGGACAGACCTGGAAGAACCTCACTGTCATCCTTTTTCAGAAGCATTTCCTT
>NW_011495072.1:1221660-1222027 GCF_000754665.1 Bison bison bison | reverse complement strand
TTTTTTTTTTTGGCTGTACCACATGACATGTGGTATCTTAATTCTACACTTAAGGATTGAACCCCTGACCCCTGCAGAGGGAGCTCAGAATCTTAATTACTGGACTGCCAGGGAAGTCCCTTTGTCTTTTTTTTTTTCAGGTAGAAGAATTTATTTTTAATTCTTAAGAAAAGAATGTTTAAGATAAATAAACATATATTTACACTAAATTAAACCATGCAAATTTAAATATATAAATAATTTTTTAAACTTTATATAATCGTATTAGTTTTGCCAAATATCAAAATGAATCTTTGTCTTTATGTCGCAAATATTTTATCCTTATCTGTCATTTTTCTCATTTGTTTATGACATCCTTTGTCATAAA
>NW_011495072.1:1216824-1221526 GCF_000754665.1 Bison bison bison | reverse complement strand
CTACAGACCCTCACTCTGGACAGACCTGGAAGAACCTCACTGTCATCCTTTTTCAGAAGCATTTCCTTCTTACCCATGATGTCTTCCACATGAATTTTGGGATCAGTTTGAAGAGTTTCAAAAAAAAAAAAAATCCTCCATTCTGAGATTTTGATTGAGATTGTCATTGAACTTATATTAATTCAAAGAGAATGAAGTCTTCAGGATACTGAATATTTCCCTTGTTAAATGTGACATTTCTTTCCATTAACTGTGAAGATTTGTTATGCTTTTCAGAAAGGGTTTATGATACCCAACACTTGAATCCTCTCATATTTTGTCAGATTCATTCCTTGACGTGTCCTGTTCTCTGTAGCTATTGTCATTGATATTTCATTTGTATTGTGCTTTTAATTAGTTATTGCTGCAGTTAGGAATGCTCTGATTTTTAGGGTGATCTATTTTGCCATCTTGCTGAACTCTCTAATTAACTCTAATAATTTGACAGGTGGTTGAATCTCTTGAATTACCTAAGTAGAGGATCATATCTACCTTCAAATAATGACAGGGTTTTTTCTCTTTCTTTGCAATATCAGCTTTTGTATTGCCAAGATTCCAGTTTTTAGCCATAGTGACAGAGAACTTGAACTTAACTCCATCCTCACTTTTAAAAGGAATCAGCCTAATATTTCACTTTTATATGTGATGTTTGCTTTAGATTTCTGAAAGACATTCTTTACCAAGTTAAGAAAGTTTTCTTTCATTCCTAAGAGTTTATTTTTGGGGGGTTCTTTTTTTTTTTTAATCAGTAATAGAAGAGCTTCTACTTCCAATAATGATGGGTATGTAATTTGGGCCAACCCTTCCACTGATGCAGAGCAGAAAAATGGAACCAAAAATTTAAAAATCTGTTAGACTGTATCACAACACTAACAAGATAATAAATAATTCCCCTTGCCAGTACCTGGGAGAGGATGGAGGCCTGAGGAGTATACCCACTGCTACCCACTGTGGAGGCCAGAATTCTAAGTCAGCTCCAAGATACCTGGCCCTGGTATTCACCTACCTTCTCTAGGTTAGTAAAGCATTCATCTAGGCACTTTTGTGAAATGATTTTGCAAATGTGTTTGATGTCCTGAATCAGTCTATTTTTAACCAGGAGATTAACCTTGGTGGGAAAGACTTAATCAGATGAATCTTTAAAAGGGACAGTGTTGTTCCTGGCAAAGGAGATTCAAACTGTGAGAGAAAGTCAATGTGGCAGAAGAGGCTCCTTTGCTGGTTTGGAAGATGGAGGGGCCCTCTCGCAGGACACGTAGGCAGCTTCTAGGAGAGGAGGGTGGCCTGTGGCTGACGGCCAGCAAGGGACCTCAGTCTTACAAACGGAAGGAAATGAATTCTGCCAAAGAACTGAACGAGGCTGAAAGCCACCACAGTGTTCCAAATGAAATCCAACCTGGCCAGCAACCTGATTTCTGCCTGGTAAGACCATGAGCAGAAGTATCCTATCCGCTAGTGCCAGACCTTTGACCTGCACATCTGTGAACTAATGAACAGGTCCTGCTATAAGAGGCTAAATTTGTAGTCATTTGAAAACAGATACATTCACTGCTTCCTAAGGAGACAGCTAAGACCTTAAGTGACACCTCGATGGCTTCAAGAGAGAATTGAGGCCAGAGGCTGCTCTCTGAAAACTGAAAAACACACATTGAAATAATTAATGGATCAAAGAGAAAAATCACAATGTAAGTTAGAAAATATGCTGGAGTTAATGAAAATACTATGTATTAAAATTTGTAAGATTGCAATTGAAGCCATGATTATTACTTGGAACTATGGTTTTAAACACAAGTATTACAAAATATAAGGCTGAAAATAACAGCTAAATAAATCAAAGAAAGTAAAAGGAAAGAGATAATAAAATGTAATATATGTTCATTAAAATTTTAAGGTATGCAATAAAAAGGATCAGCTAAGCCAAAACTTGGTTCGTTGGTAAACCTTGCAGAGATTGAGCAAAAAAAAAAAAAAAAAAAAAAACAGAAAATGATGTCAGAAATGGAAAAGAACATATCACTAAAGATCTTACAGACGTTCAAGACAAGAGGACAAACGGTTACCAGAGAACATAGAGGCACCATATATTCAGTGTGTGTTAGTCATTCAATCATGTCTGACTCTTTGCAACCCCAAGGACTGTAGACCACCAGGCTTCTCTGTTCATAGAATTTTCCAGGCAAGAATACTGGAGTGGGCTGCCATTTCCTACTCCAGGGGCTCTTCCCAACCCCGGGATCGAACCCAGGTCTCCTGAATTCCAGATTCAGAGCCCAGAGATACTATATGATCCAGCAATTCCATCCACAGGGATTTATTCAAAAGAGCTGAAAACACATCCAGACAGAAACTTGCATACAAATATTCATAGCAGTTTTATTCACAATAGTAAAAAAGGAGAGTCAGTCACATGTTCATCAGTGAATGAACGGATCAACAAAATACGATCTATTCATACAGTGGAATGTTATTCAATCACAGAAAAGACTGGATTACTGACATACACCACAACATGGATGAGCCTCAGAACCGTTCTGCTCAGTGAAAGAAGTCAGACACAAAAGGCCCTAGGTCTCCTGACTCCATTCATAAGAAATGCCCAAATCTGTATCGACAGAAAATACCTGAGTGGTTCCCAGGGACTGAATGAAGGGAGAATGACTGCTGAGGAGTCTTTGGGTGGTGATGAAATGCTCTGGAATTAGGTAAAGGGGACGGATACACAACACTCTAAGTATCTGCTGAATTGTATGCTTTGAAACATACAGTGAGTTTTATGAGTTTTATGTTATGGGAATATTGTCTCAATAAAAAATTTCAAAAAAAAAAAACTATGGGAGGCTATCACAGACAAATTTATGCCTGTGAGGCAGAGGGCCATGGGTCTTAGGTCCCTCTCTGCCGGTCACAACACCTCATCATCAGGAAGATCCCCTGGAGAAGGGAAAGGCTACCCACTCCAGTGTTCTGGCCTGGAGGATTCCATGGACTGTATCATCCATGGGGTCGCAAAGAGTCAGACACGACTGAACGACTTTCACTTTCAATTCACCATCCAGCCCAGACTCAACAAGAACCTGCTTCGGTTACAGATTTCAGAAGAGAGCATCTGCTCAACTGAGCCAGGGTCAGCTGTCCATCCTGGTTAGACCAAGGGTGGCCACAGTGACAGGAATATGTGGCAAAAACTTAGCCACCATAACCCCTCCTTCGGAGGAGTGGGAAGCAGTTCTCAAAGGAGAGAGATTGGACAAACACCCCCCAAAAAATGGCCATTCCCCTCAAACTTTTCTGTCCCTCAGAGCACCGAGTCCAGAACGGATGCCCAAACCCTGAGATAATAGCGACGTGTGCAGAGGATAACCACGCCCTCCACTGCACGGCTCTCTGCCTCTTATGACGTGACTTTCCCACACAACTGTCTCGCCCTGAGACACTGGATTTGTTTCCTATTGCAGAGGATAACCACGCCCTCCACCGCAGGAGCTCTCTGCCTTTTACGACGTGACTCTCCCACACAACTGTCTCGCCCTGAGACACTGGATTTGTTTCCTATTGCAGAGGATAACCATGCCCTCCACCGCAGGAGCTCTCTGCCTTTTACGACGTGACTCTCCCACACAACTGTCTCGCCCTGAGCATAGTCACTGCATTCGTTTCCTATTGCCACTGTAACAAATTACTATAAATTCAGTGGCTTAGGATGAAACAAATTTATCCTCTTACACCTCTGGAAGTCAGAAGTCTAAAATCAGACCCATGGAGCTAAAGTCAAGTTGTGGGCAGACTGATTGGGTCCTTCTGTAGGCTCTGGGATGAATCCATTCCCTCCCTTGTTCAGCTCCGAGTGGCCACCTTGGCTTCCTCCACTCTCAAAGTAGATCACGTCTCCTTTTCCTGTCATCACACCTCCCTCTGCCCCCCTCTTATGAGGACTTTGATAATTACATTTGGGGCCCATCTGGATAATCCAAGATTATCTTCCCATCTCCAGATCCTTAATTTAATCACATCTGCAAAGTCTCTTTTGCCATATAAGGTAACATTCAAAGGCTCCTGGGATTCGAACAGGGACTTCTTAGGGAGGGGACCATTATTCATCCTCCACAGTCAGCCTGGGCCTCTGCTGTCTACCCACTACGTGGCTCTGCTCCTCCAGATGCTCTGTGACATCCCCACACAATAGGGTCCCATGTCCATTGGGAGCCCTGTCCCTCACAGCCCTCCTCCACCCCAGACCAAGGGTGCTTCTTCATCAGTCACTCACCAGGGTCCATTTTTGTGTAGCCTGCTGCAAGCCCCCTATCCTAAAGGACTGAGAGTCACCCCCTATCAGATGCCCTATGGCCTGAGGCTACCCCATCCTGTGCTGGCCTCCCACTTACCACTGTCCTATAAGCTGCTACAGTGTTCTCATTGCCAAGTCTCAGCCGCCATTCAGGGCAGCTCTGTAGCCCACCCCCTTCATCCAATAAGCTTCTGCATCCTCTCCAGCAGCCAGGTTAGCCTGGGGACAAAAGAGACAAGTGTCCTCAGATGCAGGCTGCATCTTGTCAGCAAGCACAAGGACAGGAGTGTATGTGGAGTCAGTGAGGGGGACTGGACAGGAGGAAGAACAAGGTGCCAAGCCCCGACCAGTGACTTCTCACCACCTGGGCACCTTCCA
>NW_011495072.1:1195319-1216724 GCF_000754665.1 Bison bison bison | reverse complement strand
ACCTTCCAGAGTGAGGGTCAGAGCCAGCCCTGCCATTACACCTTCTCCAGGGAGACCATGCCCTGTTTTACCAAGCCACTTCCCGGGATGTCCCCAGCTCTGAGCAGGCTTTATTTTGTCTGCCCATCCCAGGCGTCCCACGCAGAGACCGGATCCAATTCATGTCTAGATTCCCAGTACCCACTATGGAACCTGACATGCGGTAAATGCTCAATAATTGTTACGGGGATGGAGGCATGGGTCGATGGATAGGTAAAGGAGAGACAGATGGAAGGAAAGGCTTCCCAGGTGGTGCTAGTGATAAAGAATCCACCTGCCAATGCAGGAGACAGAAGACACTCGGGTTTGATCCCTGAGTCAGGAAGATCTCCTGGAAGAAATGGCAACCCCTCTCCAGTATCTTCATCCTGGGAAATCCCACGGACAGAGTAGCCTGGCAGGCCACGGTCCATGGGGTCTCCAAGTGTCAAGACAGGACTGAGCGATCAACATGTTCATGGATGGAAGGGAGGGAGGGTGGGGGAGAGGGAGAAAAGATGGGTGTAAGCGAATGAAGCTTGTAGCCCAGTACGCTCCAATTCCAGATGAGGACCCTGAAGTTCTCTGTCTCCTAGCACTTGCTGGTAACAACCCACAGAGAGAGTTTCAAAATCAGGCAGCTCAAGGTTCTGGCTGCATGGCTGCAGGACTCTGGAAAAGTGCCCCAACCTCTCCGTGCTTTAGTGTTGCCCTCAATAAGATGGGGCAGTAGTAGTGCTCCCTTCAGAGGTCGTCAGGCCAGTGGGAGAATCCACGAGGAGACTTCACCACGGCTCCCAGCCAAAGGCAGCCCCTGAAAAACGCTGGCTTTGCTCCTTGTGTCTCTTCCACGCCCTGCGCCCCTCTGTTCCCCTGAAGACCCCAGGAAAGCATTCACTCCTGCTCCGGCCCTCAGTCTGTTCCCGGGCAGGTGGGAGGGATGGCCCTGGCAGAAGAGAAGCTGGAATACCCACTCCCCAGGCAGCACCTTGGCTGGCCTAAGAGGCTGGGGCCTCAGGCTCCCGGGAGCCTGCCCACCCTCCGCAGCCCAGGATTGAAGTCAGCTCTGTGGTCAGGGCCAGTGGCCCTCAACCAGGCCCCGTGCTCCTCCTGAGGAAGAGGCTGCCCTTGAGCAAGAGCTGCAGTGAGGGGCAGGACAGGATGGTGTCTGACCCCACAGGCTAGGGCGCGAACACCAAGCTAACAAGCTTGACCTTGCCCCAAACAGGGCAGGAGCACCAGAAGGGTCTGGTCCAGGAGAGTGCAGTGACTAAGAGGTTTCTCCCACACATTCCAGGGCTGTGGAGGGTGTGGCCTGGGCCGCGTCTGGGGGTTCAGGAGCATGGCCAGGGGCTGAGCACAGGAGTCCTGCGGGGAGACAGGATGCAGGGCTGGGGACAGGATTCTCAGGGGCCAGGGACAGAGGAGGACGGAGGTCCCTGGAGCCCTGGGCTGCCCAGGCAGGATCTCCAGGTCCTGCATGCTCAAGGTGGGACTTGCTTTTAAGGAAAGACGTCTCAAGGCAGCCTTTGCCCAGCGAACACTATGGGAGTCCTAGGCCTGCCTGGCACGGAGCCACCCACTCAGGCGCCCTCCTGCTGCTGTGCATTATTAAATTATTCCTGGGGAGATTAGGGTAGAGGCATGAATAATTCAAAGTTAGAGATAAAGTCAAATCTACTCAACTCTGCCTGCCGGCTTGAACTTTGGCATGATGACCAGCTCAAGTCAATAGAGCCTGCTGGGAGCCCGAAATGAGAATCCAGGTCTGGGATTCGCCCTCAGATATTTCAGGGGAAGCTCTGCTGTAAAGTCCTAAATCGTGGCTGCAGCAGCAGCTTCTCCATCTCACCCTCCCCGTTCATGCTGACCCTTGTTATCCGTTATAGGGCAGCTTGGTGGCTGAGGTTGGGCCCCAGCACTCTTTAGCCAAGTGACCTCAGAGAGGTGCCTAACCCTGCCAGGCCTCAATTTCTTTGTCTACAGAATGGGAATGGAAATGGCATCTGCCTCACAAAGCTGCTTTAGGCATTCGGTGAATAGCACACAGACAGCATCGTGTGCTGACACCAAATGCAGGATAGGCATTCGTCTTTCACGTCAGCTCAACATCTCAAATTCTACCGACTAAAAGGTGTGTATGTGCGTGTTCATTTGGGCTTCCCTGATAGCTCGGTGGTAAAGAATCCACTTGTCAATGCAGGAGACAGGGGTCTGATCCCTGGGTGGGGAAGATTCCCCTGCAGAAGGAAATGGCAACCCACTCCAGTATTCTTGCTGGAAAACTCCATGGACAGAAGAACCTGGTGGGCTACAGTTCCTGGGGTCACAGAGAATCCAACACAGCTTAGTGATAAAGACCAAACCAGATGCTTGCTCACCACACACACATGTGTTCATTTATATGATGGAAATGCATCTTTCTCATGAAAGAGCTACATGCTCATTTGAAAGTTCAAGAGGGTAGACTTTAATATTTTCTCATTGTCCACACAGGTCCATGAGTTTGGAAGTGGTAAGTAATGGAGACATAAGGCACCCTCCGAATGTATCATGAATACTGACAAGAACCAGCAACGAAATCACTGATGGAGTTATATTAACAAGGTGAGCTTGGAGGCAAGCGGAACATAGGCAGCATCTCCAACCCCTCGGTGGGGAGAGGGCTTCATGCACAAGCCGCTGTCCACACCGCTTCAGCCACCCGGGAGGTCCCCACCCACCCCCAGTATGCCAGCTGCCCTGTCGCAGAGGGCAGGAACAGAGGTCGCTGGTTGAGTGAGACAGTCCCACCTACACAGCCTCCTCTGCGGCCACCCTGCAGGACATGCTGGTCCCTGCTGCTGCTCCGGAGGTCTCTGAGGGTCCCTGCCAGGAGCACCACAGATCCTCCCGGCACTGTGAATGTTGGCACTGCGTCTGTGCGCTCCTCGCCCACTTCCGTGCCAGAGCTGTGGTACAAAGCTCTGTGCTTGGAGCCCTGGGAGGGGTTGCCCATCGTTGTCGCCAGGGCTCAGCATCAGGAGCCTTGTCTGCAGCAAGAACTGAGCCCAGAGATGAGCAAGGAGAAGGACGGCCCGGGCCACCTGCTCACCTCCATCAACACCCTGCCTGCTCCTGGGCAAAGCTGAGTGCCTCCTACCAGGCACTCTCACCCTTCACGCCCTCCTCATCTGAAGCACCGGGAGGAGGACCCCACTCCAGTGTTGGTTACTGGCTCAGTAACCACTATGGACTGAATTGGGTCACTCCCTGCCCCCAGCAAAAAATGATATGATGAAGTCTTAGCCCCCAGTCCCCGGCCCACTCAGAATGTGGCCTTATTTGAAGGTAGGGTCTTCAGTGAGGTAGTTAAGGTAAAATGAAGCCATGTGGGTGGGTCCTAATCCACTATGACTCGGGTCCTTCTACAAAGTGGACATGAGGACACAGACACGCACAGAGGGAGATGACGTGAGAAGGAGGGAGAAGACGGCTCTCCAGGAGCCGAGGAAGGAGCCTCAGAAGGAACCGACCCTGCTGACACCTTGAGCTTGAACTTCCACCCTCCACGACTGTGAGAAAGTAAATCTCTGTTGCCTCAGCAACCCAGCCCAAGCAGACAAATGCAGACCCTTGCACTCTTTCTGCAGCAGTCCCTCCCACAAACACTTCCTGTGCACCTGTGACACTCTTCCAGGCACGGGGTTGCATGGTATGCAAGTCCAGCCCTCACAGAACTAGTCTTCAGGAATCCAGCAGCCCTCACCAATCATACTTACGAGGGCTGTGACGCTGGCCTTCAGTGCTGGTAAGGGAACACGTGAAGTCCTGGGTATTGCCTGGGAAAGGGCGTTGGGCAGAAAGAGAGATGCTCAGCATTTTAGGTGTTCCTGACTCTGCTGAGATGTGGGAGACCCTGGAAGGGGTGGGGCTTCTAGCACTGACTCTGGACCAAAATCCTTAGACAAAGAGATACTGGGGGAAGCTTACAGCAGAGCAAGAAAGAAACCCCCAAAGCCTCGGAACCCAGCAGAGCTGTGTTAAATGGTGAGAACTCGGGTGGAGAGGAAACGGTTTGAGGTCCAGAAAGAGAGCCAGTCTGGAAGACTGGTTCTGGAAGACACAGAGGTGGGAATGGAGTGGCCCAACCTGGAGCCCACCTGCCTGGGGGAGGGCTCACAGCTGAGCACTGGGCCTCAGGCCAGGATGCCCTCAGGGGCCAGGCAGGCCAGCAGGCAGGGAGGCAGCCTGGCCTGGGGCTGCAGACAGTAGAGCACAGCACAGCTCCCTGCAGGCGGCTCCCCCCCCCAGCTCCTGCCAATGGGCCTACAGGATGTCAGCCCAGGGCTGCCCTCTTCAGAGATGCCAGACACCCAGGCTTTGATGCCACATTAGTAATCTATCACTGTGGGTGCATCAAGCAGAACAGGTCTTCTGGCCAGATGCGGCACACCCACTGCCTCTCCACCACGCTGCCCCCTTTCCTGATACACAGACCCAGCCTGTGGGGGAGGTCATCTGCTGTCCTGTCTTCCCTGAGTGAGCAAGTGGCTCCCCTGAGCCAACCTGGCAGGCGTCTCGCCCTCCTAAGTTCCCTCCTGAACCCTGCAGGGCTGAGCTCGGCAAAGGGCAGCCGTTCTTCTTTCTGACATTTTCCAGATAAGTGGATGCTTTTCTTCAAGAATTTAGGAGCAACCTTTATCTGCTGTCTGGGAAGAAGCATCTGTCACCCAGGTGAAGCTTCCACTCTCTGGCCCCTGCAAACATCAAACACCCAGTGTCTGGGGCAGACTGGCCATGGCACCAAGGGATGCCCAGACCCAGTAGCTGCCCAGGGAGGTGGCCAGGGCAGGCACCCATCAGACACAGACAGATGGGGACATCAACCATTTGTGGGCACTGAAGGCACCAGGTGTAGAGAAGAGAGGAGCAGAGAGTGGCCAATGTGGGTGAAGACTTCCTGGGACCCACCAGAACCCCTCTAATCAAAACCAGGGTGATGGCTGAAAGAAAAAGGTTGAGAGTAGGAAAATGGCCATTGGGCAAGTAGCCAAAAGTCTGCCCAGAGGTTGTGTTGGAAAGAGGAGTCAAGTATGGGGGAAGATGGTGGAGTGCTTAGGCATTACTGGTACCACATAAACAGCTCGTGAGTTACTGCAGATGAAGGTGTGCAGGCCCTTGGGAAAATACTTTCTGTGGGGCCTCTGCTTATGTTAACTATTTGAGTCACCCCAAATCAGCATTTCAGCATCATTCTAGCAATCCAACCTCGTGTGACTACATAAAAGGAAGACCACACCAGCTAGCAGGAAGCATTTACTTACTAGGTCACCGTCTTGGAACCAAGGTCCAGCCACAGGCCCACAGAATGACCATCAGCCCAAGTCCTGGAGCCGCTTGAGGCATATGGTCAAATCCACACATTGGTTGCAGGGCCATACAGTGCCTGAGGGAGAAAAATGGGGTCCAGGGCCCACACAGGTCCCCTTCAGACTTGCAGAGCACCCCTGGGTACCTCTGCCAGCCTAACTGGTCCCAGGCACTTAGACAACTTCATGAAAGGCACTCCAAAGGTTGGGGGGGGCGGTGTCTGGGGGACCCAATGACCCAGGTCAGAGACCCCAGGTAAGGGACTGGGGTATCATTAGACGCTCCCTCTTAGGACCTAGAGCTGGGTGTGATAATACTGAAGGTCGTGAAGGGACCAGGGCAGAGCTGGCCCCAGATGAAAGGGAAATAGGAAGAAAGCAGAGCCTGAAGCCAAGACTAGCCACTCTGGGCATATCTACAGACTGCATCACCCTTAAACATCCTAGACCCCAGGTTTTCAGAGCACAGAGGCAACACCCACCTGCTGCCTGTGTCCAGGCCACCCCCAGCCACCCACGACTTCTGTCCCATACCCCGGGCTTTGCCAGCCTCTGGCAGGCATCTTCTCCCTGAGGTTCTGCACAGAAACACAAGAGGCTTTCTCTGCAGACCAACAGACCAGACAGTGTTCATCTCTCAGTGTCAGTACAGCCCGCGTCTCCAGGGCAATGACTTTTACTCAGTAAATACTAATCAGCCTCGGACAATGGGTGCAAGCCCCTAGTCTAGAACTATGCCAGCACTCTGCCACCTACCTGTCACGTCTCCCTCCTGAGGCTGGGTGAGGCTGGGATGTTGCAGGGATGAGCAGATGGAGGGTCTAACAGGCCCCTTGCCCTCAGGGACAGGAGAAACAAGTCATGGCTTCTCTCCATCTGCATAAGGGGACCCAGGACAGTGGGGAGAGACTTATGGGATGTGACCTACCCAGGGAGGCAGCAACTGATACAAAAACCCACAGTAATATGTAGAACAAGCTGTGCCCACATGTTAGCAGTTGGCAGGCAGGTGGGGATTCAAGTGCAGATCCAGGGGCAGATCCCAGATGGGGGTCCTCTGGTGGAACCCGTGCCAATAGATGACCAGGGTGTGAGCATGCCGTCATCTCCTGACATCACTGTCTTTGGGATTGCCATTCCACCATTCCATGGGGATTCTGTTCAGACCTTTGAGTTGAGGGAGAGGGGATACTGAACCCACCCCTCCTGCCCCAAAGGTGAGCTGAGTCGCAAGCTTGGCACACCTATGTATCCCACCACTCCCTTACTTTTGACCCTGCTTCCATGAGTGGCAGAGACCCAAGCTCAGCGACCCTTGGGTATTCCCAGACTGCTGAGATACTTGAGATGTGCTGACTCTGTAGTTGTCATATTTCTGGGCCTGTTGGCAAGGAAAGGGTAGGAGTCGTGGGGTCTTCCCCTCTGGGATGCAGATTGCTCACTTCCAGAATATCCAAAGACAAGCCTTGTTGCCGTTGTTGTTCATTCTTCAGTATCAGGTCAATATGAGAAATAAATATTGCTCCTAGTCACATAACACATTTTTACCTGTTGAGCTAATAACCAGATTGTTCCTTTGGCTAAAGGAGAAGACACATCTACCCCTACTGTGTCAGGCTGCAGTGACTTTCTTCACGAAACTTAATAAAAGGGGCCAGAGCAGACCCAAATCCTACAAACCCAGAGGTTTTTTCTAATTACCCAACCACATGACCCATTATGAGGTTTGGCTCCTCTCAGAAGTGAAGTGAAGTGAAGTCGCTCAGTCGTGTCTGACTCTTTGAGACCCCATGGACTGTACCCTACCAGGCTCCTCCTTCCGTGGGATTTTCCAGACAAGAATACTGGAGTGGATAGTCATTTCCTTCTCCAGGAGATCTTCCCAACCCAGGGATTGAACCTGGGTCTCCCACATTGTAGGCAGATGCTTTACCGTCTGAGCCACCAGGGAAGTCTCCTCTCAGATTGGGGATCCAAATATCTGTTGGATGGATAGATTGATGGATGGATGGAATAAACAGATGGATTGATGGGTGGTTGAATGGTTAGATAGATGAAGTAAATAGAAGAGTAGATGAATGAACAGCAAATGAGTAGGTGATAGGTAGATGGGAGATAGATAGGGAGAATAGGTAGATGTATTAACAAATGTGAAGACTGAGACATGGGTGCCTGCATGGATGGATGGACTGGTGGATAAACAGATGGACTTCTGTTCAGAGAGACCAAGTTTTTTGAAGATATGTCAGTCTCTTTTCATTTCTTTGTTTTCATCCACAGTGAATGAACATGCCAGGCTTCCCTGTCCATCACCAACTCCCAGAGATTGCTCAAACTCATGTCCATTGCGTCAGTGATGCCATCCAACCTTCTCATCCTCTGTCACCCCCTTCTCTTCTGCCTTCAGTCTTTCCCAGCATCAGGGTCTTTTCCAATGAGTCAGTTCTTCACATCAGGTGGCCAAAGTATTGGAGCTTCATCTTTAGCATCAGTCCTTCCAATGAATATTCAGGATTGATTTCCTTTAGGATTGACTGGTTTGATCTCCTTGAAGTCCAAGGGACTCTCAAGAGTCTTCTCCAACACCACAGTTCAAAAGCATCAATTCTTTGACACTCAGCCTTCTTTATGGTCCAACTCTCACAAGACTACTGGGAAAACCACAGCTTTGACTATATGGACCTTTGTCGGTAAAGTATGTCTCCGCTTTTGAATATGCTGTCTAGGTTTTTCATAGCTTTTCTTCCAAGTAGCAAACATCTTTTAATTTCATGGCTGCAGTCATTGTCTGCAGTGATTTTGGAGTCCAAGAAAATAAAATCTCTCACTGTTTCCACTCTTTCCCTACCTATTTGCCATGAAGTGAAGGGACTGGATGCCATGATCTTTATTTTTCAAATGTTGAGTTTTAAACCAGTTTTTTTCTCTATCCTTGCTCACCTTCATCAAGAGGCTCTTTAGTTCTTCTTCACTTTCTGCCATAAGGGTGGTGTCATCTGCATATCTGAGGTTATTGATATTTCTCCCAGCATTCTTGATTCCAACTTGTTCAAGGTTTTCTACTGTGTGCTAAGTACCAAGATCACCTAATGTGAAAAGCCAACTAATTGGAAAAGACCTTGATGCTGGGAAAGATTGAAGGCAGGAGAAGGGGACGACAGAGAATGAGATGGTTGGATGGCATCACCAATTCAATGGACTGAGAAAATTCCAGGAGATAGTGAAGGACAGGGAAGTCTGGCATGCTGCAGTGCACGGGATTGCAAAGAGTCAGACATGACTTAGCAACTGAACAACCAAGTATGGAGACAGCCACTAAGGAGCAGGTTAGAACCAGCCCCATTCCTTCCTGAGACTTAACTTCTAGCCATGTCCCTTTTCATGGGGTGAGGTGTCCACTGGGTCAAGGGGAGACGGCCACCCGAGCCCACTCCCTCACACTCCAGACTGTGCTCTGTCTGAAGTGCCCCAGACTTTACAGGTCCTGACCCCAAAACCCAACTTCACTTTCAGGACCTGAGTAGTCCTCTTGCATAGATCTGCCCTGGAGGGTGGCCAACAAACCTCTCTTTTCAGGGGTGCCTGGAGCCTGGGATGAAGAGAGAGGGTGACACCAGGCCACAGCGCCCCTCTCCACCACCCTCCAGCACAGAACTCTGATGAGTTCAAGATGTCTCCATCTGGGGGATTCCCTGGTGGGCCAGTGGTTAGGACTTCACGCTTCCATTCCAGGAAGCATGGGTTCAATACCTGGTCAGGGAACATAGATTCTGCAAGCCATGGGGTACAGCCAAAAGAAATGAATTTAACTTATTTTTTAAAAAAAGAATTTTCAATTTGAATCTGGCTTTCCAGGCTGTTTTAAAGATGTATCTTTCAAGACTAGAGCAACAACATATTTTATTTACCAATTTGTTAACTTGATTCATAAACTCTTAAACATTTAGACCAGCAGTTCTCAAACTTTCTGGTCTCAAGACACTTTTACTTTCTTAAAAAGTATTAAGAACCCAAAGAGTTCTTGTTTTGTATGTTACACCCATCAGTGTTTACCACATTAAAACTTTTAACCGAGACATTTTAAAAACATTCATTCATTAACTTGTTTTAAAAATAGCAATAATAAGCCTGTTGCATGCTAATATAAATAACACATTTTTAAATAAAAACTAATTTTCCAAGACAAATGAGAAAACATAGCACAAAGTGTGCCACTGTCTGACAGGTTTGCAAATCTCCTTAATCTCTATATTAAGAAAGGCAGCTGGGTTCTCATCTTTGTTCCTGCTTCTATTTATTATGACGCGTTATTTGGTTGGATGATAAGAAGAAATTCAGGATTCCCTCAGAGATACAACCAGTAAAGAGAGGAGTATTTTAATAGCCTTTTCAGAGAATTATGGATGTTCTTACTTGATACTATACCAGAAGTCAACATGCATTTCATTCTTTTTGTTAAACTGAAGTATAGTTAATTTATAATATTTTATTAGCTTCAGGTGTTCAGTTCAGTTCAGTTCAGTTCAGTCGCTCAGTCATGTCCGACTCTACGATCCCATGAATCGCAGCATGCCAGGCCTCCCTGTCCATCACCAACTCCCAGAGTTCATTCAGACTCACGTCCATCAAGTCAGTGATACCATCCAACCATCTCATCCTCTGTCGTCCCCTTCTCCTCCTGCCCTCAATCCCTCCCAGCATCAGAGTCTTTTCCAATGAATCAACTCTTAGCATGAGGTGGCCAAAGTACTGGAGTTTCAGCATTAGCATCATTCCTTCCAAAGAAATCCCAGGGCTGATCTCCTTTAGAATGGACTGGTTGGATCTCCTTGCAGTCCAAGGGACTCTCAAGAGTCTTCTCCAACACCACCTTTCAAAAGCATCAATTCTTCGGCACTCAGCCTTCTTCACAGTCCAACTCTCACATCCATACATGACCACTGGAAAAACCATAGCCTTGACTAGACAGACCTTTGTTGGCAAAGTAAAGTCTCTGCTTTTGAATATGCTATCTAGGTTGGTCATAACTTTCCTTCCAAGGAGTAAGCATCTTTTAATTTCATGGCTGCAATCACCATCTGCAGTGATTTTGGAGCCCCAAAAAATAAAGTCTGACACTGTTTCCACTGTTTCCCCATCTACCTCCCATGAAGTGATGGGACCATATGCCATGATCTTCGTTTTCTGAATGTTGAGCTTTAAGCCAACTTTTTCACTCTCCACTTTCACTTTCATCAAGAGGCTTTTTAGTTCCTCTTCACTTTCTGCCATAAGGGTGGTGTTATCTGCATATCTGAGGTTATTACAACATAGTAATTCCATATTTTTACACATTATACTCCTTGTTACAAAATGTTGGTTCTATCCTTTGTGCTGCACAGTTCCTCTTTGTAGCTTATTTATCTTATATACAGAATTTTGTAACTCTGAATTGCTTTCACATGTTTTGCCCCTCCTCCCAGCCCTCTCCCCACTGATAACCAATAGTTTGCTCTCTGTATCTGTGATCTGTTGTATTTTTTCAGATTTCACATATATATATGAAGACACTATGGAGGTTACTCAAAAATTTATTTAAAGAAGCTGTTTCTTAAGGATTAGTTACCAGGACTAGAAAAAGGGTAAGGGAGGCACTCAGGGTACAAACTCAGGAGAACTCATTCTCAGGGGTGTGAGGTGCCTGCACTTCATTCCTTTCACCTAACACTAGGCCAGCTGGTTGAATGAGAACCTCAAAGCTTAAGTGATAAGCTTTGTTTTGTACTCTGTTCCATTAAAATCCCCTTTATGTCTTGTAGCTTGAATGGGTTTTTTGTTCATGCGTGATTTTGTAACTGTCAGGACTAGGATTGATTTTACTCTACTTACAAGGTACTGAATTAACTTGCTGCTGTTTCACAGATGTTGGCAAGAGACATGAGAGTCCTTTGTCAGTGACAAAGGACTTGACTACTCACAGCATGCTTCCCCAGCAAGCACCGTGAGCATCAGCCTGTTTACATCACTTCTCTTTGCCCCCCAGGTCCCACAGAGGTTATGCAGAAGCACCTGGATAGACGCGACGCAAGCAGCGGGGTTGTGTTGCAAGTGACAGACCCTGAGCTTGGGGACCAATGTTTTTTACAGTACATAGTAAGCAAGCCTGCTCTTTGACCTAAAGAGAGACAATGCCTCATCCTTCAAGGCTGCTCACTACAAACACTTCTGAGAAACACCTTGAATAAAGAGAGAGTCAGGTCTTCCATTCTTGGCACACCCAGTGAGACCTGCAGAGTGGAAGCGAGCCCCAGTGGAGGACCGACTTCTCAGCAGAAACATGATGCGTGGCCGTTCGGAAAACACAGGTTCTCTGAGACATGCGGGAGCTTCCAATTGTTAACATGTTGCTTTAAACAATATCAAAAATCACATTCATTAATATCATTAATCTCATCAGAAAAGGCTTCCTGTGTTGAGAAGCTGTTACACTCACAGTGGCAGGTACATGTTACCCAAATTTCTAATTTTCACTTGAAAGTTTAAATTTTCTTTTTAACTATAAATGCACTCAGTTGTTTTATGTGAACAGACAAGCTAACTTAGATCATTTTCAATAGAACGTATCCCATATGGTGGTGGTGGTGTTTAGCCACCAAGCGGTGTCCGATTCTTTTGTGACCTCACGGACACCAGGCTCCTCTGTCCATGGAATTTCCCAGGCAAAAATTCTGGGGCAGTTTTCCTTTTCTTTCTCCATGTATCAAACCCATGTCTCCTGCTTGGCAGGTGGATTCCTCACCGTTGAGTCATCAGGGAAGCCCTGTATTCCACATATCCACATCTGAATAACCCTAGGGTGTCTGCCAGCCACTCTTTCAAGCCCAGGACCACATGGTCACATCTCTACCACTTTCCCCCTCATGTCTATTTCTCCATGTCCTCTCAGTCTCTTGCTACACCCTAGGAGGGTATGTTTCTGCTTCAGGGCCTTTGCACATGCTCGTCCCTTCTGTCTAGAATGCTCTTCTCCCAGAGAACATCCTCCCCCAAGGCATTTAGGTATCTGTTTTTTTTTTTTTTTAGGTATCTGTTTTTAAAAGCACTTTCTCAAAGAGCACTGCCCTGACTTCCTGGCCTGTAATAACCACTGCCATACATACACTGAATACCCTCATCCTGCTTTATTTTCTCCTTAATGTATATCAACTCCTGAAATTATGTGATCTATTTTCTTGTTTATTTGCTATCTGTTCTTCCCACTACCACCTTCACCACTAGAATGCCCCTTGTGGGAGGAAATCCAGCACCTAGAACAGCACCTTGGCACATGGCAGGTTCTCAAGACCTATTTGATAAATGGATGGATAACAGCTGTCACTGGGCATCAGGATCTAGGAGACAGAATACAAAACACACACAGTCACAACTTGTAAGATACTTGCAATTTTACTCCATAGTTGCAAAAGAATCTAATGACAATGAAATGTGAAACTCTATGAGAAATAGGTACAGGGTAGGAGTGAAACAGTCATAGACTCAAATACCCATCAACAAAGAAATGAGTAAATTGTGGCCTGTGTATAAATGGAATACTACAACAGAAGGGAGAGAGAGGAAGAGAGAGAGAAATATTCTCAGCACCATGGATGAATTTTATCATGCTGAGTGAAAGAAGCCAGACACGAAAGAGAAAATGCTGAATGACTTTATTTATATAAGGGACAAGAGCAGGCAAAGCTCTGTAATTATAGAATCACAACAGTGGTACTTCTTGGGACGGAGGAATGTATAGACTAGGAAGGGACATGAGGCGGGTGCTGTCTTGAAATGAAATTCTGTTTTAATCAGATATGCTAAGGTAACAGACACAGAGACAATGTCTTTGAAAGAAGAGTTTGCTACTTACAGTTTCCAAGAGAAGAAGTGGCCATGCAGGGCCACTTGGAAAAGCGCCAGGTTGGTCAGGAGGCAGAAGGAGCCGGGAAAGGCATGGTCAGAGCTCATATTGTGATTCCCAGGGAAGAAATGGGAGAGGCAATTGGCAAGTTTAAGCAAGTTTAGAACTGGATCAGTTCAGTTCAGTTCAGTCGCTCAGTCATGTCCGACTCTTTGCGACCCCATGAATCGCAGCACACCAGGCCTCCCTGTCCATCACCAACTCCCGGAGCTCACTCAGACTCACGTCCATCGAGTCAGTGATGCCATCCAGCCATCTCATCCTCTGTCATTCCCTTCTCCTCTTGCCCCCAATCCCTCCCAGCATCAGAGTCTTTTCCAATGAGTCAACTCATCGCATGAGGTGGCCAAAGTACTGGAGTTTCAGCTTCAGCATCATTTCCTCCAAAGAAATCCCAGGGCTGATTTCCTTCAGAATGGACTGGTTGGATCTCCTTTCAGTCCAAGGGACTCTCAAGAGTCTTCTCCAACACCACAGTTCAAAAGCATCAATTCTTCGGCGCTCAGCCTTCTTCACAGTCCAACTCACATCCTGAATTATTTTGGCAAGCTCTGTACTATGAGGATGGTATCTTATCTAGTTGTCTGGTATCTGACCCTGGGGTGATTTAGGGCACAAGGGATACTAGCTTAGCCTGTGAGTTGGATTGGTTGGCTTGCACATAAAAGACACTCTTGTAGACAAGCTGTTTGCTGTCTTTAGGCTGGAAGGGGCAGTCTCCCTGAGCTAGTAAAGCAACAGAAGATGTCAAAGCATCATAAAATACTGAAAATTTAAGATGCAATTAATATAGGAGCCTTACAGAATACTGATAAGCCTCTCTATCTATGTAGAAAAATTTGCTGTAAAGATCTGCATACTACTGTTACTGAGCCAAACTTGGATCGGCTTGCCCATGTGCAATAAAGCCAATCTACTGACACTGGCTTGTGGTGAAGTAAAGTGCAGCATTTATTTCAGGCCCCAAATAAGGAGTCTGGGCAGCTAATGCTCAAAAGACCAGCACCCTCAAAGGCTTTTAGAAAAAGATTTTTAAAAACAGAATGAGGGAGTGGATTGTGGGATGTGCAATCAGCTCATGGACATTCTTCTGACTAGTTGATGGTGAGGTAATTGGGAGTCAACATCATCAACCTTCTGGTTCCAAATAATCTGGGGTCTGCATGTTTGCGGGCAGCACACAGTTAACTTCTTCCACCTGGTGGGAGATTCAGTACCTGCAAAATAACTCAAGGGATATTACTCAGAATATTACCCATATCCCTTGAGGAGAAATTAAATGTCTTTGACTTCTTTTAACAGCTAAACTAATATTTTGTCTTGTTTGACTGTCTTGGGTTTTTTTGTTTGTTTGTTTTTTTGTTTTTAACATTTTCTCACTTCTCTGATTAAATTTATTCTTTGGAAGGCCTAGAAGGCTAAAGATTTTCTACAAACATAAGACAGGAGGAGGAGAGGGGAGAGGGGGAATCTGTCCCAGGAGGGCCCTATAGGGTCCTGTTCGGTCAGAATATCAGGGCTCTTGATGCATTTTGTCATGATACCTCAGTTTTCTAAAACTACAAATATGGAATTCAATTGTAAGAAACACAAAGACAAGGGAACTCACTAACTCACTGGTCACCATTCAGGCTCATGCTCTTTCCAGCATCAGAGTCCTCCTCCTTACACCCAGACTTCAGTCCCAGGGCTCCCGGCGCAGTTCCATCCCCTCCCAGCCTCCAGATAGCTTGACTCATTCATGGGAGCCCTCCAGTCTGCTTCCAGCTGCCAGCTTAGAACTTAGCAAATTCTCCCTTTGACTCTTTCTCCTAAGTCTTCCTGTAGGCAAAAAGTAGGGAAAATGCACTGCAGGGTGCCACCCACTACCACCTTCCCCAGACATGGCTCTCCCCTGTCGCACTGTCCTAGGATACTTGAGGATTCCGTCACCCCTTCTTGGAAGCTAATCATTTAACAGTATGAATTTTTACCTCATTACTGGAAATGAGGCAAAAAGTGCTCACTAAGCACGCAGGAACTACTCCTGGAGTGCGAAGAGGGCAGGAGTGGAGCCAGGATGGTCATGACTAAGCCAAAGTTGAAGGCGACCTGGGGGAGAGAAGGGTGGTTTGGCGCTCTGCACACCGACAGGGAGACCTGGCGACACCCCCTCGATGCAGACCAGGTGTGGCCCACTCAGATCAGACACAGATGTTCGCCTGGCCAGGCTCCCTTGATCCTCAACCCATTCTAGCAGGATGACATCACAGGGGGGTGCCTGTGTCCTAGGGCTCACAGCTCATGAGGCGGGAGCCTATCACCTCTTCTGAGGCCAGTGCAGAGCCTACTTGGCACAGAGGCGTGGGCAGTCACCACTGCGGGTTGAAGTATGGGTGGATAGGGGTTAGTATGGAGGTCATCAGGGTGACATCTGAGAGATTAGGGCACATTCTCTGGTGTGTCACCTCTGACATAGCTCAGCTAAGCTCTGCCCAGAGCGTCCCTTCCATGACACAGTATTACAGGACTCCAATACTTCCAGCCTGGGACAAGCTCAACCAAGTGGCCATGAGGATGCTCTCAGCTCGATTCTGCAGTGCGACTATGAAATGCCTGCTTTGATGTTGGCCAAGCCCTGGCCCAGCCAAGGACAGTTCAGGAGAGGCAGGGCCAACCCAGACAACACACACAGATGGACCTACAAACGAGACAGCTGGCGGCCCAGGAAGCCAGCTCTGGCCCACTGCGGAGGGCCCTGGTCCAGGGGCTGTGTCAAGAACCTGCTCCTTCCTCAATCTTGGAAAGGAACAAACTAATTATAACAGCTCCTGGCCATGCAAATCTCAGCCGAGAGGAAGCCTGCACTGCCAGATGGGCCTGCTCATTAAGTTGGGGAGTATGGTATTTCTTATGCAAATGAGGGCAAATAAATCCATCAGAGAAATGAGAACAACAAACATGAACAGGAGTGTGGACTCCGTAGGTGCTGGCTGACGGAGGAGAGAGGGGAGGGAAAGGAGGCCAGGGAGACCACCGGCACTGCCCTGGCACTCTCAGCCCAGGTGCCCTGGATTTGCCTGCCCAGGCCTCCCAAGAAGGAGAGGAGGCTCCTGGGCCCCATGCAAGGCCCAGTGGCTGAGCCTGGCCCACAGCTGAGCACAGGAGTGGGCAGGGAGTGTGAAGTGGACCAGGAGCTGATGGGCCCCAAACCAGGCCCACAATAGCCCAGCCCACTTCCCAGCTCGAGTGACCACACATACAGAGGGACGCTGACCAGACACAGCCAGCAGCTAAGATACTGGGGAAAGGATCATCAGCGCCCAGTCCATTGGGTCAGCCCCATGAGAAGCAGGGCCCTTCCCAGATCTAGGTGTCTCCAAGACACTGCAACTCAGCACACTCAGCTCTTGCCTCAGGACAGGAGTTCCCTGCTCCATCCAGACTCATATGACAAATGATCCAGAGCTAGGAGTCTTTTCAAACCTCCCTTGTCTTCTTCCCGGGTGTCCCACCCATCACACAATACTACCAGTTCCGGCTCCTAATTATCCTCCACAAACCTACCTGCTTCTCCATCCCTACCACCCCCTCCCTGCCCCAAGCTGGGGGAGGGGGTTGTTCCAGTAACAGACTTCACACCCCCACCTACCATTGCCCAAAATCTACCTTTCCAATCAATGAGACCTGACCACCCTTTTTGATGCTGAAAACTACCTCTTCATCCCCCCTTAGCCTGCCCTTCTTTGCCTTTCCACAGCACTGATCACATTCTAGCATGTTAGATTATTTACTCATTAATTTTCCATGTTTATTACCTGCCTTCCCCACTAAAATGTGAGCTCCATTGAGGGCAGCAATCACCATCTGTTTTGATCCCTGACGTATCCCGCGGGCTTGAACCGCGCTTGTACCTAGTAGCTACTCAACACATATTATTTGAGTGAGTAAATACAAAATGTCTCATGACCACAGTGGTTTTGAACAGCAGGTGAGTACCACTTGGTCTAACTTCCCAAGCTTGATTTAAGACAGAGATTAATAAGCTGAATATTTTTCAAGTGTCTTTCAGTTGAAAGTGGAGAACTTAAGATGACAAGACTTAAAAGGTCTTTATTGACTCATATACCTTAAAAATCTAAGAGTAACTAGCTACGGGTATGGCTGGATCCAGATAAGCAAATAATGCTGTTATAACCTGGTGTCATTATTGCTAGTTTGAGCCTCAGGCAAGCTGTTCTTCGTGTGTAACACTAGTAGCTTCAGGGCAACTCCTTCCCTATCTCAGGTCCCCAAGGTAGAGGCTTTCTCATACAAAGGGCCCCCAAATTAGCTTGCCTAGGCCTGGTGTGAGTTGAATGGAACCTTCCACCCCTGCCCCAAACCAACTGCCATTCACACAGAATGGAATACAGTGGCTGGCCGTACCCCAGACACTAGAGTTAGCCTAAAACACAAGGACTTGGATGGAGGAGGCGAGAGGTCTGCTACCAAGGAAGAGATCCCGGGTACAGGGCAGGCATAAGCAGCTGTCTGCCCCTGGTGCCTGCCTCTCAGGGGTGTGGGAATAGCTCCCAGATGGCCTGGTGGATCTGACACTGACAGGGGTTGACCTGAGGACTGGCCTGCCTTACCCAGAAAACCTGAGCTGTCTTCTCCTGACCCTAGGCTCCATCCAGATGAGAAGTGGCTCAAAAAGGGCAAGATGTCAAAAATACCCCTTTAGCCAAAGTGTTGGAGAAGGAAATGGCAACCCACTCCAGTGTTCTTGCCTGGAGAATCCCAGGGACGGGGGAGCCTGGTGGGCTGCTGTCTATGGGGTCGCACAGAGTCGGACACGACTGAAGCGACTTAGCAGCAGCAGGCAAAGTCTGGCCTCAGTTGCAGTGCCACTTCCTACACATTTTCCTGACTCCACCCTCCACTGGCCCTCAAAATCAGAAACTAGGACTAAGAATGATGACTACCATGATCACTCTCTAGTAGCATTGTTTTAATTTACAATTTTTTACACTGCATGAGCTAATAAAGACCTTTTCAGTTACGTCATCTAGAGTTCAGTTTGCCACTTTCAACCAGAAGACACTTAAAAAAAATTCACATTATTAATCTCTGTCTGAAGTCAAGCTTGACAAGTCAGACCCACAGCTGTATTCACCTGCTGTTCAACTGTAAGACCATGTAATTAGACTTGAAAATAATATACAAAGTTTGAATATTCAAAATGAGTTGCAACAGTATCATTATTTGTAGATGAGAAAATTACAGACCTGAAAACTCCAAAGTACCGACTGAAAGGTATTAAAAATAAGATAATTCAGTGAGTTAAAAAATCTACCTCCAAAGCAAAATTGATTTCCTATAGTTTGCTATAAGAAATAGAAACAGCTAGATTGTGCAACAAAAGAAACTATATCACTCAACAAAAGGACAAAAAAATTTTCAACTAGGAATGCAATGCATGAAAAAAAATATTAAATGATGTAAAGGGGGACCTGAATAAATTGACATACCTCTTTTTCTTTTTTTTCTTAATACAAATTAATTTATTTTAATTGGAGGTTAATTACTTTACAATATTGTATTGGTTTTGCCATACATTAACATGAATCCGCCATGGGTGTACATGTGTTCCCCATCCTGAACCCCCCTCCCTTGACATACCTCTTTCTTGAAAACAATATTGATACAAATTCTAAAAAACATTCTACTGGGTTTCAGTATCCTTCCCAAATTCATGTCCTTCCTGAATCCTCAGATGTGATTTTATTGGGAAATAGGGTCACTGAAGATGTAATTAATTGAGATGAGGGCATACTAGAGTAGGGTGTGTCCTTGTCTAAAATGACTGGTGTCATAAGAAAAGGGCAGAGACACAGGGAGAACACCATGTGATGGCAGAGGTAAAGACTGGAATCATGTGTCTACAAGTCAATAAACTGCCAAGACCTTCCCGGAACCACCAGAAACTAAGAGGAAGGCGTGGGCCAGATTCTCTTCTATAGACTTCAGAAAGAGCATGGCCTGCTGACATCTGGATTCAAGACTTCTGGCCTCCAGAACGGCGAGGGATTGGGCTTCGGTTGTTCTAAGTCATTCGTGTGTGTGCTCAGTCACTCAGTCGTGTCCAAATCTTTGCAACCCCAGGGACTGTAGCCCCCCAGGCTCCTCTGTCCATTGGATTCTCCAGGCAAGAATATTGGAGTGGGTTGCCATTTCCTTCTCCAGGGGATCTTTCTGGCCCAGGGACTGAGCTGGTGTCTCTTGCGCCTCCTGCCCTGGCAGGTGGATTCTTTACCACTGAGCCACCTGGGAAGCTCCAAGTCATGTAGTTTGTGGCAATTTATCACTGCAGTCTAGAAAACTAATACAGATGCCAGTATTTTTCCATATAAACTACAAGCTTAATTCAATCCTAATCAAAATCCTATTTGGTTAGGTTTGTAGTTTGGTTTAGTTTGACTTTTTCTTCCTTGCTTCCTTCCTTCTTCCCTTTCTTTCTTTTTGGTTTAGGATAGTATCTTGTTTATTTTTTTCTTCTCATTTTTTTTTTTTGGAAAAGGAAGATATTTAAAAGCCAGTCAGTCTATCAGAAGGAAAATATAGTTATATCTAGGAAACTTCTGAAAAGAAAAAGTAACAAAGCAGGACTAGCACTCTCTCCTGGATGTGATGAACCTACCTGGCACCACTGCCAAGAAGGAGGAATCAGGGCAGACAAGGGGGTTCAAAAACAGTCTAAGTACAATCTGCTGCTAAGCTGCTGCTAAGTCGCTTCAGTCGTGTCCGACTCTGTGCGACCCCACAGACGGCAGCCCACCAGGCTCCCCCATCCCTGGGATTCTCCAGGCAAGAACACTGGAGTGGGTTGCCACTTCCTTCTCCAATGCAGGAAAGTGAAGAGTGAAAGTGAAGTCACTCAGTCGTGTCTGACTCTTAGCGACCCCATGGACTGCAGCCTTCCAGGCTCCTCCACCCATGGGATTTTCCAGGCAAGTGTACTGGAGTAGGGTGCCATTGCCTTCTCCACTAAGTACAAGCAGGGATTTGAAATGTGATAGAGAAGAACCACTGAATACCTCATTCAATAGAAGGCATTGACACAACTAGAAAATTAATCAATTAAAAACAATACAAAAATGAATGCCAAATCACAACCGTATTCCTTTCACTAATATAAAGTTCTCATGGATCAAACAACGAAGGAAACTATAAGCAAGGTGAAAAGGCAGCCTTCAGAATGGGAGAAAATAATAGCAAATGAAGCAACTGACAAACAACTAATCTCAAAAATATACAAGCAACTCCTGCAGCTCAATTCCAAGAAAAATAAATAGAACCCAATACAAAAAAATGGGACCGAAAGAACTAAACAAGACATTTCTCCAAAGAAGACATACAGATGGCTAACAAACACATGAAAAGATGCTCAACATCACTCATTATCAGAGAAATGCAAATCAAAACCACAATGAGGTACCATCTCATGCCAGTCAGAATGGCTGCTATCCAAAAGTCTACAAGTAATAAATGCTGGAGAAGGTGCAGAAAAAAGGGAACCCTCTTACACTGTTGGTGGGAATGCAAACTAGTACAGCCACTACGGAGAACAGTGTGGAGATTCCTTAAAAAACTGGAAACAGAACTGCTGCCATATGACCCAGCAATCCCACTGCTGGGCATACACACCAAGGAAACCAGAATTGAAAGAGACACGTGTACCCCAATGTTCATCACAGCACTGTTTATAACAGCCAGGACATGGAAGCAACCTAGATGCCCATCAGCAGATGAGTGGATAAGAAAGCTGTGGCACATATACACAATGGAGTATTACTCAGCCATTAAAAAGAATTCATTTGAATCAGTTCTAATGAGGTGGATGAAACTGGAGCCTATTATACAGAGTGAAGTAAGCCAGAAAGAAAAACACCAATACAGTATACTAATGCATATACATATGGAATTTAGAAATATTTAATGATTTAAAGAATTTAACGATAACCCTGTATGTGAGACAGCAAAAGAGACACAGATGTATAGAACAGTCTTTTGGACTCTGTGGGAGAGGGCAAGGGTGGGATGATTTGAGAGGATAGCATTGAAACATGTATATTATAT
>NW_011495072.1:1190911-1195219 GCF_000754665.1 Bison bison bison | reverse complement strand
TTCGATGCATGAGACAGGATGCTCAGGGCTGGTGCACTGGGATGACCCAGAGGGATGGAATGGGGAGGGAGGTGGGAGGGGGGTTCAGGATGGGGAACACATGTACACCCATGGCTGATTCATGTCAATGCATGGCAAAACCACTACAATATTGTAAAGTAATTAGCCTCCAATTAAAATAAATTTAAAAAAATAATATAAAACCTTTTTCTAAGGATAGAAGCTATAAGTGATTTTATTGTTTCTTAAAGTTTGTCTCTAATTATAAAAAATGTTCTAAAAACATAAATAAAGCTAAATGAATCAAACCTTGAATTGAATGGTCAATTCAAGGTTGTGAGCTGTATACTTCTCATATCCTCCACTTCCAAAATAGCTAAGAAATGGCACGAGAAAACAGCATTTGGAAATGAAAAGGTCCCCCGAAAAACATGGGGAAGCAAGAATGATGCTCTTGAGGAACCATATACTTTGAGGAATTTCTGAAAAATAGAAAGCAAATAAGATTCAACTTATGAGAGAAATCAGAGCACAGGGAGTTTCATTTTTGGGTGAGGGTTTATTTTTCACACCAGACCTCTTTGGTGCTTCTTGCAAAGGGATCTGGACACCCAAACATACCTAAGACCCAGAGCATGTGCATGCAATTACACTTTAGAAGGATTCTCAGAGATGAAATCCAACCCAACATTCTAAGAAGGAAAAATATACTCATCAGGTAAATTTTTCTACTCATCTTATAAACCATTTTCCATTTGCAAAGACTTTAGAAAACTGAAGCAAACTCATGAATTCCTGAAATCGAAAGGTTGTTATTTGGGTAAACCAATATATAAGACATACATAACATTACATAAGACACTATATAAACTAATGTACAGTTCACTGATTTATACTCCTACCACAGCAAGCACCACTTATCATGTTTTGCTCACAACTCTGTCCAAAAGGGAAATAATTGAGAGTGCAGCTGCTGCACAGACACCCCCAAAAGAGGGACACAAAGGAGACTGGATTCAAGCAAAAGACACATTCCCTTTTCCTTTTCTCCCCCTACACAAATACTGTTTAGACAGTTTTTTACTCTTTTTGTAAGCTATCCTCCAAAGACCTCCTTCCACAAGGACAGTACCTGCTGAAATGGAATCATTCTCCTGACAACATTGCTGAGCTTGGCCGAGTCCTGCTGGTATTTCCGCAGTCGAGTGTGTCCTTTGAGTTAGTTCCAGAAGTTGTGATGGATTTTCACTTATCACTTCCCTGGCCCCTCTCGGGCAGGCTGCAGCAACAGAGCTGGCCCCATAGTGGGAGCAGAACACACTGGCCTTCACTGCACGGTTGGAGACATGCTCTGTGTGTTCTTGAGAAAGAGGAAGACCACGTGGAGGCCAGGCCCTGTGCCCCAGTTCTCCAACAAAGTCTGAAAGCAGCCCCACGTGCAGTGAGCTAAGAAATAAACACAGCCACCACCACAGGGGAGAGAACTCACACCAAACAAATCCATAGACATCTTTGCCCCTTGCTACAAAATTAAAGCAACATTGAAGTTTTGTTTTATGCCCATTAAATTAGCAAATAATAAGAAAGCTAAATGATAGCACTGGATGCTGGCAAGGGCACAATGAAATCTGTGCACTGATACCCGTGGGGCTTCTGGGCATGGCCCTGTCTCCAGACCAATTTCCCTCAGCTACTCCAGTCATCTTTGTCTCTTGCAACTAAAGACCCCTGACTGAAACCAGGAATGAACACAGAGATGCCTAAAGCATCTTTGCAAAATTAGAGACAGTCTCAGTCTACCACATAAGATTTACTACAAAACAATAATGACACAGCAGCACAGTAGAATGGGATGTGGCTTTAAAATGACATAAAGACTAACTGGTACATGTATCAAATCATTGGGTTGTATACCAATAGCTCATACAATGTTACGTGTCAACTGTATCTCAGTAAAAACAATAATAGATATCTTTCAGATTATCAGAAGAGATGCACACAAAAAGACAGATAACAGCCCTCAAAACTAAATTATATGACAGAACCAAGACAAAACATACTTGTCACGTGGTCTAGTATGTAGAGTAATACACAAGCAAAAATGTCCCCAAAAGCAACATCCCATTCCACACTATGTACAAAAGATATAACCAAGAATAACTCAGAAAGATAAAACTTAAAAGTATAAACAAGTTATATTGGAAATGCAGCAGAAAGTGTATAAAGGAGGTTGGATTCATGGCAAAAAACATTAATTAATATGAAAACTGGCCCTTTGTTACAGTCAAAGGTGCAATTCTCAACATAGATAATGGTAACTAAATAACAAATAATAGCATCAATATTCATAAAGCAAAAATGACAGAAGATACAAAGAATAATAGGTACATGAATATTAAAACTTTGAGCTCACATCTCTTTTCCAAGACAATGCAAACTATCAAAATAAGGGTTAATTAGTTAATAAAAGTAAATAAAACCTTAAAGCAAATAGTACCTTTTGTGCATCTTTCCACTTAAAAAAATAAAACTCAACAAGCACAAACACATACACACAGCATGAAGAAAAAAAAAAACAAGATTAAAGCAAATAAGGACTCAAAATGAAATCCATCTCATCCTTCCAAATGTATAAGAAGTGGCTACATGTATAAACAAGAATGTGTCTTTATTCAGCCCTCATTTTATGCCAGGACTCACATTTAACTTTCACCACAACGCTCAGGCAGGTAGGTTTTGCAAACAAAGACACCGAGGCATCAAGAATTAGCGTAAAGAATAAACCTAACCAAGGAGATGAATGATTTATATGCTGAGAATTATAAAACATTAGTAAAGGAAAATTAAGATGATTCAAAAAGTGGAAAGATATCCTATGCTCTTGGATTAAAGAATTAATATCATTAAAATGGCAATATTACCCAAAGCAATCTACAGATTTAATGTGTTCCCTATGAAGCTACCCCAGAGAAGGCGATGGCACCCCACTCCAGTACTCTTGCCTGGAAAATCCCATGGACGGAGGAGCCTGGTGGGCTGCAGTCCATGGGGTCGCTACAAGTCAGACACGACTGAGCAACTTCACTTTCACTTTCCACTTTCATGCATTGGAGAAGGAAATGGCAACACACTCCAAAATTCTTGCCTGGAGAATCCCAGGGACGGGGGAGCCTGGTAGGCTGCTGTCTATGGGGTCACACAGAGTCGGATACGACTGAAGCGACTTAGCAGCAGCAGCAGTATGAAGCTACCCATGACATTTTTTGCAAAACAAATAGTCCTAAAATTTATATAGACCCATAAAAGACCCAGAATTGCCAAAGTCATCCTGCGGGAAAAGAGCAAAGCAGAAGGCATCACCCTTCCAGACTTCAGACAAGACCACAAAGGCACAGCAATGACAACAGTGTGGCACTGGCCCAAAAGCAGACGCACATCAGTGGAACGGAGTAAAAAGCCCAGAAATAAACCCCACACACCTGTCGTCAGTTAATCTCTGACAAAGGAGGCAAGAATATAAAATGGGGGGAAGCTGGTCTCTTCAGCAAGTGGTGCTGAGGAAGTTGGGCACCTTCATGTAAATCAGTGAAGGGAGGAACACGCCTTCACATCATGCACAAACATAAACTCGAAATTACTTAGAGACAAGACACTGTATAACTAGAAGAGATCATAGGCAAAACATTCTCTGACATGAACTGTACCAATGTTTTCTTAGTTCATTCTCCCAATGCAGTAGAAATTAAAACAAAAATAAACAAATGGGACCTAATCAAACTTGCAAGCTTTTGCACAGCAAATGAAACCATTGACAAAATGAAAAGACAATTTATGGAATGGGAGAAAATATTTGCAAACAATGTGACCAAAAAAGGCTTAATTTCCAAAATATATCAGCAGCTCATTCAACTTTACAACAAAAAACAAACAGCCCAATTGAAAAACGTACAGAAGTCCTAAATAGGCATTTCTCAAGAAGATATATAGATGGCCAATAGGCACATGAAAAGATACTCAACTATTATTATTGTGTGTGTGTGTGCACGCGTGTGCACACTCAGTTGCTCAGTCATGTCTTGACTCTTTGCACCCCATGGACTGTAGCCTGCCAGGCTCCTCTGTCCATGGAAGTTTCCATTCAAGATACTGGAGTGGGTTGCCATTTCCTACTTCAGGGCATTTTCCCAACCCAGGGATCAAGCCCACATCTCTTGCATCTCCTGCATTGGCAAGCAGATTACCACAGCACCAGAAGTGAAAATCAGAACTACAATGAGGTATTACCTCACACCTGTCAGAATGGCCATC
>NW_011495072.1:1177118-1190811 GCF_000754665.1 Bison bison bison | reverse complement strand
GGCCAAAGTACTGGAGTTTCAGCTTTAGCATCATTCCTTCCAAAGAAATCCCAGGACTGATCTCCTTCAGAATGGACTGGTTGGATCTCCTTGCACTCCAAGGGACTCTCAAGAGTCTTCTCCAACACCACACTTCAAAAGCACCAATTCTTCGGCGTTCAGCCTTCTTCACAGTCCAACTCTCACATCCATACATGACCACTGGAAAAACCATAGCCTTGACTAGACGGACCTTTTGGCAAAGTAATGTCTCTGCTTTTGAATACGCTATCTAGGTTGGTCATAACTTTCCTTCCAAAGAGTAAGCATCTTTTCATTTCATGGCTGCAGTCACCATCTGCAGGGATTTTGGAGCCTACAAAATAATAAATTCTGGACAGGGTGTGAAGAAAAGGGAGCCCTCCTACACTGTTGGCAGGGATGTCAGTTGGTGCAGCCATTGTGGAAAACAGGATGGGATTCCTCAGGAAACTAAAAATAGAATTGTCACAGGATGCAGCAATCCCACTCCTGGGCATATATCTGGACAGAACTATAATTCAAAAAGATACATACACCCCTATATTCATTGCAGCGCTATTCAAAATATGTAAGACTTGAGAAACCTATATGCAGGTCAGGAAGCAACAGTTCGAACTGGACATGGAACAACAGACTGGCTCCAAATAGGAAAAGGAGTTCGTCAAGGCTGTATATTGTCACCCTGCTTATTTAACTTATATGCAGAATACATCATGAGAAACGCTGGGCTGGAAGAAGCACAAGCTGGAATCAAGATTGCTGGGAGAAATACCAATCACCTCAGATATGCAGATGACACCACCCTTATGGCAGAAAGTGAAGAGGAACTCAAAAGCCTCTTGATGAAAGTGAAAGAGGAGAGTAAAAAAAGTTGGCTTAAAGCTCAACATTTAGAAAACTAAGATCATGGCATCTGGTCCCATCACTTCATGGGAAATAGATGGGGAAACAGTGGAAACAGTGTCAGACTTTATTTTTCTGGGCTCCAAAATCACTGCAGATGGTGACTGCAGCCATGAAATTAAAAGACACTTACTCCTTGGAAGGAAAGTTATGACCAACCTAGATAGCATATTCAAAAGCAGAGACTTTACTTTGCCAACAAAGGTCCGTCTAGTCAAGGTTATGGTTTTTCCTGTGGTCATGTATGGATGTGAGAATTGGACTGTGAAGAAGGCTGAGCACCGAAGAATTGATGCTTTTGAAGTGTGGTGTTGGAGAAGACTCTTGAGAGTCCCTTGGAGTGCAAGGAGATCCAACCAGTCCATTCTGAAGGAGATCAGCCCTGGGATTTCTTTGGAAGGAATGATGCTAAAGCTGAAACTCCAGTACTTTGGCCACCTCATGCAAAGAGTTGACTCATTGGAAAAGACTCTGATGCTGGGAGGGATTGGGGGCAGGAGGAGAAGGGGACGACAGAGGATGAGATGGCTGGATGGCATCACTGACTCGATGGATGTGAGTCTGAGTGAACTCCGGGAGTTGGTGATGGACAGGGAGGCCTGGCGTGCTGCGATTCATGGGGTTGCAATGAGTGGGACACGACTGAGCGACTGAACTGAACTGAACTGAACTGAAGACTTGGATGGATAAAGACAATGTGATACATCTCTACAATGGAATACTAATCAGCAATGAAAAAGAACAAAATAATGCCATTTGCAGAAACATAGATGTGACTAGAGAGTATCATATTAAGGGAAGTAAGTCAGAAAGAGAAATCACTTACACGTGTAATCTAAAATATGGCACAAATGAACTTACCTATGAAACCGAAGCAGACTCACAGACAGAGAACAAACTTGCGGTTCTCAAAGGAAACCGGGTTGGGAGGGGGATGGACTGGGAGTTTAATGTTGGTAGATGCAGATCCCGTAGACTACATAGTCCATGGAATTCTCCAGGCCAGAATACTGGAGTGGGTAGCCTTTCCTTCTCCAGGGGATCATCCCAACCCAGGTATCAAAGTCAGGTCTCCCTCATTGCAGCCAGATTCTTTACCAGTTGAGCCACCAGGGAAGCCCAAGAACACTGGAGTGGGTAGCCTATCCCTTCTCCAGCGAATCTGCCTGACCCAGAAATCAAACTAGGGTCTCCTGAATTGCAGGCGAATTCTTTACCAACTGAACTATCAGGGAAACCCTATTAAATATAGAATGGATAAACAACAAGATTCTACTGTATAGCACAGGGAAGTGTATTCAATATCCTGGATAAATCATAATTGAAAAGAATATAAAAAAGAATGTGTATATGTATATAACTGAGTCATTTTGCATATAGCAAAAATTAACGCAACATTGTAAAACAACTATATGTCAATTAAAAAAACAATTTAAAAAAGAAGTTAAGGAAGGGGTTCAGGATGGGGAACACATATACACCCATGGCTGATTCATGTGAATGTATGGCAAAAACCACTACAATATTGTAAAGTAATTAGCCTCCAATTAAAATTAATTAATTAAAAAAAAAGAAGAAGAAGTTAAGTAGCTTGGCAGTTACCCCCAGCCACAGCTCTCAAAGGAAAAGGAGAAGCATTCTCTGAAGGTAAGGAAGACTGTTCAGAGGCTTTTCACTTGTTGGTTTACTTTCAAATGCCATTTTGAAGTTTTCCAAATAAAATCAAGAAATCTGTGAAAAGATTAGTACCTCCACTTGGCTCTCAGAGCCACCTCCTCTTCCCCAAGCCCGGCATCCACTGCGCCTATTCAGCCCCAGCTTCAGCCACGTGCTTCTCATTCTGAAGTAGTCTTTCTTTCGCCTGCCACCCTCTTGTTCATGCTGATCGCCGGCCCACCGTGGCCTTCAGAGAAAATCCAGACACCACACCCAGTGTGCTGCTGCCCAGGCCCACTGCTCACATCTTCTGCCCCTCCACTCACTGCCAGCGGCCATCAGCACATGGAAAGTTCCGAGTCCCTGACGCTCCCCTTTATGATGCTGTCCACCAGCACAGTATACCATTCCCACACCTAGTGAACTCTTTATTAACAATTTTATCCAGATATAATTATCACATCATAAAGCTCACCCTTTTAAAGTGTACAATTCAACGGTTTTTAGTGTGTTCACAGAGAATTAGGAATCATCACCAAAATCAATTTTAGAACATTTTCATGACTTTCCCCCAAACCTCCATACCTATTAGCCTTCACCCCCCTTTTCCCCTCAACCCCTAAACAGTAATTTACTTGTCTCTGTAAATCTGCCTCTTACAAAAATTTCATGTAAGTAGAATAATATAATTGATCTTTTATGAATTATTCCTTTCACTTAACATAATGTTTTCAAGTTTTATCCATGTTGTCACATATATCAATATATATCAATATATACTATATATTATGCCAGATAATATTCAATTGTGTGAATATATCCTATTTTGTTCCATTCATCAGCTGATGGATTTTGAGGGTTGTTTCCACTTTGGGGCTATTCTGAACAAAGCTATTATGAATACTCCTCCACAAGTATACCTCATTTTATTGCACTTCACTTTATTGCCTTCTCATACACTGAAATTTTTACAAATTGAAGGTTTGTGGCAACCCTGTGTTGAGCGAGTCTATTGGTGCCATTTTTCCAACAGCATTTGCTCACTTCATGTCTCTGTGTCACTGTCATATTTTGGTAATTCTCCCAATATTTCAAAATTTTTCATTATTATCTTTGTGATAGTTACCTGTGATCAGTGATCTTTGACAGTGCTATTGCAGAATGCTTACAACTAACTCAGATAATGGTTAGCATTTTTTAGCAATAAAGTATTTTCAATTAAAGTATACACTATACTATAACAAATATATATTGTTTTTTTAATGTAAGGCTATATGAAGTGATTCTCATTGTGGTTTTAATTTCCATTTCCTTGATAGCTAATGATGTTGAACATTGTTTTATGTGTTTATTAGGTATTTGCATATCTTCTCTGAAAAAAATGTATATGCTGATCATTTGCCCTTTTTCTGGCCTCACAAGATCTTAGTTCCCCAGCCAAGAACTGAACCCGTGACCCTTGCAGTGGAAGTGCAGAGTCCCAACCACCCGACCTCCAAGGAATTCCCCATTTGCCCATTTTTAATGGAGCTGTTTATCTTTTCTTAGTAAAATGAAGGAGTTCTTCATATATTTTAAATGCAGGTCCCTACCATATATGTAAATATTTTTACGTGTTTGATGGTGTCCTTCACAAGACAAAAGTTCTTAATTTTGACACAGTACAATTTATCTATTTTTCCTTGTGTTGCCTGTGTTTTTGTTGTCAATCTGTTTATGTGCTATAGGTCTAGTCAGATATTCAAGTTACTCCTGAGTCAGTTTTTGTAGTTTGTCTCCTAGAATTTGTTCATTTCATCAAAGTTATTTAGTATATATATATATATACACTGCTGCTGCTGCTGCTGCTAAGTCACATCAGTCGTGTCCGACTCTGTGCAACCCCAGAGACAGCAGCCCACCAGGCTCCGCCGACCCTGGGATTCTCCAGGCAAGAACACTGGAGCGGGTTGCCATTTCCTTCTCCAATGCATGAAAGTGAAAAGTGAAAGTGAAGTTGCTCAGTCATGTCCGACCCTTAGCGACCCCATGGACTGCAGCCTACCAGGCTCCTCCATCCATGGGATTTTCCAGGCAAGAGTACTGGAGTGGGATATATATACTAGTTATCTAATATATTGACAAATTTATAGTTTTCCTTTATAATCTTTTCTATGATGTCATCTTATTTATCTTCTAAAATCCAGCTACTACTGAGTTCACCACCTTCCCAACAAACATACTCACACACCTTCCTGAGTGTTCTTCTGTGTTCACAGCCTACCTCATTCACACTGTAACTAGGACACCTTGTCACTCGGTGTCACAGTCAACTTGCTTACATGTCAGGACGCTGTGAGCTCTTCAAAGGTTAAGACCACCCCATCCATCTCTGAGTACCCAGCTACAGAGCAGAGCTGGCTGGACTGTCTCTGAACTTGATGAGTCTTTGCTGGCATCAGAGAGGGGGTGTCTTTGGCTTTCTCTAGCAGTGCTGAGGAGCAAAGAGTGGGAACAGAGAAAGCTGGTATGAGGGAAAGTAAAGTAAGAACTAGTAAGGGGCTCCTTTCCAAATGTGAGTAGCTCCCCAAGCCCTCAAAGAACAAACTCTTTCTAGACCATCTAAATTAACCAAAGGAAGCACAGTGCATGGAAGTCCCTAAGGACAATACTACACTATTAGCTATTCATAAAGTGCCTTTATGTAGCCCTCTTTCTTTCTACAGAGGTATTTGGCATAAGGGACTTAACAGATAAGATTTGAAAGTAAAAACCATTCCCACTAACACAGTCCCGAGGTCTTTTGGATACTATCACCAGCCATCTGAGTCTGTAAGAAACACCAGGGCTGAATAAAGATTGGCAGGGCTCTTTCATCAAGGTTGGGGAGGTTTGATGGCATCCCTTTGCTAATTAAAATTCACTCTTCCAGAGAGCTGTGATCTTTGGTGTCTTATGCACCTGAAAAATATACCTTGACATTTAAGCCACACTCTCTGGGATTGTGCTGGTGGCAGTAATAAGTCACAAATTCCAACCAGAATGAAAATGCTAAATTCTATGCGGGGGCTTGATTTAAAGGGCAAGGAGACCCAACTCCTAAGGTTTGTCATTAATCCTTCACCACCCAGAGAAACAACCGTCTCCCTGTCCTTGGAATAACAAGGCCAGCAACCCAAGGCCACTGCCCACTCCTAAAATTTGAGGCTATGATCACAACAAACCACTTTTATGCTCTGGACAGTTTGGGGGGCTGTTAAGGGGCAGTTGGCATATGGTTCAGAAACTCACTGGGCCACACAAGATCAGGTGGCTGGGTGGGCAGAGTCCTTAGACCTGCTCCAGGCTCAGTCGCAAGCCCACAGTGACAACTAGCTGCCACCTCTGCCCAGGATCCCAGGATCCCAAGAGGATCAATTGACTGGCAGGGAAGAGATTCCTGACTTTCTGCCAGATCTCTGCTCCCAGGCTCTTCTATCCTGGGGCTGTGGCTTTTTGGCCACCCACACATGCCTCCTCCCCAGTCCCTCCCAGGTCCCCAGGAGGCTGCACATGTAGGGAGGAAATGCTGTGACTACAGCTGGCCTCTTCTTCCTGCGTAGGTCAGGCTGTGCATTCCTGACCAGGGTGGCTTTGCACTCTGTCTGAAATGTGGGCCCCAAGCACACTTGCCCTTCATACCATTGCAGACACTGCTGCTGGACCAAAATGCCCCTTCTCATCTGCCTCTAGAACAGGATTGCACCCTCACGGCAGCTTCCTTCACCTGTACCCCATCAACCAAAGATCAGCCACCTCCATTCTGGGATCCCCCATGTCTCTGCTGTAGACAGCCCTGACAGGCTAGTCGTGTTCCCCTGATTGGCCATTACCTGCCCCCGCATGTAGGCAAAGTAATAATGGTTCACGGAGTGAGACTGGGGTCAAGAAAATAAGGGGAACTATGCCCTGGAGGTCAATGGATCCATCACCCACCTCTTGGTCACATCAGGCTCAGGGAACAAGAGCAGTTGGGCTATCTTATAAAGTGGAAAAAGTATTTAAGAAAACACCATCCTTGTTCTTGCTTCCTCTAGGAGATTGTCATAGAATGCAGTTTTTAGGGGAGATAGAGTCAAAGGATCGGAGAAGGCAATGGCAACCCACTCCAGTACTCTTGCCTGGCAATCCCATGGACGGAGGAGCCTGGTAGGCTGTAGTCCATGGGGTTGCTAGGAGTCGGACACAACTGAGCGACTTGACTTTCACTTTTCACTTTCATGCATTGGAGAAGGAAATGGCAACCCACTCCAGTGTTCTTGCCTGGACAATCCCAGGGATGGGGTAGCCTGGTGGGCTGCTGTCTCTGGGGTCGCACAGAGTCAGACACGACTGAAGCGACTTAGCAACAGTAGCAGCAGCAGAGTCAAAGGATAAAGGGAAGAGTGAGAGAATGGAATCAGAAATACCTGCAAAGGAATGAGATGTTGGGACAGTGGCCCTGAGACAGACGGTGATGTCACTCCAAATAAGCTGCTTCCTACTCCAAGTTCTGTGTCCTATCTGTAACCCATCACCAAAGTGCTTGGTTTGGTTGACAATACAAATGTATTACCTATTCACAAAATTAAGTTCATCTTAAAAATATGTGAGAAATTCAGGTGGGGATAGACAATATGGCAATATGGTAGGTAGACATGGAGTACATCTCTCTCCACAGATGCATCAGGAATAAGTAAACCTTCAGATTTAGAAGATCTTGCAAAACACCAGCTGAGAACAGACAAGAGTCCCTGACCACTGGAAAGGAGTATGTAGACTCATGAATAACTCAGTAGGATGAAGGAAGGAAGGGAAAAAGAAGAGAGTGAGCACGACTGGACCTGCAACCATGGGGTAGAGGAATTGAAGTGGGGGTGAGATCCCCACATTGGGGCAAACATTTGGGATGGAGGGGAAGCACTTGAGCCATTGGAGAGTGCAACAGCTCATCTGTGACATCTGAATGGAGTGAGAACCACACAGACAAACCTTGCCACAGCCCTATATACCCCAGAGAGGGACACAAGTCCCCTGGAACACTCAGAGGCTGGGAGCTGGAGCATAGGGGTTGGAGAGCAAGCCCAGAGCAAGGTCAGCTGTTGACCATGAGGAGACAGCCTGAAGGCATGGAGGAAGGAGACCGCAGTGAAGAATGCCTTTGGAGGAAAGCTGAGCAGCCATGGAAGCAAGGCAATACTGCTGAGTCACAGGCAGGGGATGGAGCCATCACTGCAGCCTCTCTCACCCTGCACACTAGTGCCAGCAGCTGACCAATAGAGAAAAGCCCTGGAGAGGGTAGCCCTTTGAGCGCCTGATGTGCTGAGCAATGGAGAAGTACTCTAGCCAGAGTGGTGCCTTCAAGTGCCTGCTGTTCCAAGGAACAGAGAAGGACCAGCCAGGGAGGCGCTTTGAATGCCAGCTGCCAGAGGCTAGAAAAAGACTCTAATACTGCCATAGGTTCTGTGCCTGAAGATACCAGTGTCTCTGAATGCTTGGTGCTGCCAGGGTCCCCATGATCCAAGCAGCTGCACCACCTACATGCTCAATCCTCTCTGGGGCAGAGCTACCAGGGCTAGAAAAAGTTCCTAATAGTGCCATATCATCTGTGCCCACAGCCACCAGCTCCCCTGCATACCCAGTACTTCCAGGATCCCTGCGATCCCATCAGCTGTGCCAGCTCCAACCCAGTCCTCACTAAGGCAGACCTAAATCTTCTAGGACAGCCTCAGGAACAGCTCCTGTGGATGATCCACAAGCACGTGGGGATGAAACCACAATTGAACTCCAGGGGCAGTATGGCTAAGGAAGAAGATCAAAAACCTCTCCATCGGCTGTACAAGCTGCAGATTAAATCCACAAAATCAACTAGGCAGACTCTGTGTCTATGCAATATATTGAAGGACAATGAGAGTTCCCACAAAAGAACTGGTTCTGGATTTTCTTTTCTTCTTTCTTTTTCCATTGCTGAGGTTGTTGATTTTATTATTACTATTAACTCTATTTAAGCTTTTGAGAACTTTTTTTTAAAAACACACTTTTTATTTCCTTTATATACTTATACCTATACATTGGCTTTTTGCGGCTCTATAGGGTTTTTTCTACTTAAATTTTTTTGTTTGTTTTTCTTATTGTTCTTTTCCTGCTGCAGTTATTCTTCAATACATATACTTTTTTTATACACTTCTATTTAACTTTGCTTTTCTAGTTTTCCTCTTTTCATCCTTTTCTTTCTTTATTTCACCATGTTTGTTAGTTTGTTTTGTTTTCTTTGCTTTATTCCCCAGTTGGCACTCTGCTTTGGTCTTGTTTTCGGGTTTGTGTTTTAGTTAGTTTTGTTTTTAATTGGTCGATATCATTTTTGGTTTCCTTTGCCAGCCAAGTGGCTCTCTGGTACTTTCTTCTTTCTGGGCTGTTTTGGTTTTGTTTGTGTGTATGTATGTATGTTCCTTTGTTTTTGCTGTTTTTTGTCTGATTTTGTATCTACCATTTGTCTAGGGTTTCTTGCTTTGTTTTGTTTTTTGTTTTTCTATGTTTGTTTTAATCCACTTTAATGCCATAACAAATGGCTTGTGGAATCTCAGTTCCCTGACCAGAGATTAGGCATGAGCCTTTGGAGTGGGAGTGTTGAGTCCAAAATACTAGACTGCCAAAGAACTCCTGATGCCAGGGAGTATTAACTAGTGAGAACTCCCACAAAGGCCTCCATCTATATCCAAGACCCAGCATCACCCAACTGCTGGCAGCATCCTGGGCAGGATGCCTCACCCAAACAACAAGCAAGACAAAAACATAAACTTGATCATCAGCAGACACCCCAAAACATACCACCTCACACAACCCTGCCCAGTAGGGGGAAAAAACCCATCTCCTCCCACCAGAATGCAAGCACAAGTCCCTCCCAATACAAAACCTACACAAACTACTGGACCAAACTCGCCCCCACCAAAGCCAAAAACTAAAAGGAAGAATACAGCCCTAAACCTGGGAAAAGAGGACCTCAGTCACAGTAAGCTAGGGATAAAATTAAAAGGCAGAGAAATGTTGTGCAAATGAAGGAACAAGGTAAAAACTCACAATATCAAATAAATGAAGAGGAAACAGGCAAACTACCTGAAAAAGAATTCAGAGTAATGATAGTAAAGATGATCCAAAACCTCAAAACTAAACTGGAGAAAATGAAAGAATCAATTACACATTTAACAAGGACCTAGAAGGAATAAAGAATAAACAAACAGAGACAAACAACACAATTACTGAAATTAAAAATTGTCTAGAAGGATTAATAGCAGAATAACTAAGAAGAATGGATAAGTAAACTGGAAGATGGAATGGTGGAAATAACTGCTGAAGAGCAGAATAAAGGAAAAAGAATAAAAAGAATTGAGGATAGTCTCAGAGACCTCTGGGACAATACTAAACACTCCAAAATTTGGATTAGAGGAGTCCCATAAGAAGAAGAGAAAAGGAAAGTGTCTAAGAAAATTTATGAAGAGATTATAGTTGAAAACTTCCTAACATGGGAAAGGAAATTAGTCAATCAAGTCCAAGAAGCACAGAGAGTCCCATAAAATATAAATGCAAGGAGAAACACACTGAGACACATACGAATCAAATCAACAAAGATTAAACACAAAGAATGACTATTAAAAGCAGCAAGGGAAAAGCAACAAGTAACATACAAGGGAAACCCCATATGATTAACAGCTGAGCTTTCAGCAGAAACTCTGCAGGCCAGAAGGGAATGGCAAGATATATTTAAAGTACTGAAAAGGAAACATCTACAACCAGATTATTCAACCTGGCAAGGATCTCATTCAAAAAAATGATGGAGAAACCAAAAACTTTACAGTCAACCAAAAGTTAAGAAAATTTAGTACCACTAAACCAGCTTTACAACAGGCGTTAAAGGGACTTCTATACGCAGAAAACACAAAAGAAGGAAAATATTTACAAAAATAAATTAAAAACAATAAAGAAAAATGCCAATAGGAACATAAATATCAATAATTACTTTAAACTTATTTTTTTCTCATTTAATTTTCTCTTTATTTTCCTCTTGTCTTTTTTTTTAAATTTTATTTTATTTTTAAACTTTACAATATTGTATTGGTTCTGCCATATATCTAAATGAATCCACCACAGGCATACACATGTTCCCCATCCTGAACCCTCCTCCCTCCTCCCTCCCCTTACCATCCCTCTGGGTTGTCCCAGTGCACCAGCCCCAAGCATCCAGTACTGTGCATTGAACCTGGACTGGTGACTCGTTTCATATATGATATTATACATATTTCAATGCCATTCTCCCAAATCATCCCACCCTCTCCCTCTCCCACAGAGTCCAAAAGACTGTTCAATACATCAGTGTCTCTTTTGCTGTCTCATATACAGGGTTATTGTTACCATCTTTCTAAATTCCATATATATGCGTTAGTATTCTGTATTGGTGTTTTTCTTTCTGGCTTACTTCACTCTGTATAATAGGCTCCAGTTTCATCCACCTCATTAGAACTGATTCAAATGTATTCTTTTTAATGGCTGAGTAATACTCCATTGTGTATATGTACCATAGCTTTCTTATCTATTCATCTGCTGATGGACATCTAGGTTGCTTCCATGTCCTGGCTATTATAAACAGTGCTGCGATGAACATTAGGGTACACGTGTCTCTTTCCCTTCTGGTTTCCTCAGTGTGTATGCCCAGCAGTGGGATTGCTGGATCATAAGGCAGTTCTATTTCCAGTTTTTGAAGGATTCTCCACACTGTTCTCCATAGTGGCTGTACTAGTTTGCATTCCCACCAACAGTGTAAGAGGGTTCCCTTTTCTCCACACCCTCTCCAGCATTTATTACTTGTAGACTTTTGGATCACAGCCATTCTGACTGGCGTGTAATGGTACCTCATATTGGTTTTGATTTGCATTCTCTGATAATGAGTGATGTTGAGCATCTTTTCATGTGTTTGTTAGCCATCTGTATGTCTTCTTTGGAGAAATGTCTATTTAGTTCTTTGGCCCATTTTTTGATTGGGTCATTTATTTTTCTGGAATTACTTTAAATTTAAATGGATTAAACACTCCAGCCAAAAGACACAGACTGGCTGAATAGATACAAAAACAAGACCCATATATATGCTGTCTATAAGAGACCCACTTCAGACATAGAGACACACACAGACTAAAAGTGAGAGGATGGAAAAAGATATTCCATGCAAATACTCAGATCAGATAAAATAGACTTTAAAATAAAAACACGTGTACACCCATGGTGGATGCATGTTGATGTATGGCAAAACCAATACAATGTTGTAAAGTAAAAAAAAAAATAATTAAAAAAAAAAGACCATTACAAAAGACAAGGAAGGACACTGTGTAATGATCAAGGGATCAATCCAAGAAGAAGACATAACAATTGTAATTATTAATGCACCCAACATAGGAGCACCTCAATACATAAGGCAAACACTAACAGACATAAAAGGGGAAATTGACAGTAACAATAGAGGACTTTACCATCCCACTCACACCTATAGACAGCTCATCAAAATAGAAATTTAATAAGGAAACACAAGCCTTAAGTGACACACCAGACCAGATTGACCTAAGTGATCTCTTTAGGATATTCCATCCAAATGCAGAAGAATACACATTCTTCTTAAGTGCACGTGCAACATTCTCCAGGATAGCCCACATCTTGGGTCACAAATCAAGCCTCAGAAAATTTAAGAAAATTGAAATCGTATAAGCATCTTCTCTGACCACAATGCTACGAAACTAGATATTATTTACAAGAGGGAAAAAACTGTTAAAAAAAAAAAGTACAGGAGATTAAGAAACATATTTGTAAATAACAGATTGCTGAAGAAATAAAAAGGGAAATCAAAAGTTCCTAGAAACAAATTATAATGAAAACACAATGACTCAAAACTTATGAGATGCACCAGAAGCAGCTCTAACAGGGAAGTTTATAGCAATACAATCTTACCTCCAGAAACAAGAAAAACATCAAATAGACAACTTAACTTTACACCTAAAAACAACTGGGAAAAGAAGAACAAAAACCCCAAAGTTGATAGAAGGAAAGAAATCAGATCAGAGCAGAAATAAATGAAAAAGAAATGAAGGAAGCAATAGTAAAGATGAATAGATCTAAAAGCTGGTTCTTTGAGGAGATAAATAAAACTGACAAATCATTAGCTAGACTCACCAAGGAAAAAAGGGAGAAAAATCAAGTCAACAAAACTAGAAATGAGAAAGGAGAGTTCAAGGGACACTGCAGATATAAAAGGGTCATAAGAGACAATAGCAAGCAACTATATGCCAATAAAATGGACAACTTGGAAGAAATGGACAGATTCTTAGAAAGGTTAAGCCTTCCAAGACTGAATCAGGGAGAAACAGAAATTATGAAGAAGCCAGTAACAAGCACTGAAATCAAAAGTGTGATCAAAAACCTCCCAAGAAACAAAAGCCCAGGGCCAGATGGATTCATGGGTGAATTCTATTCAAACATTTAGAGAAGAGTTAATGTCTATCCTTCTTAAGCTCTTACAAAAAATTGCAGAGGAAGGAGCACTTCCAAACTCATTCAACAAAGCCACCATCATACTGATACCAAAATCAGATAAAGACATCTAAAAAAATAAAATTACAGGCCAATATCATTGATGAACATAGATGCAAAAATCCTCAACAAAATTCTAGCAAACAGAACCCAACAACACATTAAAAAGATCATACACCATGATCAAGTCTGATTTATCCCAGGGATGCAAGTATTCTTTAATACTTGTATATACAAGTCATCACTGTGATACACTGTATTAACAAATTCAAATATTAAACTATAATATAATCTCAATAGATGCAGAAGACACTTTTGACAAAATTCAGTACCCATTTATGATTTTTTTTAATTCTTCAAAAAATGGACATAGAAGGAAACTACCTCAACAGTGGCCACAGGACGGGAAAAGGTCAGTTTTCATTCCAATCCCTAAGAAAGGAAATGCCAAAGAATGCTCAAACTACCACACAATTGCACTCATCTCACACGCTAGTAAAGTAATGCTCAAAATTCTCCAAGCCAGGCTTCAGCAGTACGTGAACCGTGA
>NW_011495072.1:1176139-1177018 GCF_000754665.1 Bison bison bison | reverse complement strand
AAGCTGGTTTTAGAAAAGGCAGAGGAACCAGAGATCAAATTGCCAACATCCGCTGGATCATCGAAAAAGCAAGAGAGTTCCAGAAAAACATTTATTTCTGCTTTATTGACTATGCCAAAGCCTTTGACTGTATGGATCACAATAAACTGTGGAAAATTCTGAAAGAAATGGGAATACCAGACCACCTGACATGCCTCTTGAGAAACGTATATGCAGGTCAGGAAGCAACAGTTAGAACTGGACATGGAAAAACAGACTGTTTCAAATTGGTAAAGGAGTACGTCAAGGCTGTATATTGTCACCCTGCCAGGCTGGATGAAGCACAAGCTGGAATCAAGACTGCCAGGAGAAATATCAATAACCTCAGATATGCAGATGACACCACCTTTATGGCAGAAAGTGAAGAAGAACTAAAGAGCCTCTTGATGAAAGAGAAAGAGGGGAGTGAAAAAGTTGGCTTAAAGCTCAACATTCAGAAAACTAAGATCATGGCATCCGGTCTTATCACTTCACGGCAAACAGATGGGGAAACAGTGGAAACAGTGGCTGACTTTATTTTGAGAAGGGGGCTCCAAAATCACTGCAGATGGTGATTGCAGCTATGAAATTAAAAGACGCTTACTCCTTGGAAGGAAAGTTATGACCAACCTAGACAGCATATTCAAAAGCAGAGACATTACTTTGCCAACAAAGGTCTGTCTAGTTAAGGCTATGGTTTTTCCAGTAGTCATGTATGGATGTGAGAGTTGGACTATAAAGAAAGCTGAGCACCGAAGAACTGATGCTTTTGAACTGTGATGTTGGAGAAGACTCTTGAGAGTCTCTTGGACTGCAAGGAGATCCAACTGGTCCATCCTAAAGGAGATCAGTCCTGGGTGT
>NW_011495072.1:1173780-1176039 GCF_000754665.1 Bison bison bison | reverse complement strand
GGACATGAGTTTGGGTGGACTCCAGGAGTTGGTGATGAACAGGGAGGCCTGGCATGCTGCAGTTCATGGGGTCACAAGGAGTCAGACATGACTGAGCAACTGAACTGAACTGAACTGAACCTCAACATAATAAAGGCCATGTATGATAAACCCACAGAAAACATTATTTTCAATGGTGAAAAAATGAAAGCATTGCCTCTACGATCAGGAACAAGACAAGGGTAACCACTCTTCCCACTATTATTCAACATATTTTGGAAGCCCTAGCCATGGCAATCAGAGAAGAAAAAGAAATAAAAGGAATCCATTTTGGAAAAGAAGTAAAATTCTCACTGTTTGCAGATGACATGATACTACACATAGAAAACCCAAAAGGTACTATCAGAAAATTACTAGAGCTAATCAGTGAATTTAGTAATGTTGCTGCTGCTGCTGCTAAGTCACTTCAGTCGTGTTCAACTCTGAGCGACCCCATAGACAGCAGCCCAACAGGCTCCCCTGTCTCTGGGATTCTCCAGGCAAGAACACTGGAGTGGGTTGCCATTTCCTTCTCCAATGCATGAAAGTGAAAAGTGAAGTCGCTCAGTCGTATCTGACTCTTAGCGACCCCATGGACTGCAGCCTACCAGGCTCCTCCATCCATGGGATTTTCCAGGCAGGAGTACTGGAGTGGGGTGCCATTGCCTTCTCCGATACAAAATCAATATACAGAAATCACTTGCATTCCTATACACTAACAATGAAAAAGCAGAAAGAGAAATTAAGGAATCAATCCCATTTACCATTGCAACCAAGAGAATAAAAAACCTAGGCATAATCCTACCTAAGGAGAAAAAAAGTACAGTATACTGAAAATTATAAGACACTGATGAAAGAGATCCAAGACAACATAAATAGATGGAGAGATATTCCATGTTCCTGGGTAGGAAGAATCAATATTGTGAAAATGACTACATACCAAAAGCAATCTACAGATTCAGTGCAATTCCTATCAAATCATCAATGGCACTGGTAAAACTGGGACAAAAATTTCACAATTCTTATGGAAACACAAAAGGCCCTAAATAGCCAAAGCAATCTTGAGAAAGAAGAATGGAGCTGGAGGAATCAACCTTCCTGACTTTAGACTACACTGCAAAACTGTAGTCATCAAGACAGTATGGCATCAGCACAAAAACAGAAGTATAAACCAATGGAACAAGATAGAAAGTCCAGAGATAAACCCATACACCTGTGAGAACCTTATCTTTGACAAAAGAGGCAATAATATACAATGAAGAAAAGATAGCCTCTTCAATAAATTGTGCTGGGAAAACAGGACAGTGATGCATAAAAGAATGAAATTAGAACACTTCCTAACACCACACACAAAGATAAACTAAAAATGGATTAAAGACCTAAATGTAAGATCAGAAATTACAAAATGCTTAGAAGAAAACATAGGCAGAACACTCTATGACATAAATCATAGCAGGATCCTCTATGACTCATCTCCTAGAGTAGTGAAAATAAAAATAAACAAACCATACCTGATTAAACTTAAAAGCTTTTGCAGAACAAAGGAAACTACAAACAAGGTGAAAAGATAACCCTCTGGATGGGAGAAAACAACAGCAAATGAAACAACTAGCAAAGGTTCAATGCTCAAAATATATGAGCAGCTCATGCAACTCAGTGCCAGAAAAGACAAACAACTCAGTCAAAAAGTGTGCAGAAGACCTAAACAGACATTTCTCCAAAGACATACAAATGGCTGATAAACACATGAAAAGATGCTCAACATCACTCATTATTCAGTTCAGTTCAGTTCAGTCACTCAGTCATGTCCGACTCTTTGCGACCCCATGAATCACACAGCACGCCAGGCCTCTCTGTCCATCACCAACTCCCAGAGTTCACTCAAACTCATGTCCATAGAGTCGGTGATGCCATCCAGCCATCTCATCCTCTGTCGTCCCCTTCTCCTCCTGCCCCCAATCCCTCCCAGCATCAGAGTCTTTTCCAATGAGTCAACTCTTCGCATGAGGTGGCCAAAGTACTGGAGTTTCAGCTTTAGCATCATTCCTTCCAAAGAACACCCAGGGCTGATCTCCTTTAGAATGGACTGGTTGGATCTCCTTGCAGTCCAAGAGACTCTCAAGAGTCTTCTCCAACACCACAGTTCAAAATCATCAATTCTTCAGCGCTCAGCTTTCTTCACAGTCAAACTCTCACATCCATACACGACCACAGGAAAAACCATAGCCTTGACTAGATGGA
>NW_011495072.1:1173157-1173680 GCF_000754665.1 Bison bison bison | reverse complement strand
TACTTTGCATAGAAGTTAAATAAGCAGGGTGACAATATACAGCCTTGACGTACTCCTTTTCCTATTTGGAACCAGTCTGTTGTTTCATGTCCAGTTCTGACTGTTGCTTTCTGACCTGCATATAGGTTTCTCAAGAGGCAGGTCAGGTGGTCTGGTATTCCCATCTCTTTCAGAATTTTCCACAGTTTATTGTGATATACAATGTTTTACTCACCCATAAAAAGGAATGAATTTGAGTCAGCTCTAGTGAGGTGAATTCACTAGAGCCTATTATACAGAATGAAAAAAGTCAGAAAGAGAAAAACAGATATCGTATATTAATGCATATATATGGAATATAGAAAATGGTACTGATGAGTCCCTTGGACTGCAAGGAGATCCAACCAGTCCATTCTGAAGGAGATCAGCCCTGGGATTTCTTTGGAAGGAATGATGCTAAAGCTGAAACTCCAGTACTTTGGCCACCTCATGCAAAGAGTTGACTCATTGGAAAAGACTCTGATGCTGGGAGGATTGGGGGCGG
>NW_011495072.1:1172422-1173057 GCF_000754665.1 Bison bison bison | reverse complement strand
CTCACATCCATACACGACCACAGGAAAACCATAGCCTTGACTAGATGGACCTTTGTTGGCAAAGTAATGCCTCTGCTTTTGAATATGCTATCTAGGTTGGTCATAACTTTCCTTCCAAGGAGTAAGCGTCTTTTAATTTCATGGCTGCAGTCACCATCTGCAGCGACTTTGGAGCCCCCAAAAATAAAATCTGACAGTATTTCCACTATTTCCCCATCTGTTTGCCATGAAGTGATGGGACCAGATGCCATGATCTTAGTTTTCGGAATGTTGAGCTTTAAGCCAACTTTTTCACTCCCCTCTTTCACTTTCATCAAGAGGCTTTTTAGTTCCTCTTCACTTTCTGCCATAAGGGTGGTGTCATCTGCATATCTGAGGTTATTGATCTTTCTCCCGGCAATCTTGATTCCCGCTTGTGTTTCTTCCAGTCTGGCGTTTCTCATGATGTACTTTGCATAGAAGTTAAATAAGCAGGGTGACAATATACAGCCTTGACGTACTCCTTTTCCTATTTGGAACCAGTCTGTTGTTTCATGTCCAGTTCTGACTGTTGCTTTCTGACCTGCATATAGGTTTCTCAAGAGGCAGGTCAGGTGGTCTGGTATTCCCATCTCTTTCAGAATTTTCCACAGTTT
>NW_011495072.1:1165504-1172322 GCF_000754665.1 Bison bison bison | reverse complement strand
TGGCTGGACGGCATCACTGACTCGATGGACGTGAGTCTGAGTGAACTCCGGGAGTTGGTGATGGACAGGGAGGCCTGGTGTGCTGTGATTCATGGGGTCGCAAAGAGTCGGACATGACTGAGTGACTGATCTGATCTGATCTGACCCTATTTGCAGGGCTGGAAGAGAAATGCAGAAGTAAAGGATGGACTTGGATACAGTGGGGGAAGGAAGGGACAAATTGAGAGAGTAGCACAGACTTATATACACCACTATGTGTAAAATAGGTAACTAATGTGAAGCTGCGGTATAGCACAAGGAGCTCAGCCCAGCGCTCAGTGATCTAGAAGGGGTGGGATGGAGAGGGTGAGTTGGGTGGGAGTTTCAGAAGGAAGTATACATATACCTACGGCTGACTCATGTCACTCTATGGCAGAAACCAACACAACATGGTAAAAATTATCCTCCATCAAAAAATAAAGTTTAAAAAAATATGTGGAGAAGCATGAGGCTGGAACATATTGGACTGGCTGCCCAAGCCCATTATTGCCCTTGAACTGGGAAGGCTTGTCTGGCGAGGGAGAGTGGTCGAGGTATGGCTGGAGATGGGCCTGCTGGGTCAGTGTCACCAGCTGCAATTAGGAAAAGAGGATGAAGTGATGCTGCTGTTAGGATAGTCTGGGCAGCTTCCTATACTCTCTGCTTAATATTCTCTTTAACTCAAGACATTCTGACTCTGTCTTGGAGATCCGCACCAGAAAAGCCCACAGCAGAAGGCTGTGTCTGAGATGCCAGGCTCTGGTTCCTCCTTTTCTCTCTTCCGTTGCCAGGCTTGAACTGGACCTAAGGCTGTTGCAACTATGACATTTAGAAGTCCCTTGCAGAATATTTGTTGACCTTATTGTTAGGCACCCCATATTTTTGTTGCTTTAGTAAATTTATTTATTTTCATTGTTTTTGGAGTGTACAAAGGCAATTGGTTTTTTTATTCATTATATATCAAGCAGCTTACTATTGGTTCAGTTCAGTCATTCTGTCATGTCCAACTCTTTGCAACCCCATGGACTGCAGCACACCAGGCTTTCCTGTCCAACTCCTGGAGCTTGCTCAAACTCATCTCCATTGAATCAGTGATGCCATCCAGCCTTCTCATCTCTGTCTTCTCATCTCTGTCATCCCCTTCTCCTCCTGCCTTTAATCTTTCCCAGCATCAGGGTCTTTTCAAATGAGTCACCTCTTTGCATCAAGTAGCCAAAGTATTGGAGCTTCAGCTTCATCATTAGTTCTTCCAATGAATATTCAGGACTGATTTCCTTTAGGATTGAATGGTTTGATCTCCTTACAATCCAAGAGACTCTCAAAAGTCTTCTCCAACACCGCAGTTCAAAAGCATCAATTTTTTGGCAGTCAGCTGGCTTTAAGGTCCAACCCTCACATCCATACATGACTACTGGAAAAACCATAGCTTTGACTAGACAGGACTTTGTTGGCAAAGTAATGTCTCTGCTTTTTAATATGCTGCCTAGGTTGGTCATATCTTTGATTCCAAGGAGTGAACATCTTTTCATTTCATGGCTGCAGTCAACATCTGCAGTGATTCTGGAGTCCAAGAAACTAAAGTCTTTCACTGGTTCCATTGTGTCCCCTTCTATTTGCCATGAAGTGATGGGACTGGCTGCCATGATCTTTGTTTTTTCAATGTTGAGTTTTAAGCCAGCTTTTTCACTCTCCTCTTTTACTTTCATCAGGAGGCTCTTCAGTTCCTCTTCACTTTCAGCCATAAGGGTGGTGTCATCTGCATATCTGAGGTTAGTGATATTTCTCCCAACAATCTTGTTTCCAGCTTGTGCTTCATCCAGCCCAGCATTTCACATGATGTACTCTGCATATAAGTTAATTAAGCAAGGTGATAATATACAGCCTTGATGTACTCCTTTCCCAACCTGGAATCAGTCCATTGTTCCATGCCTGGTTCTAACTGTTGCTTCTTGACCTACATACAGATTTCTCAGGAGGCAAGTAAGGTGGTCTGGTATTCCCATCTCTCTAAGAATTTCCACAGTTTTTGTGATCCACACATTCAAAGGCTTTAGCGTAATCAGTGAAGTAGAAGTAGAGTTTTTCTGGAATTCTCTTGCTTTTTCTATGATCCAATGGATGTTGGCAATTTGATCTCTGGTTCCTCTGCCCTTTCTAAATCCAGCTTGAACATCTGGAAGTTCATGGTTCATGTACTGTTGAAGCCTAGATTGGAGAATTTTGAACATTACTTTTCTAGCATGTGCGATGAGTGCAATTGTATGATAGTTGAACATTCTTTGGCATTGCCTTTCTTTGGGATTGGAATGAAAATTGACCTTTTCCAGTCCTGGTAGTCCTATACTACCTTATTGATTCCTGTCTTCTGTTTGTAAATGGAGGGAGGCGGTCTATTTCTACAAGCATATCTTCAGACACCAATTACTATTTGGTTTCCTTTTTGCTAATCCTTGTATGTTGAATTTGTTTTTCTTCTTTGTCTAATTTGTCTTGGACCTACAGGACAATATTGGATTTAAAGAGCACATTGGGTATCTGATCTTATTTCTGATTGGATAAGAATTACTCTAGCATTTCACCCTGGAGTATGATGTTTGCCATAGATTATAATATGTAATTTCTTCTACTTCTAATTTGCCAAAAGTTCGTTGTTTTTTTTTTAAATCATGAGCAGCTTTTGAATTTTATGAAATTCTTCATCTGCATTTATTGAGAATATTATTTTCTCAGGCGGTAAAGAATCCGCCTGCATTGTGGGAGACTGGGTTCAATGCCTGGGTTGGGAAGATCCCCTAGAGAAGGGAAAGGCTCCCCACTCCAATATTCTGGCCTGGAGAATTCCATGGGATTGCAAACAGCTGGACACAACTGAGCAACTTTCACTATCACTAGTAGACTTTCTAGTGTTACGTTGAGTTTCTGAAATATTACAACTTTGCCATGTTTATATCTTTATGTATGTTGCTTTGATTCAGTTTGTTGATATTTTACTTAGATTTTGTGTCCATGTTTCAGGAGTAGATTGGCCTATGATTTACTTTTCTCCTAATTTTGTCTAGTTTTAGTTTCTAGGTTATTTTTGTATTAATAAGTGAATTGGAGAGTATTTTTTCAGAAGACTTCATATAAGACTGAAATGATCTTCAAAGTTACCTTAAACTTACCACAGTCTGTTGTTTCATTTATGAAGGACTGTTTACTAATAATTTGGTTTCTTTAAATATTATTAGGTTTTTTCTTTCTCCTTGAGCCATTGTTGTTTAATTTAATTTTCTAGATGTTCTTAGGAAGTCCTGCGTTTAAGGACATTGAGTCATCCATATTATCTTCCTACTGTCATTTTAATCTTCGCTTTATCTTGAGTCTATCTTTTCTTCATTCCTGACAATTTTTGTGTTCATGTGTGCTCTTTTTTCCAACTTTATCAAGATACATTTCACACCATGAAAGTCACCATGTAAAATATTAGAGTTCAGTGGTTTTTACCATATTCTCAGGGTTGTTCAACCATCACCATCATCTAATTTTAGAAAACTTCCACATTGAGACTTCAAGCACATCAACAGTCATTTCCCATTCCAACTCCCTCCTTACCACATGAATTGGCTTTTAATATGTTATATGTTTACATTGATTCAAAAGTCAAAAGAACATTAAGAGGTATGAAACGGGTATAAAAACATACACAGGGAATTCTAACTCCCACCCCCTCTTTATAGGTAATCATTTCATTAGTTTTCTGTTCATTTTTCTATATTTCTTTATGCAAACACAAGGAAATGCAAGTATATTTATTTCTGTTTTCCATCCTTTCCTTACAGAAAGATAACATAATTTCCACAGCATTGTGCACCTTTCTTTTTCATTCACCATATCCTACAGCACACTCTCCTTCTTTCCTACAGTGGTGTGTGTGTGTTAGTCACTCAGTCGTGTCCGATTCTTCATGACCCCATGGACTGTAGCCCACCAGGCTCCTCTGCCCATGGAAGTCTCCAGGCAAGAATACTGGAGTGGGTTGCCATTCCCTTCTCCAGGGAATCTTCCTGAACCAGGGATCAGACCTGGGTCTCTGAATTGCAGGCAGTTTCTTTACCATCTGAGCTACCAGGGAAGCCCATGCTTTATGATAAAAAGTATATGAATTTGGTCCAAATCTCTGGCACAGAACTCCTAAAACCCTTGGAATTTCTAAGTGATGAGAATTTCTAAGTCTTTTGTTATGTTGAGGTGATTTTAGCACCCCCACCTTAGGATGGGGTTGACTGCCAGGAGACCCAACCATGTGTCTCTGTGTGTGTGAATATGCGAGTGTGTGTGCAAATGAGTATGCATGTGGGAGTGTGTGTGTGAGAATTCTCAGCTCCAGTTCCAAGGAGCTGGAACAATTGCCAATGGTCCGATTTATTTACTCATGCCTTTGTAGGCATGATGCCTATGTATGTAATCAATGAAACCTCTACAAAAAAAAAAAAAAAAGACAGGGTTTGGAGAGTTTCCAGGTAGATGAACACGTGGAAAATTTGGGAGAATTTGCTCAGAGAAAGTACAGAAGCTCTGCAAACCCAAGGGGGTGAGTCATTGGAACCTCTAATCTATAGCACAGGTGATAATCTGGGCTTGCAATTGGCATCTAAAGTGTATGGAGGAGTAGGCTTACATGGCTGCATTCATCTGGCAGCTGGCAGTCCAAGAAGCTGGACAGCCCAAGAAGGCATCACGTACCTGTCCCACGCATTTGTCATCCAGAGGTGGGCTCTCCAGGGGCTGGCTGGCTTGAACTTCTTCACAACATGAGGGTCTAAAGGAAGCCAGCCTTCTTGCATTATGGTTAATTTTTCAAGAAGGAGGAAACAAGCTGCCAGTCCTCTTATGGCATGGATTCAGAAGTCATAACACGCCACTTCTGCACTGTATTAGAGAAAGTCACAGGCCAAATTCAAAGGGTCAGAAATAGACTCCTCCTCTGGCTTGGCGAGTGGGATGGGGCACAGGAAACAAGAGCTGGTGGCAGCATCTTTTAAGACCGTCTGTCATCCACATCTGCATTGGGTAGATTATCCTTTTGCAAAACTAATTAGAAACATTTTTGCCAGTTTATCATTTGCCTTTTGATTTTGCTCATATTTATATGTGTATAGTGTTTTTAAAATTTTATTTTGAAACAATTATATAATCACAGGAAGTTGCAATCATAATACAAATTCCCCTTGGACTCATCACCTGGTTTCTCCCAGTAATAAGATCTTACGTTAACATCAAAAAACCTCAAAACCAGAAAATATCAAGACCAATAAACATCAAAGTCAGGAAAATTGACATTGGTATCACACGGGTCATTTTGTCATGCGTAGAGATTCATGTAACCACAATCAGGGCACAAAACTTGCCCATCGACACAAAGATCCGCTAGAGCTTCTTTCTCGTTGTCGTGACCCACTGCCCTCGCGCCACCATACTTAAACCCCACAACCACTCATCTGTTTTTTTCCATCTGCAAGGGGTCAAAGAGTGGCTTCCAAAAAGATGTGCCCAAATCCTAACTCCAGAATCTGAAACCAGAGAATGTCAAGGATTAGCTCTTCTTTTTAACGGATTGTGCTTTTAATGCCATGTCTAAGAAATCTTTACCAAGAACTAGGCCTTGGAGATTTTTCCAGATGTTATGTTGTGAGAGCTGTATAGTTTTACAGTTTATAATTAATTCTCTAATCCATCCTGAGTTAGTTTTCGTGTAAAGTATAAGATTTCGGTTAATGAACTTTTTTTTTGGCTATTGTTCTAGCACTCTGTTGAAAAACTATCTTTCCTCTGTCTAACTGCTTTTGTACTTTTGTTCGTAATCAGTTGGCCGTACTTGCTTGAGGCTATTTCTGGATTGTCAATTTTGTTTCATTAATCCCTCCACCAATACAATACCGTCTTGATTATTTTAGTTATAAGTCTTTAAAAAGGGGTGATTCCTCCCACTTTTTTCTTCTTTACCAAAACTGTCTTTAACTATTCTAGTTTCTTCTCCTTTCCATATAAATTTAAGAATAATCTTGCCTATATCTTACTGAGATTTTTATAACAATTGGTTAAACCTATGTACCAGTTTAAGGAGAACTAATATCTTTGTTATGTTGAATCTTTTAATTCACAAACATGGTCTGTCTCTCCATTTACTTACACAGATGTAGAAAACAAACATGGGCTTCCCTTGTGGCTCAGCTGGTAAAGAATCCACCCGCAATGCAGGAGACCTGGGTTTGATCCCTGGGTTGGGAAGATTCCCTGGAGAAGGGAATGGCTACCCACTCCAGTGTTCTGGCCTGGAGAGTCGCAAAGAGTCGGACACGATGGAGCAACTTTCACTCTCACTCTCTCTCTTTGCACTTTGGAAGTTTTGTACTAGAAACTTTCTCAGTTTTCAGCACTTGAATCCTGCACATGCTTTGTTAGATTTACACCTAAGTATTTCTCTTTTTTTAAGTGATTATAAATAATATTGAATTTTAATTACGGTGTCCACATGTTCACTGCTTGTTTGTAGAAATACAGTAGACTTTGTATTCTATCACCTTGCTGAAATCACTTAGAAGATTTTGCAGACTACCTGAGATTTTCTATGTAGTCCCTAAATGTTGTCTACAAATAGAAAAAGTTTTATTTCTTCCTTTCCAATAGTATGTTGTTGTTGTTTAGTTGCTAAGTTGTGTCTGACCCTTTTGCAATCCCATGGACTGCAGCCCACCAGGCTCCTCTGTCTGGAATTTTCCAGGCAAGAATACTGGAGTGGGTTGCCCAGGGATCAAACC
>NW_011495072.1:1155727-1165404 GCF_000754665.1 Bison bison bison | reverse complement strand
TCCTCCGTCCATGGGATTTTCCAGACAAGAGGACTGGAGTGGGGTGCCATTGCCTTCTCCATTGCATAGCTAGAACTTCTGATAATATATTGAATAGCAGTGGTGAGAGCAGACATCCTTGCCTATTCCTGATTTTAAGGAGGAAAGATCTAATCTTTCACCATTGAGCATGATGTTAGCTATAGGATTTTCGTAAATGTTCTTTATCACATTGAAGAAGTTCTCCTCTATCTCTAGCTACATAGGAGTTTTTATCATGAATAGATGTTAAAATGTGTCAAATGCTTTTCTATATCAATTGATATGATCATGTGATTTTGTTGATATAGCAGATTACATTAATTGATTTTTTTAACATTAATTGATTTCTGAATGTTGAACCAGCCTTGTATCCTTGGAACAAATTTCACATGGTCATGGAGTAAAATTGGTTTTATATATTGCTGAATTCTATTTGCTAATGTTTTATTAAGAGTTTTTGAAATATCTTATAATTCTAATGTCAATTATACCTCAATAAAGTTGAACTTTTAAAATAAAACTAAATTAGCAGAGAAAAAAGAATCATTGCATCTATATGCATGAGGGAATATATATTGACACATTGTGTCTATATGCATGATCAATGTATATATTAGTCTCTAGGTTCTTCTTTCTCTTTTTTTCATTTGTTTGGCACAGTCTTTGTTTCAGGGTAATACTGACTTCATTAATGAGTTAGGAAATATTTTTCCCTCCTCTGTTTCCTGGAAGAGGTGGTATAAAATGAGTGTTAATTTTTTAAAATGTTTGATAGAATTCAGGAGGGAAATCATGCTCCCAGAGATTTCCTTTGGGGGAGTTCTTTAATTTTGAACTAAATTTTGTTAATAGTGATGTGCTGTGTGCTAAGTTACTTCAGTCATGTCCAGCTCTTTGCAACCCTATGGATCGTATCCTCCAGGCTCCTCTGAACATGGGATTCTCCAGGCAAGAATACTGGAGTGGGTTGCCATTTCCTTCTCTAGGGTATTGTCTCAATCCAGGGATCAGACGCGCTGCTGTTATGTATCCTGGGTTGGCAGGCAGATTCTTTACCACTAGCGTCACCTGGGAAATTAATAGAGATAGGGTTAATCAACTATTTCCTATTGGGTTAGTGTGGAATTTGTGTTTTCAAAGAAGTGATCCATTTCATATAAGTTGTCAAGTGTATGCGTGTACAGTTATTCACAGTATCCCCCTTTCATTCCTTCAGCATCTGCAGGGTCTGTTTTATTCCTGGTATTAGTAACATTACTAATATGTGGCATCTCTCTTTTTTCTTTGTCAGCCCTGCTAATGCTTTGTGAATTTTACTAATCTTTTCAAAGAACTAGCTTTTGGTTAATTGATTCCCTCTGTTGCTTTCCTGTTTTCATCTTCACTAATTTCAGATCTTATCTCTATTATTTCCTTTATTCTGCTTGCTTCGGATTTTTGTTGTTGGTGTTCTGAGTTCCTGAGTGAAAACTTAGACTACTGATTTGAGACTTTCCCTCTCTACTAATGTAAGCCTTCAGTGCTACAAACTTATTTTCAGTAGTCCTTTAGCAGCGTCCCACAAACGTTGATGCTATATTTTCATTTCTAATCTACTTTTTAATTTGCTTTAAGATTTACTCTTTAATCCAAGGATTATTTAGAAGTGTATTGTTTAGTTTCTGTTTGGAGATTTTCCTGTTATTTTTCTGTTACTGATGTCTAGTTTGAGTCCAGAATAGTTGGGGAACACACTGTATGCTTTCAGTAATTTTATACTTGCTTTGGTTCATTTTATGACACAGGATGTGGTCTGTCTTGTTATACAATCTGTGGGTGCTTGAGAAGAAAGTGTGTTCTGCTGTTGTTGGGTGGGATGTTGTATAAATGCCAATTAGATCTTGTTGATTGATGGTGTTACTGAATTCTTCTGTATCTTTAATGCTTTTCTGTCTAATTGTTCTATTAATTGTTGAGGAGGGGTGTTGAAGTCTCTATAATTGTAGAGTTGTCTCTCCATTTTTTCGGTTTCTGCTATGCATATTTTACAGTTTTGCTGTTTGATGCATATACATTTAGGACTGATATCTCTTCTCTTTTTTTTCAACTTGAAGGAAAAGCATTTATTATCTGAGAGTGACACACAGGAAATCTGACTTATAAATTGTGCTTAAAACGTTACAGTTTCCAACTTTCTTTAATGCTAGTCTTAATGCTATAATAGGTTGTGAGATATGTGTTTTGACTTGAGATATTTTCTTCCTTTTCTAATTAATTCTCAACTTTACTATATGAAGCATTTGTGGTGGAGGAGTTTCAGGAGTTTGCACGCTGTTGGAGAAAGTGTCTGTTGGAGGGGTTCACGTGGCTGTTTTCCTAAAGGGACTTTCAGAAAAATTCAGTTCATCTAGAAAATCAAAGTGCTCACTCTCCACTGATGAAGTTTGGAAAAAAGCATTTGTGTTGCCATTCCACTATGACCCAAGCTATGTCTACCACTCTGGTCTGGACTCCATCCTTCTCTCTCAGGTTCTTTCTGTTCCTGTCAGAACTGCCTCTGAAGTTCCCCACTGGGACCAGATACTCCCAGCACCACCATTTTATTCATGTGACTCCCCACCTGGATTTCCACTAGACTCCCCCACATCTGTGCAGATTCTTATAATATCGGCTTTGCTCTTTTTCCCCCTCTCCCACCTCCCACCCTATCTCACCCCTCTAGGTGGTCACAGAGCCCAGGTTTGAGTTCCATGAGTCATATAGCAAATTCCCATTGGCTATCTATTTTACATATGTTAACGTATATGTTTCCATGCTACCCCTTCCATTCACCCCACCCTCTCCTTCCTACCCACTATCCTGTGTCTATAGGTCTGTTCTCTACGTCTTCGTATCCACTGCTACCCTACAAACAGGCTCATCAGTACCATCTTTCCAGATTCTATATATATGCATTAATGTATGATATTTGTTTATCTCTTTTTTAGTTACTTCACTCTGAGTAATAAGCTCTAGGTTCATCCATGTCATTAGCACTGACTCAATTACGTTCCTTTTTATGGCTGAGTAATATTCCGTTGTATATCTGTACCACAACTTCTTTATCCATTCATCTGTCGATGGACATCTAGATTGCTTCCATGCCCTAGCTATTGTGAATGGTGCTTCAATGAACATTGGAGTACATGTGTCTTTTTCATTTATGGTTTTCTCAGGGTACGTGCCTAGTAGTGGGATTGCTGGGTCATATGGTAGTGTTATTCCTAGTTTTGAAAGGAATCTCCATACTGTATTCCATAGTGGCTGTATCAATTTACATTCCCACCAACAGTGCAAGGGGGTTCCCTTTTCTCCATACCCTCTCCAGCATTTACTGTTTGTAGATTTTTTGATGATGGCCATTCTGACTGGTAGTGAGGTGATATCTCATTATAGTTCTGACTTGCATTTCCCTAATAATGAGCAATGCTGAGCATCTTCTCATGTGTTTATTATGATATGTCTTCATGACAGATTGGTCCTTTTTCTGGTGGAGTAGCTTTATTTCCATCGTATGATTTCTTTCTCTGTCCCTGATAATTTTATTCACTCTGAAGTCTACATTATTTAATATAAATGTAGCCACTTTTGTGTTTTTAATTAATGTTTGCATAGTATATATTTTTACCCTTTTACATTCAACTATATCATTATAAACATTATAAGTTTCTTGTCAACAGTGCATAGCTGGGTCATGTTTTTTAATCCAGTTTGCCTATCTCCGCCTTGTAGTTGATATATTTAGACTATTTATATTTAATGTAAATGTTTACATGTTAGGGCTTAAGTCTGCCACTTTATATTTTCCTCTTATTCTCTCTGATTTTCATTTCTGTTTTCTTATTCCCACTTTCCTTTGGGTTACTGCAACTTTTTTTAGAATTCCACTTGACATATCTCTAAGATCTTTGAATGTATATTTTTGTATACCCTTTAGTGGTTGCTGTATTACATTATATGTACATAATTTATATAGTCTAACATTTTAGGAATCAATGAACTAAAATAGACTTGAATGGGTGAATTTAACTCAGATGTCCATTATATTGACTACTGTGGGCAAGAATCCCTTAGAAAACATGGAGTGCCAATCATAGTCAACAAAAGTCTGAAATGCAATACTTGGATGCAATCTCAAAAATGAAAGAATAATCTCTGTTCATTTCCAAGGCAAACCTTTCAATATCACAGTAATCCAAGTCTATACCCTGACCAGTAATGCTGAAGAAGCTGAAGTTCAATGGTTCTATGAAGACCTACAAGACCTTCTAGAACTAACACCCAAACAAGATGTCCTTTTCATTATAGGGGACTGGAATGCAATAGTAGGGAGTCAAGAGATACCTCAAGTAACAGGCATATTTAGCCTTGGAGTACAAAATGAAGCAGGTCAAAGGCTAACAGAGTTTTGCCAAGAGAAGGCACTGGTCATAGCAAACACCCTCTTCCAACAACACAAGAGACAACTCTACACATGGACATCACCAGATAGTCAATATTGAAATCACACTGATTATATTATTTGCAGCAGAAGATGGAGAAGCTCTATACAGTCAGCAGAAACAAGACTGGGATCTGACTGTGGCTCAGATCATGAACTCTTTATTGCCAAATTCAGACTTTAATTGAAGAAAGTAGGGAAAACTGCTAGACCATTCAGGTATGACTGAAATCAAATCCCTTATGATTATACGGTGGAAGTGACAAATAGATTTAAGGGATTAGATCTGATAGACAGAGTGCCTGAAGAATTATGGATGGAGGTTCATGACATTGTACAAGAGGCAGTGATCAAGACCATCCCCAAGAAAAAGAAATACAAAAAGGCAAAATGGGTGTCTGAAGAGGCCTTACAAATAGCTGAGAAAAGAAGAGAAACTAAAGGCAAAGGAGAAAAGGAAAGATATACACATCTAAATGCAGAGTTCCAAAGAATAGCAAAGAGATAAGAAAGCCTTCCTAAGTGATCAATGCAAAGAAATAGAGGAAAACAATAGAATGGGAAACACTAGAGATCTCTTCAAGAAAATTAGAGATACCAAGGGAGTATTTCGTGCAAAGATTAGCACAATAAAAAACAGAAATGGTATGGACCTAACAGAAGCAGAAGATATTAAGAAGAGGTGGCAAGAATACACAGAAGAACTGTACAAAAAAGATCTTCACTACCCAGATAACCACGATGGTGTGATCACTCACCTAGAGCCAGACATCCTGGAATGTGAAGTCAAGTGGGCCTTAGGAAGCATCACTATGCACAAAGCTAGTGGAGATGATAAGATTCCAGCTGAGCTATTTCAAATCCTAAAAGATGATGCTGTGAAAGTGCTGCACTCAATATGCCAGCAAATCTGAAAACTCAGCAGTGGCCACAGGACTGGAAAAGGTCAGTTTTCATTCCAATCCCTAAGAAAGGCAATGCCAAAGAATGTTCAAACTACCGCACAGTTGCACTCATCTCACACGCTAGCAAAGTAATGCTCAAAATTCTCCAAGCCAGGTTTCAACAGTACGTGAACCATGAACTTCCAGATGTTCAAGTTGGATTTAGAAAAGGCAGAGGAACCAGAGATCAAATTGCCAACATCTGTTGGATCATCAAAAAGCAAGGGAGTTCCAGAAAAACATCTATTTCTGCTTTATTAACTATGCCAAAGCCTTTGACTGTGTGGATCAAAACAGACTGTGGAAATTCACAAAAAGATGGGAATGCCAGACCACCTTACCTTCCTCCTGAGAAATCTGTATGCAGGTCAAGAAGCAATAGCTAGAACTGGACATGGAACAACAGACTGGTTCCAAATGAGGAAAGGAGTACATCAAGGCTGTATATTGTCACCTTGCTTACTTATCTTATATGCAGAGTACATCATGTGAAATGCCAGGCTGGATGAAGTACAAACTGGAATCAAGATTCCAGGGGAAATATCAATAACCTCAGATATGCAGATAACACCACCCTTATAGAAGAAAGTTAAGAGGAACTAAAGAGCCTCTTGATGAAAGTGAAAGAGGAGAGTGAAAAAGTTGGCTTAAAACTCAACATTCAGAAAACTAAGATCCTGGCATCTGGTCCCATCATTTCATGGCAAATAGATGGGGAAACAATGGAAACGTGGCAGACTTGTTGGTGACGTTGGTGACTGTTGGTGACAGACTGGATGGTGACTGCAGCTGTGAAATTAAAAGATGCTTGCTCCTTGGAAGAAAGGCTATGACCAATCTAGACAGCATATTAAGAAGCAGAGATGTTACTTTGCTTACAATGGTCCGTCTAGTCAAAGCTATGGTTTTTCCCAGTAGTCATGTACAGACATGAGAGTTGGACTATAAAGAAAGCTAAGTGCCGAAGAATTGATGCTTTTGAACTGTGGTATTGGAGAAGACTTTTGAGAGTCCCTTGGACTGCAAGGAGATCCAACCTGTCAATCCTAAAGGAAATCAATCCTGAATATTCATTGCAAGGACTGATGCTGAAGCTGAAACTCCAATACTTTGGCCACGTGATGCAAGGAACTGACTCATTGGAAAAGACCCTGATGCTGGGAGGGATTGGGGGCAGGAGGAGAAGGGGACGACAGAGGATGAGATGGTTGGATGGCATCACCGACACTATGGACATGAGTTTGAGTGAACTCCGGGAGTTGGTGATGGATATGGAGGCCTGGCGTGCTGCAGTCCATGGGGTCGCAAAGAGTCGGACAGGACTGAGCGACTGAACTGAACTGAATGGTGTTGCCACTTAACCAGTTTGAGTGACGGGAAGAACACTTACCTCCTTTAAAGTCCCTTTACCTTACACCGTTTATAGTTGTCTTAAATATTATCTCTATAAACACTGAGCCCCACATTAGACAGTGTCATAATTTTTACTTCAATCATCAAAAATAATTTGGAAAACTCAAGAGGGGAAGTCTGTTGTATTATCTACATTTTTGTCCTTTTCTGTATTTATCTACATTGTTCTTTTCTGATGTTCCAAGGTTCCTCTTTTGTTATTTCTTTTCTGTTTGAGGAACAACCTTAGCCATTCTTTTATGGTAGATCTGCTAGCAACAAATGCTCTTAGTTTTCCTTCATCTGAGAATATCTTAATTTTCCCTATATTCCTGAAGCATATTTTCATGGGCTTGACACAATTCTGGGTTGCAGTCATTTTTTTCAGCATTTGAAACAGTACTGCACCACTTCCTTCTAGTCCCTATGGTTTCTGGTGAGAAATCTGCTGAAATTTTGTTTTTCCCCAAAGGTTTCCATATTGTTTCTCTTTAGCTACTTTCAAGGATTTTGTAATTTGTCTTTAGCTTTTAGATATTTGACTCAATGTGTATTGACGTGGATTTCTTCAGGTTTATCTTTGAGTTCACTCAGTTTCTTATTGTACATTCAGGTGTTTTGTTTTTGTTTGTTTGGTTGGGTTTTGTTTTTGTTTTTTGCCAAATTTAAGAATCTTTCAGCCATTATTTCTTCAAATATTTTCAGTTCCATGTCTTCTCCTTTCCTGGGACTCTGATGGCATAAATTTTAGATCTCTGTTAGAAGCCCACACGTCTCTGAAGTTCTATTCTTTTTTCCACCACTTTATTTTCTCCCCGTTATTTCAATTGGATAATGTATTTCTTTTTTTTTTTAATTTTATTTTTAAACTTTACATAATTGTATTAGTTTTGCCAAATATCAAAATGAATCCATCACAGGTATACATGTGCTCCCCATCCTGAACCCTCCTCCCTCCTCCCTCCCCATACCATCCCTCTGGGTCGTCCCAGTGCACTAGCCCCAAGCATCCAGTATCATGCATTGAACCCGGACTGGCATCTCGTTTCATACATGATATTTTACATGTTTCAATGCCATTCTCCCAAATCTTCCCACCCTCTCCCTCTCCCACAGAGTCCATAAGACTGTTCCATACATCAGTGTCTCTTTTGCTGTCTCATACACAGGGTTATTGTTACCATCTTTCTAAATTCCATATATATGCGTTAGTATACTGTATTGGTGTTTTTCCTTCTGGCTTACTTCACTCTGTATAATAGGCTCCAGTTTCATCCACCTCATTAGAACTGATTCAAATGAATTCTTTTTAATGGCTGAGTAATACTCCATTATGTATATGTACCACAGCTTTCTTATCCATTCATCTGCTGATGGACATCTAGGTTGCTTCCATGTCCTGGCTATTACAAACAGTGCTGCGATGAACATTGGGGTACACGTGTCTCTTTCCCTTCTGGTTTCCTCAGTGTGTATGCCCAGCAGTGGGATTGCTGGATCATGAGGCAGTTCTATTTCCAGTTTTTTAAGGAATCTCCACCCTATCTTTTTTTAAAATATGGAACACTTCGCAAATCTGCACATCATCCTTGTTGAGGGGCTGTGCTCATCTTCCCTGTATCATTCCAATTTTAGTATATATGTTGCTAAAGCAAGCACTATATCATTCTATCTTTAAGTTAACTGATTTAATTGATTCTGTCCCCTATCCACTCCATCCTACTCTTAGGCCAGTTGTTGAGGTTTTTGTTGTTGTTACTGCACATTTAGGTATAAAATTTTTCAGAGTTCTTTATAGTTTCTATTTCTTGCTGAGACGCCCTATTTTTTCATTTGTTTCCAGCATGTTCATAATTGGCAATGTTTCGTTTCTCACCCAGCACGTATAGAAGTCTTGGCTCCTCACTTGGCCTTCTCTGCTAGCACCCTACTAATGGAGGCATCGATTGAGCCACCTCATTACAGCATGGCAAGAGAAGAAGTCTAGATCCTCTGGAGAAGGGCATGGAGACCCACTCCAGCATTCATGCCTGGAGAATCTCATGGACACAGGAGTGTAGGCCAGAGGGTCGCAAAGAGCTGGACACAACTGAAGTGACAGCATGCAAGCAAGAACGGACGTCTAGGCTCTCCTCGTGACCTCTGCTGACACAGAGCGGGTGGGACCATCATTGTTTCCTGCGGAGTCTGGCTGAAGCAGAGTAGTTATTGTCTAAAAGTTTTCTGTCTTGCTAGGCTATATCTTTCTGGTCCTTTGACCACAGAGAGCAGGCTTTGTTGAGTCCTTTACTTTGTTGGCTTCTATCTCTCTACCTTTCAGAGTCTTCTTGTGTTCATTTTATATACATCTTCCAGGAGCTTTAGTTGTACTTAACAGAAATAATAGGAAAAAGTACATCGACTCCATCTTTCCAGAAGCAGGGTGGAAGATTCTTTTTAAATATAATCAAATCTATTTTACATTCCTACTAGCAATGCGCAATGGTTTTGTTTTCTCCATGTCCATACCAACACTTGTTTTCTGTTTTAGCATAGCCATTCTGATAAGTGTGAAGTGATATCTCATTGTGATTTGTATTTGCATTTCCTTCATGATTACTGATATTAAGCATCTCTCCAAGTGCTTACTAGACATTTATGTATCTTCTTTGGATAGAGGTCCATTCAAGTATTTTCCTTATTTTTGAATTGGGTTGTTTGGGGGGTTTGTTATTGAATTTTAGGAGTTCTCCATATACTTTGTTATCAAATCAGATCAGATCAGATCAGTCACTCAGTCATGTATGACTCTTTGCGACCGCATGAATTGCAGCATGCCAGGCCTCCCTGTCCATCACCAACTCCTGGAGTTCACTCAGACT
>NW_011495072.1:1155297-1155403 GCF_000754665.1 Bison bison bison | reverse complement strand
CTTCAGAATGGACTGGTTGGATCTCCCTGCAGTCCGAGGGACTCTCAAGAGTCTTCTCCAACACCATAGTTCAAAAGCATCAATTCTTCGGCGCTCAGCCTTCTTC
>NW_011495072.1:1153413-1154887 GCF_000754665.1 Bison bison bison | reverse complement strand
GTTCCATGTCCAGTTCTAACTGTTGCTTCCTGACCTGCATACAGATTTCTCAAGAGGCAGATCAGGTGGTCTGGTATTCCCATCTCTTTCAGAATGTTCCAGTTTATTGTGATCCACACAGTCAAATAGGTGTTTGCAAATATTTTTCCCACTTTTTTACTTTGTTGCTGGTATTCTTTGATGCATGAAAGTTTTTAACTCTGATGAAATCTAGTTTGGCCATTTGTTTTCTTTTTTTGCCTTTAGTCTCATATCCAAGAAATCATTACCAAATCCAGTGTCATGAAAATTTCCCCTATGTTGTCATCTAAGAGTTCTATAGTTGGGAGCTTCCTAGTGGTCTAGTGTTAGGGTTCTGCCCTTTCACTGCTGTGGTCCAGCCTCAGTTTCTGGTCAGGGAACTGAGATCCTGCAAGCCACATGGACAAAAAAATAAAATAAAAAAGTGTTTTACAGTTTCAGTTCTTACACTTAGGTGTTGTATCCATTTTAACTTAATTCTTGCATATGGTGTTAGACAAGGGTACAGTTCATTCTTTTGCATGTTGATACCTAGTTTTCCTAGCACCATTTCACAGCACTATTGAAAAGACTGTTCTTTCACTATTAAATGCTCTTGGCAACAATTACTTGTCAAAATTCACTTTTTTAAAAGAGTGAAATCATGAATTCATAAAATATAAAATAAGCAAATACAAAATATTTAATTCATTGATTAATGATAAACCAATAAGATGTTGCAACCAGCTTAAAGGAGAATTCAAAGGATAGAGACATACATAGAGCATAAAATGAATCTACAAATAGATATAAATAGACATTTGGGGGGGTGTATTAGTTTCTTATTGCTGCAATCACAAATTTACTGGCTTAAAACAACAAATTTATTACCTTACAATTCTAGAGGTTGGAAATCTAAAATGGGTGTTCAGCAGTGTGGATATTCCTTAAAAAACTGGAAATAAAACTGCCTTGTGACCCAGCAATCCCACTTCTGGGTATACACACTGAGGAAACCAGAATTGAAAGAGACACATGTGCCCCAGTGTTCGTCACAGAACTGTTTATAATAGCCAGGACATGGAAGCAACCTAGATGCCCATCAGCAGATGAATGGATAAGAAAGCTGTGGTACATATACACAATGGAGTATTACTCAGCCATTAAAAAGAATACATTTGAATCAGTTCTAATGAGGTGGATGAAACTGGAGCCTATTATACAGAGTGAAGTAAGCCAGAAAGAAAAATACCAATACAGTATACTAACGCATATATACGGAATTTAGAAAGATGGTAACAATAACCCTGTAAGCAAAACAGCAAAAGAGACACAGATGTATGGAACAGTCTTTGGACTCTGTGGGAGAGGGCGAGGGGGTGATGATTTGGGAGAATGGCATTGAAACATGTATAATATCATATATGAAACAAATCACCAGTCCAGGTTTGATGCAAGATACAGGATGCTTGGG
>NW_011495072.1:1148581-1153313 GCF_000754665.1 Bison bison bison | reverse complement strand
GAGGGAGGGGGAACATGTGTATACCTGTGGCGGATTCATGTTTATGTATGGCAAAACCAATACAATATTGTAAAGTAATTAACCTCCAATTAAAATAAATAAATTTATATTAAAATAAATAAAATAAAATTAAATGGGTGTTCAGGTCTGTTTCCTTCTGGAGGGTCTAGGGGAGAATCTGTTTCCTGCCTTTTCCAGCTTTAAGAGATTGCCTTCATTCTTTGGTCCATGACTGCATCACTCCAACCTCAGCTTCCATTGTCACATCTCCTTCTCTAACACTGACCCTACTGGTAAAAGGATCCTTGTGATTACATTGGACCCTTCTGGATAATTCAAGAGACTCTCCTCATCTCAAGATCATTAACTTATCACATTTGCAAAACCCTTTTGGCCATGTAGAGTAACATATTCACAGGTTACAAGTAGGACATGGACATTTTGCAGGGAGCATTATTCTGCCTACAAAAATGGGGGGTCAATTATTCCTTCCATCACAAATAATTAAGTTGCATATATAAGATTAAAATCATTTGCACTGGGGACTTCCCTGGCATTCCAGTGGTGAAGACTTTGCCTTCCAATGCAGGTGGTCAGGGAGCGAAGATCTCACATGCCTCATGGCCAAAAAGACAAAACCTAAAACAGAAGCAAGATTGTAACAAATTCAATAAAGACTTTTTTTTAATGGCCCACATCAAAAAAAGAAAAAGAAAGAAATCACTTGCATTGCTATTGGTTATTTACAATTTGCATGTGTGTGTATATTCAGTCGCTCAGTCCTGTCTAACTCTTCGTGCCCTACGGATTGTAGCCTTCCTGGTTCCTCTGTCCATGGGATTTTCCCAGCAAGAATACTGGAGCAGGTTGCCATTTCCTCCTCCAGGGGATCTTCCCAACCCAGGGATCAAACCCATACCTCCTGCACCTTATGCACTGCTGGTGGATTCTTTACCACTGAGCCACCAGAGAAGCCCCATTTACAATTTACAAAATTATAAAATAGCGCAAAGGTGCAGCCCCCGAGGGGATAATCCAGAAAGCAGTGTTTAGTGTTCCATTCCACTCCAAAGCATAGTTTTCCATTAAAGATACCTCATAATCCTTTTGACCCAATTCAATGTCTTTCACCGTCTTCACTGGTTCTCTAACCTGTTTCATTCCCTTATTGCTGTTTCAGGTTCTTTCCTCACTGATAACCTCTATATGCCTTATTGTGCTTTCTGCTCTACTCTCTTTCAAGCTCCTTTTAATTTAGTGTTCATTTCTGATTTTGTATTTTCTTCTGTTTCTCTCCTGATTTCTACCAAGATAGTTCACTATCTTCCTTTCATTTAGCTCCTTCTTTCCTAAGGTCTTAAATTTCTGCTGTGTGGTCTTTCTTCAAAGCTGCAACTATTTCACTGAGCTATTATTATTATCATTAATATATGTTGGAAGGTTAGGGTACAATTTTCCCCCACCTTTAGCAACATTTTTCTGGTGTGTTTTCTTCATATGCAGAGTAATTCTGTTTTTCCTTTTCACTATTTTTCTTATGATATTCTTATAAATGTGCTATAATACCTATTATGTTACTGATATTTTGGTGAGTTCTGTTTTCTAGGATCAGCTGTTAGTGGGCAATCCTGAATGTTGGTAGTACTGGGGCTCCAGGGCCCCCTCTTCTGTGAATACAAAGGACAGATTCTTTCACCTACTCTCTGCAGAGCCAGGCTGCCAGTGTAGAAGGGCTCCCCAAGGCTCACAAATACATGACAACTAAACAACGCACTCCTAGACAACAAATGGGTCAAAGAAGGAGTCAAAAGGAAAACCAGACAATGCTTTGAGATGAATAAAAATGAAGACACAACATACCACAACGTATGGTATGCAACTAAACAGTGCTTAGAGGAAAACTTATAGTTATCACCTTTGTTAACAGAGAAGAAAGAGCCTATCAATAACCTAATGCTGCTGCTGCTGCTGCTGCTAAGTCGCTTCAGTCGTGTCCGACTCTGTGCGACCCCATAGACGGCAGCCCACCAGGCTCCCCCGTCCCTGGGATTCTCCAGGCAAGAACACTGGAGTGAGTTGCCATTGCCTTCTCCCAATAACCTAATGGTCTACCTCAAAACGCTGAAAAAAGGAGAGCAAACTAAACTACAGAAGGGTTTCTTCCCAACCTCTAAGCATCTTCAGTTCCTTTATCAGTAACTGCTGTCTCCAAGGAACACTGAGTCTGCCTTCCAGGGACCCACTCTTTTCCTAAAGCAGTTATTCCTAGGTTGGCCACATCTAGACGCCCTCCAGGCCCATCTACATCTTCTCTCAACCTCCTCCAACTGATTTTCAGTCTTTATTACAGCAGCTCCTCCTTGGAGTAAGACCTTCTCCTTCTAGGAAGTTCTTGTTAGACTCTTCCCCACTGCCCCTTCTTCTCTGCCAGGCCTAGTGATCAACTGTGAGAGCTTTTGACTGCAGTTAAATGTAATTCCAGCTTGGAGCTCTCCTCTGTCTCCTAGATTCACCAAAGGTGCCGTTTCATGTTGTTATTGAGATATGGAGGAAAGTTCAGGGTACTCATTGTTCTACAAGGCTTTTAGGACAAAAAGCATGAAGGTCTGTGACTAAACTGCTGCCTGAGTCCTTCCCAGATTTCCAAGGGGTTTTCTCACCAAATAACTCAGTCTCAATCACGGCTCACGTGAGAGGGCACAGGGAGCTATTGGGGGAGCCCTAGGTTATACTACCATGGCCCTCACCAAGGAACAGAGGCCGCTGCCCCCTTGCATACATGCTCAATTCCACATTTACACTGGGATTATTAAGCCAGAGTGCAATCCTGCAGTTCAGTTCTGATGCTAACAGTCGAGAGCTAGCATCAGGCTCCACAGGGCAAAGCACAGTAAGTAAACGTGCTGTCCGTCTGGGCTCACTCTGCCCCTCCAGGTTTTCAACAGGATACAGCATCAGAACTGCAGTGTCTGCAAAAGCCCCTCTGCGCAGGGCTCACCGGCCATCTTTCCTCCTCACACTTCCTCTTGCCACGGGCTGGGTCTGCTCCTCTCTCTTCCCACAGTACCAGCCTCTTAGCCTCAAATTCCTGTACACAATCCCAAATGAGTCTCCAGGACAACCTCTGCTCAACTAAGAACTCACTAAGGTGAACCCTAAGCAAAACGCCAAGAACCCTTGGTCTCTGCTCTCAGCAGCATGGAGAGAAAGCTTTGACCCTCCTCCCTGAACACAGGGCCCGGCCACAGGGGTAGGCTAGGGTAAGGTGCTTCCCGCCAGACAAAGAAGGCCATCCTCCCCAGGGCTCTGCTGCCTGTTCTTCTGCTGCTTGCCCAGCCTGAATTCTTGGGTGCTTGCTCTGGACTCACTCGCCATGCATAAGCTGGTTGGGATTCTGTAGGACAAGGCTCCATATGCCCCTCTCTTGGCTCTTGCCTGCAAAGTCCCCATCTGTGGTATCTTCAGAGTCTGCCCTTCTCTTCCTGTGTGACTTTCATAGTCTTCTTGGGTGCTCCCACCCAGTCCTATGGCTTTACATCCTACCCAAATGCTGAAAAACCCCCATTTCCTGCCCAGATCCTTCATCCATCTGAATGAAAACACAGGAACTCTTAACTATGGTTTCATCTGGGAAGAAGTTCCAGGAGTTTGGGATGGGAGGAATACCATTTTTCCTTTACTCATTCCCTACTACTTGAATATTTCACAATTCTGTAGTTTTCTATCCATGAAGGTTAGTGTTATGTACCAACTTGGCTTAGATGTGAAAGTGAAAAAGTGAAGTCGCTCAGTTGTGTCCGACTCTTTGCGACCCCATGAACTGTAGCCTACTACACTCTTCCATCCATGGGATTTTCCAGGCAAGAGTACTATAGTGGGTTGCCATTTCCTTTTCCAGAGCATCTTCCCAACCCAGGGATCGAACCCGGGTCTCCCACATTGTAGGCAGACACTTTACTGTCTGAGCCACCAGGGAAGTCCTACACTCTTTAGAGACTAAGTAAAGGAGATTATCCTTGGTAACCTGGATGGGCCTCATCCAGTCAGATGAAAGTCTTCAGAGCAAAACTGAGGATTCCCTGAGGAAGAAGCCCTGCCTGTGGATGCACTGTCAGCTCCTCCTTGATGGTTCCAGCCCGCACTTCCTCACAGCCTGCCCTGCGGATTTTCAACTAGCCTCGGCAGCCCTACATGTAAGCTTTGCAATAAATCGACCTCTCTCTCTCTTTAATATCTTTCTGATTTTGTTTCTCTGGCAGAACCCTGACTGATACAGTGCCTAATACCATTAATTAAACTCAAACTCATTACTCTCATTGCCTCCGCCCCACCATCAAGCCCACCCAGGCACACTGCCATGATCCTATCCTGATGGACTGCATGGCCTTCCTGGCAGCTCCCCAAGTCAGAAGCCCTGGGGTGTGAACTGACTCCTCCCTCCTGCTCCTCCTCTACTCAGTCAGCTGGGTAGAAGGAGAGAGCAGGGGAGTAGAATTCTCTCGAATCTGTGCCCAGCCCTCCAACCCCACTCCAATCTCTTCTCCCTCTGGATCTGGCAGTAGTTGCCTCCCTGGACTCCCTGAACCCATGACAACTTCACCTTCCTTATTCACTCACCAGTCAGGGTCGTCTGAGAAACCCACTTCCCCTATCTGAAGGCCTCTGCACACGCATCGTGGAGCCCACGTCCCCAAGCCAGTGGGCTCTGCCTGCCTCTCGCCATGCCTCCTCC
>NW_011495072.1:1144280-1148476 GCF_000754665.1 Bison bison bison | reverse complement strand
AATTCCCTCACCTTCCCAACTACCCCAGTGAGCCAAGCCCAAGTCGCCGAGCCTTGGACTATCATCTGGCTGTTTGCCTGCCTCCCTGGATCCCGAGCACATTCAGCCCCTGGTGGCAAGGGTTTGGGCTGGCTTTGCTCAGTCCCTGTTTCAGAGTCAAGAACCACAGTAATTGCTGAAAAACATGTCTAACCACAGAATCATCACGTGGACTAATTTACTCGCTCTTTCCTTCTTTCCTTTCCCTTTTGCTGCTCATGATATGGAACCGAAGAAATGTGTTTAATTAGCTTAGGGGGTTACTAAAGGGAATTTCATTCTATGTTTATGACTTAACTGCAGATGATTTAGGACAAAGAATATTTTGCCCCTGAAGAAAACTAAATAAATTGCTTTGACTCATTTTGGGGCTTAAATTGAGTTTAACTTTTTTGTTTTCCAGTAGCACTTGATACTAAAATATGTTCTGCTCAGTGATTCTTCAGTATGTCCTAGAAGAAAATGTGACTCCGGGGCCACTTTTTCAGAGCCTTAAGCAGTTGGAAGAACCCCACGCCCCAGCAGCTCTTGCTGTTGTTGCCATCGTGACTGTTTTGGATAGAACCCATCCGAAGCATCTTCATTTCCCAGAGTCTTGTCCCTTACCTCAAGCCTTTGTCTCCATCCCTGCCATGAAACTCTTCTAAGTGTTAACTTGGAGATAAGCCTGGTTCACCAGGACTCAAGGCAGAGCCCAAAGCCAGGTGTCCTTGATGGGCAGAGCCCACAGGGTCCCGGGCCTGCAAAGCTGCCTGGTCCCCAACACCACAGGGCTGAAGATACAGCATCAGGAAACAGAGCTGACAGGAAAACCAGCAGCACTTGCTAAAATAGCATGCGTGAACTTTAACGTCCTTCTCTATTTAAGACCCTTCATTTCCCTTCCGGGACCCCCAATCCCTAGTAATCATGTGATACTGTGTCCTCACTGAAAAGTTATGGACGTTGATTGAGCAGACATTTCTGTCAGCAAATAACTGCAACACATACAATCTCCTAAAGGTAAATTTAATCTTTACCTTTGCAGATTGAACCCCTTGCAGATCGAACCCAGGTCCCCTGCACTGGAAGAGCAGAGTCCTAACCACTGGACAGCCAGGAAATTCCCTAAGTTAATTAAATGAAGAGATCAGATGAAACGAAGATGGACAGACTCCAAATCCTAACAACCTGTGTGCCAATGACATCTGGGAGGAGAATCCGGGGGCCCTTTTGGGGGGACTCTCTCTGCCATGGAATGTGTCCTCCCACCACCCTTCGCAGGAAGCTCAGGCCTCAGAATCGGCCTCCCCTCCGAGTTCCAGCCCCCTTCCAGAGAGGTCCATCTCCCGGTACTTTTCCACCCTCGCCTTCTGAATTCCTGCCATTCCGTTGCTCAGAGACAAAGTCGCACTTCTCATAAGCTCAGAACTTTCAGGTTCTCTCACACAGAGACCAGACTCCTAAAGGGAGTAACCAAAGAAATTCTAAAGCTCCAAGAACTGAGAGGAGCGGAGAGGGCGGCTGCCAACGGCAAAGCAGTTGAGCCCGTGTGGAGTGGCAGTGAACGAGCAACCTGGCGGGCCACTGCGGGGCTCCGGAGCCCACTGCCATGGAAACCGCACACAGCATCCCTGCCCCTCGCACCGGCACCAAGCAGGTGACAGTGTTCGGCAAGGCTGCTCGGTGGGTAGAAAACAGCTGAATGAAGCCTTGGGAAGCGTGCCTTCTTCTCTTGGTTGTAACACACTCTCTTCTTATGTCTGGAAGGAGGGATTGCCCCAGCAGGACCGCCTCTCCCAGGGAAATAATATCAAAAGAACAGTAGATAAGAAACCTCGGCTCAAAGGCAGCAGCTGCTCTGTGAGCTTAAAGGGACTGGTGTTTCAGTTACTGTGAGTTGAATGACAATGATGAGGACAACCCTTGAGGGGCCAAAGGGAAAGTGACCCCTCCCCTCTTCCAGTCAGAAAGCTAATGGAGAAATTATCCCTTCTGGCTAAGGAATTCTCCCCTAAACCGCTGCATGTGAGGTAACACACAACTGGTAAATAGCAATATTACACATTTCTTACCATAGCAAGCCGCAGGAGGTACGTGTAAGAATTAAAAATTGCAATCTTTAGTCTCTTCCCATCCTGAGGCCACTGGAATTAATCTGCCTTGACATGGCTCTGGCCATCTTCTCCCTCTACTGTGAAACTTTCAATGGCTGCTTGCTGCCTGCAGGAAAAATCCAAATCTTTTGGTGTCTGGAAGCCCAAGTTCTCCACAATCTGTCCCTGAGCTTTCCTCACACTACTCAGCAGCTTGAACCTGGACCCCAGCGACCTGCATTCCACATCATCCCTTAAATATGCTGGGTTTCCTTCAACAATTCTTCATCTGGTGCACCACACAGTAAATGTAACACTCTGTCTACTTATAAGTTATGGAGAAGGAAATGGCAACCCACTCCAGTGTTCTTGCCTGGAGAATCCCAGGGACGGGGGAGCCTGGTGGGCTGCCGTCTATGGGGTCGCACAGAGTCAGACACGACTGAAGTGACTTAGCAGCATAAGAAACTTCTGCTAAAAGAGACTTGCACAATACTGGAGAAAAAAGACAACACTGTGAGGGAAAGGGGGAAATCTGCAAGTATTATTTGGTACTGGAAGACAAGAAAGGATTAGACTTAGTCTCACCCTTACAAATAGCTGAGAAAAGAAGAGAAGCTAAAGGCAAAGGAAAAAAGGAAAGATATACCCATCTGAATGCAGAATTCCAAAGAATAGCAAGGAGAGATAAGAAAGCCTTCCCAGAGATCAATGCAAAGAAATAGAGGAAAACAATAGAATGGGAAAGACTAGAGGTCTCTTCAAGAAAATTAGAGATATCAAGGAAACATTTCATGCAAAGATGGGCACAATAAAAGACAGAAATGGTATGGACCTAACAGAAGCAGAAGATATTAAGAAGAGGTGGCAAGAATACACAGAAGAACTATACAAAAAAAGATCTTAATGACCCAGATAACCACGATGGTGTGATCACTCACTAGAGCCAGAAGTCAAGTGGGCCTTAGGAAGCATCACTATGCACAAAGCTAGTGGAGGTGATGGAATCCCAGTTGCGCTATTTCAAATCCTAAAAGATAATGCTGTGAAAGTGTTGCACTCAATATGCCAGCAAATCTGGAAAACTCAGCAGCGGCCACTGGACTGGAAAAGGTCGGTTTTCATTCCAATCCCAAAGAAAGGCAGTGCCAAAGAATGTTCAAACTATTGCACAATTGCACTCATCTCACATGCTAGCAAAGTAATGCCCAAAATTCTTCAAGCTAAGCTTCAACAGTACGTGAACTGAGAAATTCCAGATGTTCAAACTGGATTTAGAAAAGACAGAGGAATTGGAGATCAAATTGCCAACATCCCTTGGATCATAGAAAAAGCAAGAGAATTCCAGAAAAACATCTACTTCTGCTTCACTGACTATGCTAAAATCTTTGACTGTGTGGATCACAGCAAACTGTGGAAACTTCTTAAAGAGCTGGGAATACCAGACCACCTTACCTGCCTCCTGAGAAACCTGTATGCAGGTCAAGCAGCAACAGTTAGAACTGGACATGGAACAATGGACTGGTTCCAAGTTGGGAAAGGAGTACATCAAGGCTGTATATTGTCACCCTGCTTATTTAACTTATATGCAGAGCACATCATGCGAAATGCCAGGCTGGATGAAGCACAAGCTGGAATCAAGATTGCCAAGAAAAATATCAATAACCTCAGATATGCAGATGACACCACCTTTATGACAGAAAGTGAAAAGGACCTAAAGAGTCTCTGATGAAAGTGAAAGAGGAGAGTGAAAAAGTGAGCTTAAAAGTCAACATTGAAAAAACGAAGATCACGGCATCCGGTCCCATCACTTCATGGCAAACAGATGGGGAAACAATGGAAACAGTGACAGACTTTATCTTTTTGGGCTCCAAAATCACTGCAGATAGTGACTGCAGCCATGAAATTAAAAGACGCTTGCTCCTTGGAAGCAAAAATATGGCCAACCTAGACAGCATATTAAAAAGCAGAGACATTACTTTGCTGACAAAGGTCCATCTATTCCAAAGCTATGGCTTTTCCAGTAGTCATGTGTGGATGTGAGAGTTGGACCATAAAGAAAGCTGAGCACTGAAGAATTGA
>NW_011495072.1:1140915-1144180 GCF_000754665.1 Bison bison bison | reverse complement strand
TCTATTCCAAAGCTATGGCTTTTCCAGTAGTCATGTGTGGATGTGAGAGTTGGACCATAAAGAAAGCTGAGCACTGAAGAATTGATGCTTTTGAACTGTGGTGTTGGAGAAGACTCTTGAGAGTCCCTTGGACTGCAAGGAGATCCAACCAGTCAATCCTGAAGGAAATCAGTCCTGAATATTCATAAGAAAGACTGATGCTGAAGCTGAAATTCCAATACTTTGGCCACCTAATGTGAAGAACTGACTCACTGGAAAAGACCCTGATGCTGGGAAAGATTGAAGGCAGGAGTTGAAGGGAATGATGGAAGATGAGATGGTTGGATGGCATCACTGACTCAATGGACACAAGTTTGAGCAAGTTCCAGGAGTTGGTGATGGACAGGGAAGCCTGGTGTTGTAAAGAGTTGGACACGACGGAGCGACTTAACTGAGAAGATGAGAAAGGATCAGAAGTAGTCTTACCCAGGAGAAAGAGGTGCTCTCAGACATTGTTGAGAGAGGGAAAGATGTAAAGGGGCAGCTCTAAAGGGACAGCTGGCAAAACCTACCAAAAGTATACATGAAAGTACATTTTAATGCACCAGTATCACTTCTGGAAATCAATTCTGCAAATACTCCTGCATACATAGAAATGACAGACACAAGATTATTAACTGAGGTGTTCATTGTAATGGCAAAAGATTGAAAACTTCCCAAGTGTCCCTCAGTAGGGGATTCATTAATGTACTATGATACATCAACCAAGGGGACTACCTAGAGCTGTGAAAGAAAATGAGGGAGATCTTTATGAACCAATATGAAAAGATCTCCAGGGTATATTGGTAAATATATTGCATATCACCCTTGTTAAGAAGAGAAAAATCTAAATATGTATCCATACATAATGCATAGGAAACACACTAGTAGAAACAAGAATCTAATGAAAAAAAAAAAAAAGTCACCTAGAGGAGTGGGAGATGAGGAAAGAATGTGAATGGGGATAACTTTTCACGACATTTTGATTTTTGAACCCTGTAAGTTATCTCCTGTTTGAAATTAGACATGATTTTTAAAGGATTATACCCATGCAAACAAAACATTTTTAAATTCAAGAACCACAAAAATGTATCAAGTTGGGCTTCACTTGCTGGATGATCCATGAAATCTACGGATTTTGCATGTTCCTCCCTTGAGGGAAAGCATTTTGCCCTATTTGTGTCTCTAGGTCCAAGCTCATAGTAGGCATTCACAAGTATTTATTGGTTAAGATGGCGGCTATTTGTAGAAACTGACAGCCACAGATAATACACGAAATAAGGTACCAGTGTACACGATCAGGACTGTTCACTTTATTTAACAAGAATCACCATAGTGATGAGAGACAAGTGAGAAAGATGGCTCTGCGGTTGCTAACAGCAGCGGCCTGCAGCCGGCAGGTCCTCTGAACAAAACCTGGGCTGTAGCCAATGAGGGGCTCATCACTGGCTAGAACTTATGCTTGGGGGCGATTTACTGTAAAGGTTTATTCATTTTAACAGCAAATGCTGAAAATGTTCAAATATACATTGTCCCTTAAAATGTATAGCTAAAATATAGGAGATTTAGGTCTCTTGCCATTTTTCCTTTGCTGATAAAAAAAAAAAAAAACAGGAAATGAAATCTGGTTTATATATAATTTGTCACACATGTAATATATCCAACTTTGTAAGCACTCCAAGTTTTCATTAACTCTGCTGAAATATATTTACACTAAGAAATCTCTCAGCACTAGTGTCTCCAGTTTCAAACTTCCAAACTTAGTTGCTTTGCTAAAAATGCAGATCAGATCCAGATGGAAGATCAAGCACCCCCATTTGACCTCCTTCCTGATCAAAATCCTATAAATGACAGAAAAGACTCGTTTAATTAACAGAAGCAAAAAACAAGAGAGGGGAGAAAGGAAAGGAAAAAGAAGTACATAATGGTAACCAAGAATCTCCAAACTCTTGAGAAAAATCAACACCATGATAAAATCAAATTTAGCATAGAAGAACTACAACCAATCAATAGAGGACATAAAGACATCATAGGACTTCTCCGGTAAAGACTTCACCTGCCAATGCACGAGATACAGACTCGACCCCTGGTCTGGGAAGAATCCACATGCCTTGGAGCATGGCCGTGGACCACAGCTGTTGAGCCTGTGCTCTGGAGCCTGGAGACAAGAGAGGCCACCACAATAGGAAGCCTGCATATTGCGGTGAGGAAAGAGTAGCCCCCATTCTCCACACCTAGAGAAAAGCCCACACAGCAAGGGAGATCCAGCACAGTCATAAATAAATAAATTAAATTATTTATTAAAAAAATTATAGTAACTAGAATTTCTATTTTTAGAGAGATGACAGGATATTTTACCCATTAAAAATTAATTGCAAATATTTAGCAAAAACTGAAGATTAACTTCAAAAATAAGGCATTACCAGAATAACACAGGTCAGGGAAACTAGTGACATGAAGATCAAAACAAGGAATTCTCCTAAAGCTAAGTTAGAAGGACAAAGAAATAGAAAACATGAGTCATGAGATATGCAGGGTAGACTCAGAAGTTCCACTGTGTGTGTAACAGGAGTTCCAAAAGGCAAGAACAGGTAAAATGCAAGTGAAGAAATACTCAAAGAAATAATGGGATGGTGGGTGGCAATTCCAGAGCTGAAGAAAGATATTAGTCTTCAGACTAATAGGGTTCATTGAGTGCTAAGCAGAGTGAATGAAAAATAAAATTGAATTTCAGAAATCTAGACATATTGTGGTAAAATTTTGGAACACCAAGGGTAAAAGGAAAGCCCTACTAGCTCAAAAGAGAGAAAATAGGTTATCCCAATACAATGAAAAATAGCTTGGCATCAGTTCAGTTCAATCGTTCAGTCATGTCCAACTCTTTGCAACCCCATGAACTGCAGCAAGCCAGGCCTCCCTGTCCATCACCAACTCCCAGAGCCTACCTAAACTCATGTCCATTGAGCGCCTTCAATCTTTCCCAGCATCAGGGTCTTTTCCAATGAGTCAGTTCTCTGCATCAGGTGGCCAAAGTATTGGAGTTTCAGCTTCAACATCAGTCCTTCCAATGATTATTCAGGACTGATTTCCTTTAGGATGGACTGGTTGGATCTCCCTGAAGTCCAACGGACTCTCAAGAGTCGTCTCCAACACCCCAGTTCAAAAGCATCAATTCTTTGGTGCTCAGCTTTCTTTATAGTCCAACTCTCACATCCCTACATGACCACTGGAAAAACCATAGCCTTGA
>NW_011495072.1:1135082-1140815 GCF_000754665.1 Bison bison bison | reverse complement strand
CAAAAGCATCAATTCTTTGGTGCTCAGCTTTCTTTATAGTCCAACTCTCACATCCCTACATGACCACTGGAAAAACCATAGCCTTGACTAGACAGACCTTTGTTGGCAAAGTAACGTCTCTGCTTTTTTAACATGCTGTCTAGGTTAGTCATAACTTTCCTTCCAAGGAGTAAGCATCTTTTTATTTTGTGGCTGCAGTCACCATCTGCAGTGACTTTGGAGCCCAAGAAAACAAAGTCTGCCACTGTTTCCACCGTTTCCCCATCTATTTGCCATGAAGTGATGGGACCAGATGCCATGATCTTTGTTTTCTGAACGTTGAGCTTTAAGTCAACTTTTTCACTCTCCTCTTTCACTTTCATCAAGAAGCTCTTCAGTTCTTCTTCACTTTCTGCCATAAGGGTGGTGTCATCTGCATATCTGAGGTTACTGATATTTCTCCCAGAAATCTTGATTCCAGCTTGTGCTTCATCCAGCCCAGCGTTTCTCATGATGTACTTTGCATATAAGTTAAATAAGCACGGTAACAATATACAGCCTTGATGTACTTCCTTTCCTTTGGAACCAGTCTGTTGTTCCATGTCCAGTTTTAACTGTTGCTTCCTGACCTGCATACAGGTATCTCAAGAGGAAGGCTTTGGCATAGTCAATAAAGTAGAAATAGGTGTTTTTCTAGAACTCTCTTGCTTTTTCTATGATCCAAGGGATGTTGGCAATTTGATCTCCTATTCCTTTGCCTTTTGTAAATCCAGCTTGAACATCTGGAAGTTCATGGTTCACATGTTGTTGAAGCCTGGCTTGGAGAATTTTGAGCATTACTTTGCTAGTGTGTGAGATGAGTGCAACTGTGTGGTAGTTTGAACATACTTTGGCATTGCCTTTCTTAGGGATTGGAATGAAAACTGACCTTTTCCAGTCCTGTGGCCACTGCTGAGTTTTCCAGATCTGCTGGCATATTGAGTGCAGCACTTTCACATTGAGTGCACATTGAGTGCAGTTTGACATCAGACATCTCCATTACCCTGAATGGTAGAAGATAGTAGGGCAATTTCTCTCATAATCTGAAGGAAAAAGCATTTTTAACCTAGAATCTAATACCCAGCCAAACTAGCATTCAAGTGGGGATGCTAAATAAAGACATCTTCATGCATGTGTCAGTTCATAGCAGGTAAAACTTGCAAAGAATCAAAGAATCAAAGAAAGTGGAAGATATCAGTTCAGTTCAGTTCAGTTGCTCAGTGTGTCCGACTCTTTGCGACCCCATGAATCGCAGCACGCCAGGCCTCCCTGTCCATCACCCACTCCCGGAGTTCACTCAGACTCCTGTCCATTGAGTCAGTGATGCCATCCAGCCATCACATCCTCTGTTGTCCCCTTCTCCTCCTGCTCCCAATCCCTCCCAGCATCAGATATAGAACCCAATAAATAATGGAGGAAGAGGTAAAGTAAAAACTTAGAGTTGGTGCACTAGTTTTAACAAAAAGTTAAATTTCAATATGGAATTAAAATCTCAGTGAGCTCACTGTGATAAGGAACTGGTTGCGGGGTTAATGGGAGCAGCTAGGAGAGAAAGAAGTGAAATTATTCACAAAGTGTATATACTGCCGGACTGCAAGAACAGACCGTTTTTAACAAAACATCCTATTATAACTGCCATATTCTATAAAAATAACTCAAATATGTATTTTTTAATAAATTGCTCAGATTCACTAAATAGTTGGACTAGTAAACCAGTGTTGCTTTTTATTAAGCTAATGAACGTGTTTATAAAGTTTGTCATTGAGTTAACTCAAGGCCAGAAGCAAGGTGAGGAGTACAACTAAGATACTGATTTCAATTGTCACATATACTTTTCAGTAAATCAGATCATACTAGGTGGAGAGCTACCTGAGATGGTAGAGAAATCGTATATGATCAGCAACTGTACAGGAAAGCTTGTATCCTGACAGGTTCTCTTAAAGAGTGTTGAGTTGCTGAGCATGAAAAATTTCTAAAATCACTAATAAATACATTATTAATATATCAGCATATTAAGCTTGAAAGAAACCTCTCCTTTATCCCTTTAAATCCAATAAAGAAGCTTCTTTTAATTTATAACAACAGAATGCAAAGGGTGGTAGACTGAGCTATCTCCCCAGTTGTTCTCCTCTCTCTGCAGCCACACCCTTGTCACAGTCTCCATGCGGGAGGCATGTTCCCACCCCCTTGGGCTTTCCCATTGACTTTGGGCTCCCTCAATGATATATTAGCAGCTCTGACACAAGAAAAATTTGAAATATGTTTGAGTGGTCAAGAGTGCCCTCTCTCAGACCCCTGCCACCACCTAGAGATGAACATGACCCTGCTAGTTGCAGGAGGAGGGTAGGAGTCCAAAAAAGCATGAAACAGAGCCACACCAGGCAACTTGCAAACTCATGTGCCTCAGGTCATACACAGCAGGTGCTAAGTCACTTCAGTCATATCCAGCTCTTTGCAACGCTATGGACTGTAACTCACCAGGATTCTCCATCCATGGAATTCTCCAGGCAAGAATACTGGAGTGGGTTGCCATGCCCTCCTCCAGAGGATCTTCCTGACCCAGGGATCGAACCCCCATCTCTTAGGTCTCTTGCATTGGTAGGAGGGTTCTTTACCACCTGGGAAGCCCCACAAACTCATGAGTAAAAAATAAATACGTATTACTGTATGTCATTGACATGTAAGTTATGCTGTTATGCAGCGTAACTGTGGCAATACCTAATACGGGGTAGGTGTTGGGTGTTACCGCAGCAGGTGTAAGGAGTGACTTCTGAGTCACTGCCTGTTAACATGACTTCTCCCATTGTAGATAGAACATTCCACCATAGTAAAAAGTGACCACTTGCACTGTGGTGACAAGGACACGCTCATATGCTGCTGGTGGGAGGGTAAATGGATCCTTTCAGAAAGCAATTTGGGCATAGGTGTTAAGATTCTTAAAAATGCTCACATCTACTGACCCAGTAATTTTACTTCTGAGTATTGATCCCAAAAAAGTAATCTTAAATAAGGAAAAAGGCTTTGTGCAAGATAGTAATGTGGTTTATAACAAAAGAAAAAAGGAGCATTCACTGCAATTATCCCAGTAAGGTTCCCACATGCATTTTTTTTTAATTGGAGTATAGTTGTTAGTTCCTGCTGTAGACAGTATAACATGCAGGTTAGGACCATGGGCCGGGAACCAGCAGTCCAGCGCTTCCCCTTCAAACCTGGACTGCTGGCTCCAGGGCCCATGGTCCTAACCTCTGTGCTGTTCCGCCTAAAACAGCCAAAAGAAAGCATGTGGTTCACTCACACTCTGGACTGTTATGCAGCCATTTTAAAGCACACAATAATTTTATTCTTTTTGATGCAATGGTAAATGAGGTTGTTTCTATCATTTTTGTTTCTGGTAGTTCATTGTTAGTGTATAGAAATGCACCAAGTTTGTTTACTAATTGTATTTATTGTTTTATTTATTGTTTACCAAATTCACCGATGAATTTTTCAGTTTTCTGATGGCACCTTTGGGATTTTCTGTGTACAGTATCATGTCATCTTCAAAGAATGACAGTTTTTCTTCTACCTTTCCAATTTAGGTTCCTTTTATTTCTTTTTCTTCCCTGATTGCTGTGGATAGGACCTCCAAAACTATGTTGAATAAAAGGGGTAAAAGTAGGCATCCTTGTTCTTTTCTTGATCTTAGAAGAAATGCCTTTAGTTTTTCACCATTGGGTATAGTGTTAGGGCTCCCCAGGTGGTGCTAGCGGTAAAGAACCTGCCTGCCAGTGCAGGAGACATAAGAGATGTGGGTTCAATCCCTGGGTGGGGAAGATCCTCTAGAGAGGGTATGGCAACCCACGCCAGTATTTCTGTCTGGAGAATCCCATGGACAGAGGAGCCTGATGGGCCTACAGTTCATAGGATTGCAGAGTCAGACACTGAAGTGACTTAGCACGTACACACTGCATCTCAGATCCGGTATAATGTTAGCTGTGAACGTATTATATGGAGTCTTTATTATTTTGAGGTATGTTTCCTTTATGCTCACTTTCTGGAAAGTTTTGTCAAAAGTCTTTCTGCATCTATTGTGATGATTATATGCTTCTTATTCTTCAATTTGTTAATGTGGTATATCATATAAATTGATTTGTGGATATTGAAAAATCCTTGTATCCCTGGGAATACCTAGGAATAGACCTATCTAAGGAAGTAAAAGGCCTTCAAAAGTATAAGACATTGAAGAAATAAACTGACCTCTAATGCCACCTGGGAAGCCCTCTCTTACCTTATGACCCAGCAATTCCACCCCTACATATTGACCCAAGAGAAAGGAAACACGTGTCCACACAAATTATTGTACAAGAATGTTTATTGCAACTTTATTCATAGTAGAAAAATGGAAGACAACTCAAATGCTCATCAACAAGAAAATGAGTAAGTAAATTGTGGTATGGGTTTCCCTGGTGGCTCAGTGGTAAAGAATCCGCCAGCCAATGCAGGAAACACAAGAGACGCAGATTCAGTCCCTGGGTTGGAAGGTCCCCTGAAGAAGGAAACGGCAACCCACTCCAGTATGGTTGCCCGGAAAATTCCACCGACAGAAGAGCCTGGCGGGCTACAGTCCATGGGGTTGCCAAAGAGCTGGACACGACTGAGCGACTAAACGACAGTGACAATAATACAGGGGAACACTACATGACAGGTTTAAAAAGGAATGGTTTACTAACACGAGTGAGAACAAAGAATACCCTTCAAAGTGTGTTCTGAGCCAAAGGAGATCCAAAAGAGTGTGTACTTTATGATCGGTTAATATGGAGTTCAAAACTAGAAAAAAAAGGCTAATTTTTTGGAATAGAAATCAAAATAGTGTTTGCTTGGGGAGCAAGATGAGGGCAGGAGGGAGACAGAGTGGAAAGGAACAGGCAGGATTTTTTCTAAGATGATAACAATGTTCTATAAGTTGATGGGGGTGTTGGCCACACAGATACGCAAATATTTGTTAAAAAAAATCATTGAGCTAAATACACTTAAGGTGTGTGCATTTGACTGAACTATACCTCAGTTTTAAAATGCATGTGTGTGGAGTTGGAGATGATATCCGGCTGAAGCTGAGGGACAGAAAGGCCCATCTGTGGACTTGGACAGCCCCCAACACCCAGCGGGCTCCAGGTAGACAAAGCTTGGCACTCTCATGAAGACTCTGGAACACTTTTCATGGGCTCGGGGTCTGGGCACACCTCTAGATATTTCTGAGGGCCCAGACGAATCTTGGGAAAGAAGTTCAAGTGGGCTGACAGTTGCACTGAAGCTTGTCTGCCGCATGGGAAGGAGGCTGAAGAAGGCAGGTGAGCAGAGGAAAAACAGGGCGTGTGCTGAACCCTCCGGAGGAGTCCTGCCTGGAGTCCATGGGCCCTGGGGAGGCAGGGGAGAGCCTGCTTCTCAGGCTGCGCAGTTCAATGAACCCCCTTCCCACCTTGGCTCGCCAAGAGTCTTACGTAAGTCTGTAGTTTCAGCAGTCCTTCCCACGTGAGAGGGGAACGCGGACCGTGCAGGCTTTTCTCATCTCTGTCAGAGGAGGGAGATGCATGGGAAGCTCCTGGGAGCTGGCCCTACTACAGGTACTAAAGAAGCGGACACACTGGGGCCCATACAGAGTCTGAAAATAGTGTCAGCGGAACAGCAGGTCACGGTGGTGCCCCTGGCCTGAGAGGGCAGAGCGAGCAAAGGACAGAG
>NW_011495072.1:1131158-1134982 GCF_000754665.1 Bison bison bison | reverse complement strand
ACACCTTAGCCAGAATCCACAGGTGACACCTTAGAGGCAGCTGGGTCACTGAAGTAAGACCCACAAAGACGCTGAGGGGCACAGCCCACCTGGGTCCTCCGCGGCAGCATGAGCAGCTGAAGGCTCCAAGCTGCCACATACACACGGCAATGTCAACAAAACAGGACTTGGCTGACACAGCCTGGGACTCTGAGTTTGTACTCAGAACACCTCAACTGTGCAGAAATATGTGCAGAAACACTGGGACAAAACATGGCAAGACATCAGTAGCGACTGTCTCTGGTGTCTTGGCCATACCCTGGAACCAGCCCACCCATGTGACTGCCCATGAGCAGACTTTCCCAAGGGGCCTCCAAATGGACAGGCAAGACACAGCCAGCATAGCAAATAACTCATATTTGTCTTGCATAAGACCTTAATTTGTATAATTTTGTGATTTACTTTGGCACTGTCATGAATCTGACTTTTTTGTCACAAAACAGCGAATAACATTTGTTAAACAATGTATGGAATTTAGGGACTTCACCAGTGGCTCAGCTGTAAAAAATCCGCCTGCAGTGCAGGAGACCCTGGAGACATGGGTTCAGTCTCTGGGTCAGGAAGATTCCCTGAGGGAGGAAATGGCAAGCCACTCCACTGTTCTTGCCTGGGAAATCCCATGGACAGAGGACCCGGCAGGCTGCCGGCCATGGGGCTGCAGAGTCGGACACAACTGAGCACACCCATACCATACATACGTATGGAGTTTATTTTTTATTGGTAATAAAAAATGAACTATGTACTTTTAAAAGTGATTTTCCTCTTCTCTGTAATGTTTTGGTTCTTTACAAATTTATAATACAAGAAAATCCTTGGGACTTCCCTGGTGGTGCAGTGGTTGGAACTTTGCCTTCCAATGCAGGGAGTGTGGGTTCGATCCTTGGTGAAAGAGCTAAGATCCCCCATGCCTCTAAGCCAAAAAACCATAACATAAAAGAGAATCAATATTGTAACAAATTCAATAAAGACTTAAAAAAAAAAGAAAAACTTTGAAATGTATCTGTGGATATGTGATTACATATAAAATAGTGATTTCAAATGTTTTTGCCTCAGGATACTCTTAAAAAGCTATATTGCAGACCCCCAAAATAACTTTTGTTATGTGAGTTTGTACCTATCAATTTTAACTGTATTAGATAGTGAACTGAGGAGATCTTGAGATATTTATTTATTTTAAAATAGCGTTAATAAACTTAGTGCATGTTAATATAAAATAAGTTTTATGAAAATTAACTGTATCTTCTAAAAATGTAGTGATATTGTCTTACGTTTACAAATCTCTTTAAGGTCTGGCTTTGCAGATGACAGCTGGATTCTCAGATCTACTTCAGCCTTCAATCTGTTGCTATGTCATACATCATGTAGTCTCCTAAAAACTCCACTGTATACTCCTGGGAGAAAGAGTAAAAAAAAGGGCAAATGACATCTTAGTATTATTACGAAAATAGTCTTGGTTACACTTAGATTCCCTGGTGGCTCAGAAGGTAAAGCATCTGACTGCAATGTGGGAGACCTGGGTTCGATTCCTGGGTCGGCAAGATCCCCTGGAGAAGGAAATGGCAATCCACTCAAGCACTCTTGCCTAGAAAATCCCATGGATGGAGGAGCCTGACACGTAAAAACGCCCAAATAAAGGTGTCTTGATGCCACCTGGTGGTGTCTCTAATTATTGCAAGTACTAGTTACCACACGTGTGTATGCATTTAGTGTGTGGCGTGTGTGTGCAGGTGTGTGTTCCCATAGGTCATGTGTGTGATGCAGTGTACTGAGCATGCAAGTGACACAGTGTAGGTGTGGGTGGTACGTGGTACATGCGAGGTTGTGGCACGTGTGCGTGTATTGCCTGTGTGTGCTGCGCAGGTATTGTGCGTCTAGGTGTCTGTGTGACATGCGTGTGTGCGGTGTCTGCGTATGTGAACACACTGTGTATATGGTAAGTATGTGCGTGGAATGCACGCCTGCAGTGTGTGCTGCCATAGTGTGTGTTTGTGGTGCACGTGCATGTGCTGTGTGTGTAGTATGTGAACACGAGAGAACACTTGCTCTTTCACTGTCTTTGGCATATGCACTCAGCCCTGGATCAATCGCTCAACATTGTAAAAACACCCATTAAATCGCCTAGCACAGCTCCAGGCAGGTATAAGCCCTCAAGAGACATTCATTGCTGTCCACCAGCTTCATGAATCAGGCATTATCTTCATTGACAAGGAGGACTCTTGGAGGTAAAGTACTTGCTCAAGGTTCCACACCTAGTGAGTGGTAGACCTGGGATTCAGACCTGGGTCTTCTGATCAACTTGGAATTTAGTCATCTGCACTAATGACTGCTTCTAAGTTGTAAAAAATCATCTATAAGATATGACCCAAAATATGTTAAAAGGCAAAGGCAATGGCACCCCACTCCAGTACTCTTGCCTGGAAAATCCCATGGACAGAGGAGCCTGGTGGGCTACAGTCCATGGGGTCACTACGAGTTGGACACGACTGAGCGACTTCACTTTCACTTTTCACTTCCATGCATTGTAGAAGGAAATGGCAACCCACTCCAGTGTTCTTGCCTGGAGAATCCCAGGGATGGGGGAGCCTGGTGGGCTGCCATCTATGGGATCACACAGAGTCGGACACGACTGAAGTAACTTAGCAGCAGCAGCAGCATGTTAAAAGGCAAACAAATTTCCAAATGAAAATAGCATGACAGCATCACCTGGGCATTTTCTCTGCTCCATTACCCTTTCCACTGGTGTGCGGGCACACATGTAGGCTACATGAATAATTGAAAAGATATTAATTAGCACCTACTGGGCACCAATTGTATGCCAGGCACTATGCATATTTTCACATTCAAGTATAAATGTAACAAATACAAATTTTCAGCCTCAAAATCACATGTTCAAAACCTAGCTCTCTATTTTTCATAATGCACTCTGAATTTTTCTTTGCCACATTGCATGGCTTGTGGGATCTCCCAAACTGGGATCAAACGTGGGTCCACAGTAGAGAAAGCGCATGTCTTAACCACTGAACCACCAGGGAATTCTCCTGAATTTCTGATTCCAGTTTCTGTACAGTTTCTTCCAGCCTCCTGAAGGAAAACTCGGTCCCATCTTTGATCCCTCAGACACTTCATGCAGATTCATCCCACCCTGCCCCCCTTTTCTTGGATGGATCCCTGGCTGCAAGACTGACACCTGGCCTCAGTTCCACCAGCATCCTCCCAGACAGCACGTGATGGACGAGCATTTGTGCCTCCACGGAAGCCCACCCCCAGCCATGGCCACCTGCTGGGAGGGAAGGCGCTTTTCGTGTTTTTGTCATTGCTGAGAAAGTCCCTGAGGTTCTCTCTCAAGAGATCCAGGCTGTTTACCTGAACTCCCTGCCCCAAGTCCTGATGTGCTGAAGTGCTGGTACCCCACAGTCGGCAGGCTTTCCGTGCTCACACACAGCCCACCCACAGTCCTGCCAGGCTCCCAGCCAGTGCACTCATCTCTCAGCTCCTACAGTTCAGTTCAGTTCAGTCGCTCAATCATGTCCGACTCTTTGCGACCCCATGAATTGCAGCATCCAGGCCTCCCTGTCCATCACCAACTCCCGGAGTTCACTCAAACTCATGTCCATGGAGTCAGTGATATCATCCAGCCACCTCATCCTCTGTTGTCCCCTTCTCCTCCTGTCCCCAATCCCTCCCAGCATCAGGGTCTTTTCCAGTGAGTCAACTCTTTGCATAAGGTGGCCAAAGTATTGGAGTTTCAGCTTCAGCATCAGTCCTTCCAATGAACACTCAGGACT
>NW_011495072.1:1130573-1131058 GCF_000754665.1 Bison bison bison | reverse complement strand
CTGTTTCCCCATCTATTTCCCATGAAGTGATGGGACCAGATGCCATGATCTTAGTTTTCTGAATGTTGGGCTTTAAGCCAACTTTTTCACTCTCCTCTTTCACTTTCATCAAGAGGCTTTTTAGTTCCTCTTCACTTTCTCCCATAACGGTGGTGTCAATCTGCATATCTGAGGTTCTTGATATTTCTCCCAGCAATCTTGATTCCAGCTTGTGCTTCTTCCAGCCCAGCGTTTCTCAAGATGTACTCTGCATAGAAGTTAAATAAGCAGGGTGACAATATACAACCTTGACGAACTCCTTTTCCTATTTGGAACCAGTCTGTTGTTCCATGTCCAGTTCTAACTGTTGCTTCCTGACCTGCATATAGGTTTCTCAAGAGGCAGATCAGGTGGTCTGGTATTCCCATCTCTTTCAGAATTTTCCACAGTTTGTTGTGATCCATGCAGTCAAAGGCTTTGGCATAGTCAATAAAGCAGAAATAGAT
>NW_011495072.1:1129735-1130473 GCF_000754665.1 Bison bison bison | reverse complement strand
TCATCCAGCCACCTCATCCTCTGTTGTCCCCTTCTCCTCCTGTCCCCAATCCCTCCCAGCATCAGGGTCTTTTCCAGTGAGTCAACTCTTTGCATGAGGTGGCCAAAGTATTGGAGTTTCAGCTTCAGCATCATTCCTTCCAATGAACACTCAGGACTGATCACCGTTAGAATGGACTAGTTGGATCTCCTTGCAGTCCAAGGGACTCTCAAAAGTCTTCTCCAACACCACAGTTCAAAAGCATCAATTCTTCAGCGCTCAGCTTTCTTCACAGTCCAACTCTCACATCCATACATGACCACTGGAAAAACCATAGCCTTGACTAGGCTTCCCTGGTGGCTCAGAGAGTAAAAGCATCTGTATACAATGCAGGAGACCCGGGTTCGATCCCCTGGAGAAGGAAATGACAACCCACTCCAGTCCTCTTGCCTGGAAAATCCCATGGACTGAGAAGCCTAGTAGGCTACAGTCCATGGGGTCGCAAAGAGTCGGACATGACTGAGCGACTTCACTTTTTGAGTAGACAGACCTTTGTTGGCAAAGTAATGTCTCTGCTTTTTAATATTCTATCTAGGTTGGTCATAACTTTCCTTCCAAGGAGTAAGCATCTTTTAATTTCATGGCTGCAGTCACCATCTGCAGTGATTTTGGAGCCCAAAAAAATAAAGTCTAACACTGTTTCCACTGTTTCCCCATCTATTTCCCATGAAGAGATGGGACCAGATGCCATGATCTTAG
>NW_011495072.1:1126719-1129279 GCF_000754665.1 Bison bison bison | reverse complement strand
TGATTATCTGGGTCATGAAGATCTTTTTGTACAGTTCTTCTGTGTATTCTTGCCACCTCTTCTTAATATCTTCTGCTTCTGTTAGGTCCATACCATTTCTGTCCTTAATTGTGTCCATCTTTGCATAAAATGTTCCCTTAGTATCTCTAATTTTCTTGAAGAGATCTCTAGTCTTTCCCATTCTGTTGTTTTCCTCTATTTCTTTGCATTGATCACTGAGGGAGGCTTTCTTACACCAACCTGCAATCTTCCCTATTCAGTTCTTCATGCATAAAAAATGTTTGAATGAGTCTTTCAGGATTTGCCTAAGCAAATCAAAAAGATCATGATTTTCAAATTAGTCTTTCCTTGGTTGTAAGTTAATCCATTTAGAAACTTGGCTGTCTTTGTGTTCTCTCTGGGTCTGAGATCTTAGTGTCCCTTCTTCCCTGAGCCAGGAAGAGGCCTGAGAAAGCCTACAAGGACCACAGTGAGGTAAGAATGGTAATTAACATGCAATGGGCTGGCTGGGTGCTGATTCAACCCAAAACATACAGATGGAGAGGTTAGAGAAATGGGAATCCAAACCTCTGTTGGCCAGCTCGCTCACCATTCTCTTGTCCCCACACCCCCAGGGAAGGAAGGACTTGCTCTCATGCCTCATGCCAACTCCCCAGTGTGGTTGGGCAAGAGCCCCCAAATCTTACCAGCGCAGGTCTGGAGGGGCCCACATCCCTCACATGAGTAGGAAAGCAAAGGCCACAGGGATATAAGTAGCAGTTCTCAACAGAATCCCTGGGGAGCTAGTAAACATACATGTTCCTGGGCCCTGCCCCCAAATATTTGATTCAGGGGGTCTCCAGCAGAACCTGAGCATCTGCATTCCCACAGAGCTCCCAAGTGACGCTAATGCTCTGGCCCAGGACCACAGTGAAAGCACTAATTCAAAGGACCTCAAAGGTGGCTTGAAGGAAGGGGACAGAGGCCAGCCATCAGAGGAGGTGGCCCCAGCAGAGGCAGACTTCAGAAAGGAAACAAAAAACAATGCTGAACACAAGAGACACTGTAATGAGAACTCTTAAGGAGATATGTCTACACAGAGAGACAGGGAGAGAGAAATTAGATACAGATTTGGTATAGATATAGTCCAAAATCTTTGTTTTTTCTTTTCTTCTTTTTTTCTTTTTTTCTCAGGAATTCTGGCCCTCAGTCCGACTTCTCCCTTAGACACAGGAGTCTGAGTCCCAGCCCCTCCTGTCTTGTAACCAATTGTCCAGGGCCTCTACTCTCCTATATGGTTCTTCTAGGTTTTTCTCATAGGACCTGAAGAGCTGACCAATGTCCGCAACGTAGAGAGACTGAAGAAGGAGCTGAGGGTGAGACTGGGAAGTCTGTTGCCTCTGCTCACGTCCTCTGACTTGCAGTCAGCCTGCCTCCCTTACCCTGGAAGCCCTCTCTGGGTTCGCTGAGGCGGCGGGCAAGGCGTTCATCAGCCTGGTCATGTCGGGCCAGGTGGTGGCAGCGACCAAGAGCTGGTGGCGGCTGGGGAGGCCGGAGGCTGTGCAGCTCCCCTGGCTGGTGGGGTCCCTGCCGCCGCAGGCCACTCGCGACTCCCCGGTGTACCTCTTTCCTGGCCGTGAAACCTGTTTCCCCACAGGCTGCTGCTCCTCCACCTGGAACTGAAACGCTCATTTTTTCTTACTGTTTCTTGCTAATATCTTCCTGACTCTCCTTAAAAGTTCTCATTACAATTATTTTTTAGATTTTTGTTATAATTTTAACATTTTATATATTTGTGTATTTTATTTTTATTTTATTTTTAATAGTTTTTAGTCTATATACATACAGAACATATATACATACATTCAAATTATAAAAATTCAGTAGAGGTAATGAAAAGCAAAATGGATGCTCTAGCATTATCATAATTATCACTCCCACACACATGCCAAACTCCTGCCCCTAACTTCCTTGAACTCTCTTAATGAAACCTTAACCATGTTAAATCCAAGTCTCCAGCAGAAGATAGCTGGGAAAAATCACAAGTCGCATGGATGGGCTTCACTCCAGTCCCTGACTGTGAACCTCAAGAGGCAGTTTGTCCTGCCCAGGTCATGTTGTACTTCCCTCATCCGTCCACTCCCCAGTCTCCAGAGGCTGGTTCTCACTTTCCTCTCTCGCCGCAAACCCCCAATATTCTGCCTTTGCCAGCCCTCTCCCACCAGCGTCTGCCCACCCTGGATTGTCCAAGCTGCCACCCACAGCCAGTCCCTCCTAACCGATGCAAGGGTCCTGCTCCAACAACATTGCTCTCTCTCTGCCACATCATCAGTCTTCATTCTTTCATTCTCCTGGATCTTCTTCAACTGTATACAACAATGCTGTTACCTTTCCCAGCTGAAAAGAACAAGAGAAAATACCCTAGTGTTACAAACATAGAGAAAAGACTTGTGGACTCAGCGGGGAAGGAGAGGGTGGGACCAGCTGAGACAGTAGCACTGAAACATATACATTACCATATGCAAGGGGCTTCCCTGAGAGCTCAGTTGGTAAAGAATCCGCCTGCAGTGTAGGAGACCCC
>NW_011495072.1:1123298-1126619 GCF_000754665.1 Bison bison bison | reverse complement strand
TGATTCATGTTGATATATGGCAGAAACCCGTGGAATATTGTAAACCAATTATCCTCCAATTAAAATAAATTAAAAAAAAAAAACCACTGCAGTTTTGTTTTTTTGGCCACACAGCACTGTTTGTGGGATCACAGTCCCCCAACTAGGGATTGAACACATGCCCCTGCAGTAGAAGCATGCGGTCTTAACCACTGGACTGCCAGGGAAGTCCTCAAAACACCCTAGTCTCGAGCTTACTCCTCCTGCCAACATCTGTCCCATTTCTTGTCTGTACTTGTCTCAAATTCTTTTCCATCCACCATCTCTCTTTAACGTACTTCAATCAGGCTTTTACACGTGACAGTAATAAATTGCTCTCCTCAAGCTTACAAATCATTTCCATATAGATCCCATGGGCTGTCCTCATCTCACTGTCCCAGCATGGCCACCTTCCCATCCTTGTAATATTTTCATCCTTGGTTTCCAGGATACCATCTCCTTGAATTCCTTTCATCTCCTGAACATTTCTTCTCTGTCTCCTTTGCTAGCTCCTCCTCCCCTCCATGACCTTCTTTTCCCCTCTAACTACCTGGCTTCCCTGGTGACAGCCACATCTCCTCCCACTCCTTCCCAGCAACTAGAAGACCATATGTGACTAGTTCTGGCTAATAGACTGAGTAGAAGAGACAGGTCACTTCCCAGCAAAGCCTGGCATAAAATTTTCCAGCTGTCTTTTCTCCTGCTGTAGCTATTTAGAGAATTTCTCATGTTGATGTGTGGGACCAAAAAACCAAAGCAGCCTGTTCACTGAGTCACTCTATAAAAGACAGATGTCCTGGAAATGAACCCAGACGTGCATCAAGCTTCATATCATTGAGCAAACATCTGTGTATCAATTGCTTGTATTTGGGAGATATTTGTTACCAAGGCAGAAGCCTCATCTATTCTGACCAATACAGTTACCTTATCCAACTTTATACCTTTACTTAACTCCATATGCCAGTTACTCCCAAATTTATAGATTTTGCCAAATTTGTCTCCTGGACTGTAGACTCAAATATCCAACTACCTACCCAATGCCTCCAGTTGAAACATTAGATTTCTCAAACTTAACATATCCCAAGCCAAATTATTGATTTTACTCTCATAACATTCCTCATTTCAGCTAGCGGAAACTCTGCTAGCCATTACACTCCACTGCTACCAAACTCCACTGCTACCACCCTGATCCCAGCCACTGTCACACTCGTTGTTAAAGAATCACTTCCAGTTAGTTCTCCCATTTCTACCTCTACAGTCTATTCCCATACAATTGATACCTGGACAATCTATGCCTAACAGATTAGCCAGAGAGATCTTTTTATTGTTTATGAAACTATACTAAAAATTCTTTATCTTATTGAAGTATAGTTGATTTACAATGTTGTATAAATTTCTGCTTGTGCAGGACAGTGACTCAGTTATATACATACACATTGTTTTTTCATATTCTTTTCCATTGTGGTGTATCAGAGGATATTGAATATAGTTCTCTGTGCTATACAATAAGACCTTATTGCTTATCCATTTTACATATAATAACTTACATAAGCTAACTCCAACCCTCTGTTCCATCCTTCCTCCGGCCCTCTCCCCCTTTTATAATAAGTCAGATCGAGTTATTCTTCTGTATCAATACTCTACAATGGCTTCCCATTTTAGCCAGAGTAAATCCAAAGTCTTTACTGTGGTCTATAAGACCCTATGCTATGCTATGCTATGCTAAGCTAAGTCACTGCAGTTGTGTCCCACTCTGTGCGACCCCATAGACGGCAGCCCACCAGGCTTCCCCGTCCCTGGGATTCTCCAGGCAAGAACACTGGAGTGGGTTGCCATTTCCTCCTCCAATGCGTGAAAGTGAAAAATGAAAGTGAAGTCACTCAGTTGTATCCGACTCTTAGCGGATACTAAATATCCAACTACAGTCCAAATATCCAACTACCTACCCAATACCTCCACTTGAAACGTTAGACTTCTCAGACTTAATATATGCCAAGCCAAATTATTGATTTTAATCTCATCAGATCAGATCAGATCAGTCGCTCAGTCGTGTCCGACTCTGCAACCCCATGAATTGCAGCACACCAGGCCTCCCTGTCCATCACCAACTCCCGGAGTTCACTCAGACTCACGTCCATCGAGTCAGTGATGCCATCCGGCCATCTCATCCTCTTTCGTCCCCTTCTCCTCTTGCCCCCAATCCCTCCCAGCATCAGAGTCTTTTCCAATGAGTCAACTCTTCACATGAGGTGGCCAAAGTACTGGAGTTTCAGCTTTAGCATCATTCCTTCCAAAGAAATCCCAGGGCTGATCTCCTTCAGAATGGACTGGTTGGATCTCCTTGCAGTCCAAGGGACTCTCAAGAGTCTTCTCCAACACCACACTTAAAAAGCATCAATTCTTTGGCACTCAGCCTTCTTCACAGTCCAACTCTCACATCCATACATGACCACAGGAAAAACCATAGCCTTGACCTGATGAACCTTTGTTGGCAAAGTAATGTCTCTGCTTTTGAATATGCTATCTAGGTTGGTCATAACTTTTCTTCCAAGGAGTAAGCGTCCTTTAATTTCATGGCTGCAGTCACCATCTGCAGTGATTTTGGAGCCCAGAAAAATAAAGTCTGACACTGTTTCCACTGTTTCCCCATCTATTTCCCATGAAGTGATGGGACCGGATGCCATGACCTTCATTTTCTGAATGTTGGCCTCACTTCAGCTAGTGGAAACTCTGCTAGCCATTATAGTCCACTGCTACCAAACTGCTACCAAATATCCATGGACTGCAGCCTACCAGGCGCCTCCATCGATGGGATTTTCTAGGCAAGAGTACTGGAGTGGGTGCCACTGCCTTCTCCGATAAGACCCTATAGGTTTTGTTATCCATCAGAACCTCAGTATCCACTCTGTGCCAGTCATACCAGCATTCTTGCTCTTCATCCAACACACAAGGTACACGCCCTTCTCAGGCCTTTGCACCAGCTGCCTCCTAGAATGTTCTTCCCCAGGTCCTGCAAAGCTCACTCCCTCACCTTGTTTGACTAATTCTCACCTTCTCAAGAGGCCTACCCTGAACAACCCATTTAAAATTGCAGATCGGAGGAGCTAAGATGGCGGAGGAGTAGGACGGGGAGAACACTTTCTTCCCCACAAATTCATCAAAAGAACATTTAAACGCCGAGTAAATTCCACAAAAAACTTCTGAATGCCGGCAGAGGACATCAGGCACCCAGAAAAGCAACCCAAGTCTTCAAAAGGAGGTAGGAAAAAATATAAAAGACAAAAAAAGAGACAAAAGAGGGAG
>NW_011495072.1:1122539-1123198 GCF_000754665.1 Bison bison bison | reverse complement strand
AGAGGGCAACATAACAGGGAGGAAAAATAAATAAACAATTAAAACCTGCAGATTACGAGCCCTATGGTAACTCCTCCAGTGGAGAAGCAGCGCAGACGCCTGCACACGCCACTAGCAAGCGGGGGCTGGGCAGGGAGGCGTGGCGCAGGCTGCATCGCTTAGAGTAAGGATCTGGCCTGAATACCCCAAGCGCTATCTGAGCGAAATAATTTGGGCTAGCAAACCAGACTGTGGGATATCTACCACGCGAAAAGCCAGCCCTAACCTAAGACACTGCCAGGCCCACGCACAGAACAAAGGTCTGAACAGAGATAGCCGGCTGCAGACCATCCCCCTCCGGTGACAGGCAGCCAGAGCCAGAAGGGGGCATTTGCAGCCCTAGAGAGACATTATCTATAAAACTGTAAGCAGGCTTCTTTGCTAACTAAGATTTCTTGAGGGTCTGGACGGTCAACATCTGCCTGAGAAGATGCGCCGGTTGTACACCTAGATAACTGAGTGGCGGGGAGGCGATAAGTCGCAGCAATCGCACTCGCCAAACACCTCATCACCTGAGCTGCTCGGACCTGGGAAGGGCACAAAATGCAGGCCCAACCGAGTCTGTGCCTCTGAGGACTACCCGAGTGCCTGAACCTGAGCAGCTTGGACCTGGGAGGTGC
>NW_011495072.1:1121720-1122439 GCF_000754665.1 Bison bison bison | reverse complement strand
GACACTGAAGAGACCAGCAAACAGAAGAAGTTATAACAGAGGGAACCGCCTTGGAAGCTACAGGCAATAGATTAAAACCCTGTGGTTAGTACCATCTACATAGGAAGGGGCCTATAGATCTTGAGAAATATAAGTCGGACCAAGGAACTAGCCGAAAATGAACTGAACCCACAATACCGACAACAAAACCAGAGAAAGTCCTAGATATATTTTTACTATTTTTACGATCATTCTTTCTTTATTTTTTTTTTAATTTTTAAAAAAATTTTAAGTCCTCTATTGTTCCTTTAATTTTCACTTCTATAACCTACTATTACTTTGCAAAAAAAAATCTATTTTTTAAAGCAAACTTCATATATTTTTTATAATTTTTTGACCTTTTTTTTTTCTTCTTTTCTTTAACATTGTATTTCTGAAATTCCAAACTCTACTCTAGATTTTTAATTTTAGCTTTTTGGTATTTGTTATCAATTTTGTACCTATATTTTTTTTCTTTTTATAATTTTTGTGACTTTTTTTTCTTTCTTTCTCTTCTTCTTTTATATAACATTGTATACCTGAAATTCCAAACTCAACTCTAGATTTTTAATTTATGCTTTTTGGTATTTGTTATCAATTTTGTACCTATGTTTTCTTTATAATTTTTGCGACTTTGTTTTTGTTTGGTTGGTTTTTTTTTTTCTCTCTCTCTTTCTTTTCCTTTTCTTTTCTTTAACATT
>NW_011495072.1:1120612-1121062 GCF_000754665.1 Bison bison bison | reverse complement strand
CCAATTTTGTACCTTTAAGAACCCAATCTTCAGTACCCATTTTTCACTAGGAAGCGAGATTACTGGCTTGACTGCTCTCTCTCCCTTTGGACTCTCTTTTTTCTCCACCAGGTCGCCTGTGTCTCCTCCCTAAGCCCTCTCTACTCTATCCAACTCTGTGAATTTCTGTGTGTTCCAGACAGTGGAGAACACTTAGGGAACTGATTTTTGGCTGGATCTGTCTCCCTCCTTTTCATTCCCCCCTTTTATCCTCCTGGCCACCTCTGCCTCCTTCCTCCTCCTTCTCTTCTCTGTATAACTCTGTGAACATCTCTGAGCAGTCCAGTTGTGGAGTGCACATAAGGAAGTGATTACTCGCTAGCCCACTCTCTCCTCTATTGATTCCACCTCATCTCATCCAGGTCACCTCTAACTCCCTCCTCCCTCTTCTCTTCTCCATGTAACGCTGTG
>NW_011495072.1:1119946-1120512 GCF_000754665.1 Bison bison bison | reverse complement strand
AACTACTGTAAAAATAAGACCGATAACTGGAAGCAGGAGGCTTAAGTCCAAACCCTGACTCCAGGGAACTCCTGACTCCAAGGAACATTAATTGACAGGAGCCCATCAAACGTCTCCATACCTACACTGAAACCAAGCACCACACGAGGGCCAACAAGTTCCAGGGCAAGACATACCAAACAAATTCTCCAGCAACACAGGAACACAGCCCTGAGCTCCAAGATACAGGCTGCCCAAAGTCACCCCAAAACCATAGACATCTCATAACTCATTACTGGACACTTCATTGCACTCCAAAGAGAAGAAATCCAGCTCCACCCACCAGAACACCGACAGAAGCTTCCCTAACCAAGAAACCTTGACAAGCCACCTGTACAAACCCACACACAGTGAGGAAATGCCACAATAAAGAGAACTCCACAAACTGCCAGAATACAGAAAGGACACCCCAAACTCAGCAATTTAAACAAGATGAAGAGACAGAGGAATACCCAGCAGATAAATGAACAGGATAAATGCCCACCAAACCAAACAAAGAGGAAGAGACAGGGAATCTACCTGATAAA
>NW_011495072.1:1117611-1119562 GCF_000754665.1 Bison bison bison | reverse complement strand
CAAAGTGATGAAAGAAAATAACCTACAGCCCAGATTATTGTACCCAGCAAGGATCTCATTCAAATATGAAGGAGAAATCAAAAGCTTTACAGACAAGCAAAAGCTGAGAGAATTCAGCATCAACAAACCAGCTCTCCAACAAATACTAAAGGATATTCTCTAGACAGGAAACACAAAAACAGTGTATAAATTCGAACCCAAACAATAAAGTAAATCATACTTATCAGTAATTACCTTAAACATAAATGGGTTGAATGCCCCAACCAAAAGACAAAGACTGGCTGAATGGATACAAAAACAAGACCCCTACATATGTTGTCTACAAGAGACCCACCTCAAAACAGGGGACACATACAGACTGAAAGTGAAGGGCTGGAAAAAGATTTTCCATGCAAATAGGGACCAAAAGAAAGCAGGAGCAGCAATATTCATATCAGATAAAATAGACTCTAAAACAAAGGCTGTGAAAAGAGACAAAGACGGTCACTACATAATGATCAAAGGATCAATCCAAGAAGAAGATATAACAATTATAAATATATATGCACCCAACATGGGAGCACCACAATATGTAAGGCAAATGCTAACAAGTATGAAAGGAGAAATTAACAATAACACAATAATAGTGGGAGACTTTAATACCTCACTCACACCTATGGATAGATCAACTAAACAGAAAATTAACAAGGAAACACAAACTTTAAATGATACAATAGACCAGTTAGACCTAATTGATATCTATAGGACATTTCATCCCAGAACAATGAATTTCACCTTTTTCTCAAGCACACATGGAACAGTCTCCAGGATAGATCACATCCTGGGCCATAAATATAGCCTTGGTAAATTCAAAAAAATAGAAATCATTCCAAGCATCTTTTCTGGCCACAATGCAGTAAGATTAGATCTCAATTACAGAAGAAAAACTATTAAAAATTCCAACATATGGAGGCTGAACAACACGCTGATGAATAACCAACAAATCACCAAAGAAATCAAAAAAGAAATCAAAATTTGCATAGAAATGAATGAAAATGAAAACACAACAACCCCAAACCTGTGGGACACTGTAAAAGCAGTCCTAAGGGGAAAGTTCATAGCAATACAGGCATTCCTCAAGAAACAAGAAAAAAGTCAAATAAATAACCTAACTCTACACCTAAAGCAACTAGAAAAGGAAGAAATGAAGAACCCCAGGATTAGTAGAAGGAAAGAAATCTTAAAAATTAGGGCAGAAATAAATGCAAAAGAAACAAAAGAGACCATAGCAAAAATCAACAAAGCCAAAAGCTGGTTCTTTGAAAGGATAAATAAAATTGACAAACCATTAGCCAGACTCATCAAGAAACAAAGGGAGAAAAATCAAATCAATAAAATTAGAAATGAAAATGGAGAGATCACAACAGACAACACGGAAGTACAAAGGATCATAAGAGACTACTATCAACAATTATATGCCAATAAAATGGACAACGTGGAAGAAATGGACAAATTCTTAAAAGTACAACTTTCCAAAACTGGACCAGGAAGAAATAGAAACTCTTAACAGACCCATCACAAGCACAGAAATTGAAACTGTAATCAAAAATCTTCCACCAAACAAAAGCCCAGGTCCAGACGGCTTCACAGCTGAATTCTACCAAAAATTTAGAGAAGAGCTAACACCTATCCTACTCAAACTCTTCCAGAAAATTGCAGAGGAAGGTAAACTTCCAAACTCCTTCTATGAGGCCACCATCACCCTAATACCAAAACCTGACAAAGATCCCACAAAAAAAGAAAACTACAGGCCAATATCACTGATGAACATAGATGCAAAAATCCTTAACAAAATTCTAGCAATCAGAATCCAACAACACATTAAAAAGATCATACACCATGACCAAGTGGGCTTTATCCCAGGGATGCAAGGATTCTTCAATATCTGCAAATCAATCAATGTAATACACCA
>NW_011495072.1:1116637-1117511 GCF_000754665.1 Bison bison bison | reverse complement strand
TCCAAATTGGAAAAGAAGAAGTAAAACTCTCACTGTTTGCAGATGACATGATCCTCTACATAGAAAACCCTAAAGACTCCACAAGAAAATTACTAGAACTAATCAATGAATATAGTAAAGTTGCAGGATATAAAATCAACACACAGAAATCCCTTGCATTCCTATACACTAATAATGAGAAAACAGAAAGAGAAATTAAGGAAACAATCCCATTCACCATTGCAATGGAAAGAATAAAATACCTAGGAATATATCTATCTAAAGAAACTAAAGACCTATATATGGAAAACTATAAAACACTGGTGAAAGAAATCAAAGAGGACACTAATAGATGGAGAAATATACCATGTTCAGGGATTGGAAGAATCAATATAGTGAAAATGAGTATACTACCCAAAGCAATTTATAGATTCAATGCAATCCCTATCAAGCTACCAACATTATTCTTCACAGAGCTAGAGCAAATCATTTCACAATTTGTATGGAAATACAAAAAACCTCGATTAGCCAAAGCTATCTTGAAAAAGAAGAATGGAACTGGAGGAATCAACCTACCTTCAGGCTCTACTACAAAGCCACAGTCATCAAGACAGTATGGTACTGGCACAAAGACAGAAATATAGATCAATGGAACAAAGTAGAAAGCCCAGAGATAAATCCACGCACCTATGGACACCTTATCTTTGACAAAGGAGGCAAGAATATACAATGGATTAAGGACAATCTCTTTAACAAGTGGTGCTGGGAAAACTGGTCAACCACTTGTAAAAGAATGAAACTAGAACACTTTCTAACACCATACACAAAAATAAACTCAAAATGGATTAAAGATCTAAACGTAAGACCAGAAACTATAAAACTCCTAGAGGAGAAC
>NW_011495072.1:1104868-1115367 GCF_000754665.1 Bison bison bison | reverse complement strand
GTTCTAATGAGATGGATGAAACTGAAGCCTATTATACAGAGTGAAGTAAGCCAGAAAGAAAAATACCAATACAGTATACTAACGCATATATATGGAATTTAGAAAGATGGTAACAATAACCCTGTATACGAGACAGCAAAAGAGACACTGATGTATAGAACAGTCAGTCTTTTGGACTCTGCGGGAGAGGGAGAGGGTGGGCAGATTTGGGAGAATGGCATTGAAACATGTATACTATCATGTATGAAATGAGTCACCAGTCCAGGTACAATACATGATACTGGATGCTTGGGGCTGGTGCACTGGGACGACCCAGAGGGATGGTATGGGAAGGGAGGAGGGAGGAGGGTTCAGGATGGGGAACACATGTATACCTGTGGCGGATTCATTTCGATATTTGGCAAAAACCAATACAATATTGTAAAGTTTAAAAATAAAATAAAATTAGTAAGAATAAAAATAAAATAAAATTGCAGATCATCCCTATATTATTAATACCACTCCCAACTCTCCTTGCCCTACCCTACTTGTCTCTTTCTTCTTTAGTACTCATCATCTTCAAATATATTATGGAATTTACTTCTTTGTCATCTATCTCTTCTCACTAAAATGCAAGCTCCTTGAAAGCAAGGTTCTTTGTGTTATTCATGATATAACCTAAGTGCCTGAATTTGGGCACAGAGGAGGTGCTCAAAAATGTTTGTTAAGTAAATACATAAATAAATAGCACCACAAACGCATATTCCTGACAAGAAAAGAAGCACGGAGAAAAAAAGGGTGAATAATAATAGTTCCAAAATGAAAGAAAGGAACAGTAGAGAAAGTAATAATATACGATATAATACATGAAAACTTCCTTATCTGAAAAAAAGACTTGAATTTTCTGATTGAAAATGCCAAGCTAAGTACCAAGCAGAGTTAATTTTTTTAAGTCATAAATATGACATTTCCTGTAAATTTTTTGAACTGTGATTATCAAAAGACAATCTTAGGAGCTTCCAGAAAGAAAGAACAGGCTATTTGCCAAAGATAATCATACTTCTAATGCATTTCTCATACAGTCTACCATAAACATGTCCTTTCTAAGGAAATAACTGAAGAATAGTTTCATAAACATGAAAATTAAATCAGAACAGTAACCTCAAGACAAGAGAAGACAGTGTATACAAGGAATACTGATGAATGAGAAATCTAATTAAAACCATAACCTGCTTTGTGAAATAATTTTACTAAACTGCCCATTAGGAACTGGGTGTTATATGAACCACCAAATCAAAAAACTGGGTGTGTTCAGAAGCATTTCATTATGACATGTAAGGGGTACCTACTAGAAAAGTCTGAGTGGTTCCAAAAGACCCAATAAAATACCTGTGTGTGTGTGTCAGATTCCACAGGACCTGCCCCTACTGCTTTGCTGCCAGGCCTGCCACTGTTCTGTGATCTTATGGGTATTCCCTATGACCATAAAATGAAGAGAAAAAAGCGCAATATGCCAGCACCAGCCTAAAGAGGACAACCACTCAGGGAAAACCCTAGATACCCTAGAAAACAGTATTTGGAGATCTTCCCAAAGACGGAACTTCAGACAAGACATCTGGTGGTCCGTGTTGTATGGAAGGAAAGATGGCCTGTGATATGGGTCTACAGTGGTTCACGTGCAGTGGCTAATAGATTGGCCAGCTGGTCTAGGACTTGGAAAGAAGTAGAATACCTAGAAGACAACATCCACCTCCTGAAGAGAATGCTCTCATAAATGTCAGTCAGCCTCTTCCCCAATCGCCCAGTGCTTGTTCATTAAGTCTAGGTACAAAGTGGCCACAGAAACAAGAAGGAGGCTCTTTGTGGACTTTCCTTCATAGAGGTTGCTCTGGCCACAGCTGCTGCTGAGGGCCTACCCTACCAAAGGCAGATGGCACCAGTTCCCAGGGAGACCACTCAGCCCACTCCAGGTGACCACACTGGGCGCTTCTGTCAGGAAGGGGATGGGCCCACTCCAGGTGATCACAGTGGGCACTTCTGTCATAAAGGGGATTGGCCCACTCCAAGTGATCACACTGGGTACTTCTATCATGAAGGGGATCAGCTCACTCCAGGTGCTCACACTGGGGACTTCTGTCATGAATGGGATGGGCTCACTCCAGGTGCTCACACTGGGAACTTCTGTCAGGAAGGGGATCGACCCACTCCAGGTGACCACACTGGGCACTTCTGTCAAGAAGAGGATCAGCCCACTCCAGGTGCTCAGACTGGGCACTTCTGTCAGGAAGGGGATGGGCCCACTCCAGGTGACCACACTGGGCACTTCTGTCAAGAAGGGGATCAGCCCACTCCAGGTAATCATACTGGGTACTTCTGTCAGGAAGGGGATCAGCCCACTCCAGGTGATCACAGTGGGCACTTCTGTCAGGAAGGGGATTGGCCCACTCCAGGTGATCACGGTGGGCACTTCTATCATGAAGGGGACAGCAATTTGTCCTAATAGAGACAGACATAGTTTTGGTGTATGAATTTGCCTTCCCTGACCGCAATATTCTTGGCAGCTGCCATAACCATCACAACAAAATTAGACAAACTAGAATATTTTTTAAAAGGAAGAAACATGGAAGGAGGGAAGAAGTAAGAGAATAAGGAAAGAAGGAAGTGAGAAAGGAAGAAAAGGAAGACAGGAAGAAAGGAAAAAGAATGGGAAAGGAGAAAAAAAATCCTTATAAACCAAATGCAAATTTTCTAAATAAAATATCAGTAAATAGAATCCAGCATTCTATTAAAAGAAAAATAATAACAATCTAATGGAACTTATTTCAAGAATATAGGAATGGTTCAAGAGTAGAAATTTTCTTACCACATTAACAGATTAGTGAGAAAAATTTCACCACTATCTTGATAAACATGTTTCTCCCACTATCCAAAAGTAGAGCATTCCTATGAAACCTTTTGTAAAACTACAAAAGGGCAATAAAGCTAGAAGCGATTACCTCAGTATACATCTTGCTAAAGGACACATGAAATACATCTAGACAAAGCACAGATGCTCACGGACATGGTTCACAGCTTCAGCAGCTCCTTGCTGAGGTGCCAAGCGGTTCCCAGGGAGGGAGTTGGGCAGGGCCACTCTATGCTTGGGATTCAGCTGCCTCTGTACAGACTCATCTGGTTAGCAAAAAAAATGCTGAATGCTGTTTTAGCTTCTTGCCTTTTTTGTAAAGGCAAAAATCTTCTTAGACTTCTTTCAGTTCAAAGCAAAAACAGGTCGTTTTTTCATTGAATAAGGATACTTGCTTCACACTATTGTGTTCGTTTCTGCCATATAACAACTTGAATCAGCCATAAGTATGTATACATATATATGTGTGTGTGTGTATATATGTATCAGAGAAGGCAATGGCACCCCACTCCAGTACTCTTGCCTGGAAAATCCCATGGAGGGAGGAGCCTGGTAGGCTGTAGTCCATGGGGTCGCTAAGAGTCAGACACGACTGAGCGACTTCACTTTCACTTTTCACTTTCATGCATTGGAGAAGGAAATGGCAACCCACTCCAGTGTTCTTGCCTGGAGAATCCCAGGGACGGGGGAGCCTGGTGGGCTGCCGTCTATGGGGTCGCACAGAGTCGGACACGACTGAAGCGACTTAGCAGCAGTAGCAGCAGCAGTGTATATATATATATATCCCCTCCTTCTTGAGCCTCTCACCCCTCTATGTCATCACAGAGTGCCAAGTTGGGCTCCCTGTGTTATACAGCAGCTTCCCACTAGCTATCTAGTTTATACATGGCATTTTTGCCTGGAAAATTCCACGGACAGAGGAGCCTGGCGGGCTACAGAACATGGGGAGGCAAAGAATCAGACACGACTGAGCATACTATACACAGACAGTGTAGATGTTTCAATGCTACACTCCCAGCTGGTCCTGCCCTCTCCTTCCCCTTCTGTGTCCACAAGTCCTTTCTCTACATGTTCCTCTCTATTCCTGCCCCCAAAACAGGTTAAAAGGTCTCTTAAGGTAAGTCTTTGTAAAAGTGAAGTGGTGTAAAGTAGGGGATACCTCTGTCTGTAAACCATTTTATAATGTTTGATACCATTCCTGATTTTATTTTAAAGCTGAAGAAGAGAAAGAAGCTTATTTAACATCATGAAATTTAAAAAAATGTCTCCCCACAAATCTATAATAAGAAACTAATGCCATAGTCTAAAGCAATCAATCAGTAATAATAAGAGCAAAAGACAAAGACGTAAATCTTAAAAAGGGGGGGGGGAACTGACACTGTTTTGCAAAAGACGTGATTGCCTACCTAGAAAATTCAAGAGGGTCAATTGATAGGTGAATAATTAACAAAAGAACAAAGTAGAAAGATATCACAACACAGTAAAAAATCAATACTTTACATTTCAAGTAAGTGGAGGAAAAATAGACTATTGAATAAACAGTGTTTGAATAAATGGCTAACATTTGGGGGAGAAGTTAAGTTCCTGTATTGTATCAGACACCAAAATAAATTCCATACAGATCAATATATCAATATAAAGAATACAATTGTAATACTACTAAAGCAAAATATAGGAGTAAGTGTTTAGAATCTTGAGATGGTAGCAGGGGGGAGTTTAAAAAACCGCAAAGACATAAAATAAAAGAATAATATAAGTTCCAGAAAGAGAAACCCAAGAAAACTAAGCAGACAGGTTTATCAAATAAATAATGTGAAACCATTCCCAGAAAAGTATAATACAAGTTTTCAGATTAAAAGTGCCCACTACTACTACTACTTCTACTACTAAGTCGCTTCAGTTGTGTCCGACTCTGTGCGATCCCATAGATGGCAGCCCACCAGGCTCCCCCGTCCCTGGGATTCTCCAGGCAAGAACACTGGAGTGGGTTGCCATTTCCTTCTCCAATGCATGAAAGTGAAAAGTGAAAGTGAAGTCGCTCAGTCGTGTCCAACTCTTAGGGACCCCATGAACTGCAGCCTACCAGGCTCCTCCGTCCATGGGATTTTCCAGGCAAGAGTACTGGAGTTGGGTGCCATCGGAAGAATGAACTTTCAAATCATAATTCAAAATCCACTGGGGATGAAATATACAACATGATGATTAGTTTACACTGCTGTGTAATCTATTTGAAAGCTGACAAAAATTCTCATCACAAGAAAAAAAATTTTTTTCCTTTTTTCTTGTATCTATACAAGATGATGGATATTAAGTAAACTTATCATGTTAGTTATTTTGCAATATATGTAAGTCAAGTTATCACACTGAATACCTTAAATTTATATAATGGACTATGTCAATTATATATCAATAAAACTGAAATTAAAAAATAAATCAATAAAATTGGAATTTAAAAAATGAAATCCAGAGGCCACACAGCCTTGCTTCCTGCCAACTTGGCAAACCAAGGCTGCAGACTTGCTCCCAGGAATGGAGAAGGAAACATGAATACCAAGAAATAACCATCCCCCCAAAATAATAATCCCCAAGAAAGCTCTGAAAAGACTAAAACTTAAGTAAAGGCAGAATTTGCAATGAGAAGGCATGTTAGATTAGAGCTTTTTACTCTATCCCCCAAAACCCAACCCACCCATTTTCTCGGGGCAACATGTCCCCCTAGAAACCTGTGGTTAAACCATAGGTGTTACAGATTGTGAGGTGGTGTCAGAGCAGTGTAAAACTCTGTTGAGATGAAAGCTGATGAAGAGATACTATTGCACCATAAAAATGAATGAAAATTTTCCAGCAGTATTGAGATATTATTGATATATAACATTGTATTAGTTTAAGGTATACAATGCAATGGCTTGAAATATGTATGCGAAATCAACTTAATTTTTTCTCTAGTTATGGAGAAAGCCACAACTGGAAGAAATTTTAAGAGAAATAATAAGTTAATAATACCTTCTCAGAAACTGATAGAACTGTAGGGAATAATAGCTAGATCAATAATTTTAACATCTCTCTTGGAACCAATAAACACAGCAGATAAAACAATAAACAGAGACATGAAAGACCTACAAAATGCTTTTTAAATTTATATGTATGTGTCTTTATCCACAATAAACAAAATTATGTAATTACATATTTAATTATGTAATTTAGAACATTTCTGAGAATTAAACATATGATTGCACCTTAAAGTACACTTTAATAATTCCAAAAATTCAATATCATAACACCTCTGTTCTCCAACCATAATGGAAACGAAAAGAAAGAGAGAGAAGAGTAAGGGAGAGAGGGAAGGAGGAGGGAGGGATCTTGGAAGGAAAAGAGGAAAGGAAAAATAAAGAAAGAAATTATGTACGCCTACATAACCCTTCCAGCTGAGCTATTTCAAATCCTAAAAGATGATGCTGTGAAAGTGCTGCACTCAATATGTCACCAAATTTGGAAAACTCAGCAGTGGCCACACGACTGGAAAAGTCAGTTTTCATTCCAATCCCAAAGAAAGGCAATAACAGTGTTCAAATTACTGTATAACTGCACTCACATCACATGCTAGCAAGGTTATGCTCAAAATCCTTCAAGTTAGTCTTCAGCAGTACATGAACCGAGAACTTCCAGATATACAAGCTGAATTTCAAAAAGGCAGAGGAACCAGAAATCAAACTACCAGCATCCACTGAATCATAGAAAAAGCAATTCCCTTGCTTTGGAATGGGATTCAAAAAAAAAAAATTCTACTTCTGCTTCACTGACTACACTAAAGTCTTTGACTGTATGGATCACAACAAACTGTGGAAAATTCTTAAAGATATGAGAATACCAGATCACTTTACCTGCCTCATAAGAAGTGAAAGTCACTCAGCCGTGTCGGACTCTTTGCGACCCCATGGACTACACAGTGTGTGGAATTCTCCAGGCCAGAACACTGGAGTGAGTAGCCTTTCCCTTCTCCAGCAGATTTTCCCAACCCAACCCAGGGATCGAACCCAGGTCTCCTGCATTTCAGGCAGATTCTTTACCAGCTGAGCCAAAAAGGAAGCCCCCTCCTAAGAACCTGTATACAAGACAAGAAGTAACAGCTAGAACAGACATGGAACAATGGACTGGTTCAAAATTGGGAAAGGAGGAGTACGACAAAGCTGTATATTGTCACCCTGCTTACTTAACATATATGCAGAGTACATCATGCAAAATGTGGGCTGGATGAATCACAAGCTGGAATCAAAATTGCCAGGAGAAATATCAACAACTTCAGATATGCAGATACCACTTTAACGGCAGAAAACAAAGAGGAACTAAAGAGCCTCTTGATGAAGGTGAAAGAGGAAAGTGAAAAAGTCTGGCTTAAAACTCAACATTCAAAAAATGAAGATCATGGCATCTGGTCCCATCACTTCACAGCACATAGATGGGGAAACAATGGAAACCATGATAAATTTTATTTTCTTAGGCTCCAAAATCACTGCAGATAGTGACTGCAGCCACGAAGTTAAAAGACGCTTACTTCTTGGAAGAAAAGCTGTGACACACCTAGACGGCATATTCAAAAGCAGAGACATCACTTTGCCAACAAAGGTTCATATAGTCAAAGCTATGGTTTTTCCAGTAGTCATGTATGGATGTGAGAGCTGGACCATAAAGAAGATTGAGCACAGAAGAATCGATGCTTTTAGACTGTGGTGCTGGAGAAGACTCTTGAGAGTCCCTTGGACTGCAAGGAGATCAAACCAGTCAATCGTAAAGGAAATCAGTCCTGAATATTCATTGGAGGGACTGATGCTGAAATTTAAGCTTCAGTACTTTGGCCACCTGATCCGAAGGGCAGACTCATTGGAAAAAACTCTGATACTGGGAAAGATTGAAGGCAGGAGTAGAAGGGGGTGGACAGAGTATGAGATGGTTGGATGACATCAAGTGACTCAATGGACATGAGTCTGAAGCTCCAGGACATACTGAAGGACAGGAAAGCCTGGCGTGCTGTAGTTCATGGGGTTGCCCAGAGTTGGACGCAACTTAGTGACTGAACAGCAACAAGAATAGATTGACACAACTTGTCAAATCCTGGATTGTTAGAAACCCAAATCCATTTTAGACCACTAGATGGAGCCAAACACTGATACTTGTTACATAGTCATGTGTGTCTTTGGGCATAAATTTAAAAGTATTCATGATATTCCCTACTGGGAAGTAGAAAAGCCTTCACCTCTCTGCAGAGCAGAGCAGAGCTTCCAGACTAATAAGGCTACTCAGCAGTTAGCTGTTCAGAGACGCTGATATGTTTGCCCAGGGGTGACCCAGTGAAGTCTGAGGAAGCAAGACTCCCCAAGTGCTACTTCCGCAGCAAGAAGTCTTCCATTCATTTACAATGCAGTGTTCGACCACAAACAGTATCATGTTCTGAGTGATTCATGATATGAAAAAGATTAGGAAGCACAGCTTTAGGAATGAGAATCTCTCAAACTTATAAAGGAGTACAAAGACCAGAGAGTTTGAGAATGCTTGTTCAGGAAATGACCTGGAGCAGCCATCTACCTGAAATTTACTGAAAGAGTAAATATCCATCCTGAGCTCTCCGTCTTAAAAACAATTTGCATATATAATTAAATAATATCGTACAATTCCTTTCAAACATACTTAATGAACACTTGATCTGTGTCTTCTCTGCCATACAGAAGGGAGTGTTATTGTCAGGTGGCCCCTTTTTTCAAGGAGCTCCCAATGTAGAGAGGAGCCAGCCAGACAAACCAAATACTATCATACAGCAATAAATACACTGTGAAACTAGCACACCAAATGAAGTTCAGGTTCACACAGTGCATCACTTAGGGATACTTTCAGCTGCAAGATGAAAGTAAGCATTTACTGTGGCATAAACAGAGTTATTTACCCTCATGCTGGTCACATTATGATGCCAAAATGGCTGCCATGGCTCCAGCCATCGTGTCTACATTCAAGGAAAGGAAAAAAGGAAAAGGAAGTGGATCATCAGCTGGTGAATACATAGATAGACCTGGTAAATGTTATATGGCTTCCCACTTATCAGAAAAAGCAAAAGACTTCCCAAAAGCCCCAATACAGTAGTTACACTTCATTGGTCAGAATTATGCTACATGGCACGCCTAGCTGCCAGGGAGGTAATAAACATCAGTATCCCACCTAGGATTGAGCCTATTAACAAAATCAGCATTTATTTAGCAAAAAAAAAGAGTACCTATACTAATAAACAAAGAAATGAAACAAAAGGAGAGCTCTTTCTCACTTATCAAATTGGCCCACATCTCTAAAGGCTGATAATATCTAGTGTTGGAAAGATGGAGGAAAGTGAACATTTTCATAACTTGTTGGTAGAAGTGTACAGTCTTCATCTGGCCATCTACTACAAATCAAGATTTTTTATTTATTTTTGGCTGTGCTAGTTCTTCGTTGTTGCATGCCAGCTACTCTCTAATTGCCGTGCACGGCTTTCTCATGCAGAGGCTTCTCGTTGCAAAACAGAAGCTCCAAGATGTATAAGCTTCCTTAGTTACAAACTGTGGCCTCAGTAGTTGTGATGCATGGGTTTAGTTGCCCTGAGGCATATGAGATCTTCCCAGACCAGGGATCGAACCCATGTCCCATGCATTGGCAGGTGGATTCTTAACCACTGGACTACCAGGGAAGTCCCAAGATCTTTTTTTAATGAAACATTTTGACCCAAAAATTCCACTCCCAGAAAGTTACTTAGGAGACAAGTACACAAAGATATGCATGCATGTTAAGTCACTTCAGTCATGTCTGACTCTCTGAGATCCTGTGGACTGTAGCCAGCCAGGCTCCTCTGTCCATGGGTTCTCCAGACAGGAATACAGGAGTAGGTTTCCATGCGGTCCTCCAGGGGATCTTCTCCCAACCCAAGGATCGAACCTGTGTCTCTTATGTCTCCTGCCTTGTGAGGCAGGTTCTTTACCACCAGCACCACGTTGGCTCAGTAAAGAATCTGCCTGCCAATGCAGGAGATGTAGGTTCAATCCCTGGGTCAGGAAGATCCCTTGGAGAAAGAAATGGCAACTCACTCCAGTATTCTTGCCTGGGAAATAAATCCCATGGACGGAGGAGCCTAGGGGGCTATAGTCCGTGGGATCTCAAAAGAGTTGGACACAACGTGGTGATTAAACAACAATTTATTTTTAAATTAATACAAGATTAGTTTCCTAGAATAACTGTCTTGCATAATAAGAAAGACATATTTGATACTCTGCTCCTGGTCCCCAGAACAGAGCTCCTAAAACTTGTCATTTCCTGAGTGAAAGAGAGATGGGAACAGCTTTTTTGTTATTTGTAAAAAGCCTGTTTCAACAATACCTGAGTGCGGGGATCGAGCTCCGCCTCTGGCAAAGGTCATGAGGAAGGAGGCTTGGCATACGCAAAGGCGGGATCAAGCCTCAGGAGTCTCCCTGGAAATTCTCGAGCAATCTACCCCCCAAAACCAGAGTCTGCCTACTTTCTGCTTTGTGCTTTCACCTACACCTCTGACTTTACGGGGGGCTGTCCCCCACTACCTCTCTGAAAAAAGAGTTAGCTTATAGCC
>NW_011495072.1:1096840-1104655 GCF_000754665.1 Bison bison bison | reverse complement strand
GCTGCTAAGTCTCCATATCCCTTACCTGCTGTGTCCCTGGCAGTGTATTGATTAATATAATTGGTGTAAATAGTAGCTTTAATGTTTGTAACCTGGGACCCTTGAATTAATTCTTTTTCTTGTTATAGCCCACCACACCTTTGCTCTGTAGGAATGCAACTTTATCTAATGCTTTTTGGAGGCTGGCGCCTGACTTTAGAATAATCACCTTTAGAGAAAAAGGCCTCCGGGCCAGAAGATGATGCAAATCACCTAAGCTTTTGCATATGATAAGTTTGCAGGAAGAAAGCCTGGCTTACTGCATGACTCTACCCCTTCCCCATTATCCTCTATGCATAACTTAAGGTATAAAAACTACTTTGGAAAATAAAATGTGGGCCTTGTTCTCCAAAACTTGGTCTCACCATGTCGTTCTTTCTCTTACCTTCTGGCTGAATTGTTCAGCCTCTTTTCTCCACTGAATTTCCTCACTGAGCTATCCTCATTCTATTACTCTTTATATCCTTAATTAACGTTTAATTAAGCAATTGTTTCCTGATCCTCGCCGACGCCGTCCCCGCTTCGAATTCCCTGGATCAGCCGGGGCTGGTCCCCGGCACCTGAGTTTATGCTAATGAGGTGACTCTTGTGATTAGAGAGTTGGAAATTTCATGCCTACCCCACCCCCACCTCCTGGGAGGGGTAAGGGGCTGGAGATTGAGTTCAATCACCAATGGTTAATAATCAATCATACCTATCTAACTGAACTGCCACTAAAACCCTAAGCAGCAGGATTCATATCAAGGTGCTGAGGGGGTAATGCACACAGAGAGAGCATGGAAGCTCCAAACCTCTTCCCATGCACGTTGTCCCGTGCATCTCTTTTTCATTTCCATTGGTTTCTTAGCTACATCCTTACCACAAAGAGGATAGTTAAGTAAGGCACTGTCCTGAGTTCCATGAGTTATCCCAGCAAGTTATGAAACCTGAGGAGGGGTTCGTGGGAACGGCTTACTGATAAGTCAGTTAGAAGTACTTGTGTCACCAAACAAGGGCTTCTGTGCCCACAGCACAGACAGCCAAACCCTAACAGCAGGTGTCTGCAGAAGTGAGAGTGTATTTGCAGGGTATCAAGCAAGGGAGTGGAAGACAAGCCCCAGATCTACTCCAACCCGATCTTCGGCTTGGGGGTGTTTTTTAAAGGGAAGAACAAAGAAGCCGTGTTTAAACATTATCTTGTGACAATTCTTGATCATAATTGCAGAAGTCAGGATATCCCCAGTTTAAGATTCTCTAGCCATGTGTGGTCCATGGCTCAGGAGTCTGTGAGCTCATAATGCCCTAGAGAAACAACCTGAGTTTTTACATTAATGATGATGTCTACAATAGCAATTTGAGTACTTCAACAATGTTATTGACAAGAGCAATTTTAGTCATCCGACTCTGGTTGACTAGGGTTCAGTTAGCATAGGACTGAGGTCAGAGGGGACAAGAAAGGGAATAAAGTTTTAAATAGATTAATCATAAACTCGGTAAAGGAACTCAGTTTTAGGGGGACTCAGTTTCACTGGAGGCCTAGATTGGCCTCTGAATTGACGGGACAGTCTTTTTTTATCTTTTTTTAATGGAAGGATAATTGCTTTACAGAATTTTCTTGTTTTCTGTCAAGCATCAACATGAACTAGCCATCAGTTCAGTTCAGTTCAGTTCAGTCGCTCAGTCATGTCCGACTCTTTGCGACCCCATGAGTCGCAGCACGCCAGGCCTTCCTGTCCATCACCAACTCCCAGAGATCACTCAGACTCACGTCCATCGAGTCAGTGATGCCATCCAGCCATCTCATCCTCTGTCGTCTCCTTCTCCTCCTGCCCCCAATCCCTCCCAGCATCAGAGTCTTAGGAGGGGACAGTCTTGTGGGACTGAGCCCTCACCCTGTGGGGTCCACATTAACTCCAGACAGTTAGTGTCAGAAGTACTGTGAGTAGGAAGACAAGTTTTCCTTTCAGTTGGTTACCCTTTAAACTTTCACACTTTGATGCCATCTCAGCAACAGTACTTACATCTCGTTCAGTCACAACGAACCACCACAAGTTCTACGATTCAACTTATCATTGTAGAGTATTTTACCCAAATCCCTGTAGTTACAAGGCCATTCAGAGAAGCCGAAGTCTTTAAAATGTTAAAATATTTACTAATGAGTATATTAGTATTACCACTTATAAAATCCATCCCTGCTCCAAGCTCACTTCCTGCTGGACCCCAAAGTACCATACCTCAGGTACTGAGCCAAAGGCTAGCCAGTCTCTGGCTGGTTGTCAGATGTCTACAATGCAAATCAATTGTACAGTCAAGCTATAAATCTGCACACAATGCAAGATTTCACGGAGTAAACAAAAGTGATACTAAAGTCCCAGCCAATCCCACACAAAGCCACAGACATATAAGATCAGCAGAAAAGAAAACTAATGCTGCTGATCCAATAGGAGCTTCAAAATAGAATAGTTGGGGAAAAATAGTAAATTTAAAACATATGAAAAGAGAAGAGTGAGCTTAGATGGGCAAAACGGCTTGTTTTTTCCTATGAGATATCCCACCAAAATATCCAGAAGGATGAATAACATGATAAACGGGACAATTACTTTACCACTTTGGGCCAACTAGCTTGAATTGTATGTACATGCAAAGAGATACAAGTGAAATGAAAAGGTAGCCAGAATAGGGTGTGGTTTAATCTGCCGCAGGATTAAAGGGGCCTTGAGAAAAAATATGAAGCCTAAATATTTTTGGACCCTCTTTCTGACTCCACTGTGAATCAGATGTGAAATAAATAATGCTATATAATGTGATTATCTTCAGAAAAACTGTACAAAGAAAATTAGCGCTTATTCATTCTTTACTCATTATACAAACTAGTACATGGTTGCGAACATTTTAAATTCTGTTAAGTATAAGATAAAAGAAACTTATTTTTGTTTTTATTATCAAAATAAAATCTCAGTTAAGACTTTTTTTTCTTTTTTTTAATTGAAGGATAATTGCTTTACAAAATTTTTGTTGTTTTCTGTCATACCTCAACATGAATCAACCATAGGTACACATATATCCCCTCCCTTTTAAAACTCCCTTCCACTTCCCTCCCATCCCACCCCTCTAGGTTGATACACAGCCCCTGCTTGAGTTTCCTGAGCCATACAGCACATTCCTGTTGGCTATCTGTTTTACATATGGCAATGTAAGTTTCCATGTTACTCTTTCCGTACATCTCACCCTCTCCTCCCCTCTCCCCATGTTGTAAGTCTATTCTCTATGTCTGTTTCTCCATTACTGCCTTGTAAATAAATTCCTCAGTACCATTTTTCTAGATTCCATATATGTGCGTTAGAATATGATTTTTATCTTTCTCTTTCTGACTCACTTCACTCTGTATAATAGGTTCTAGGTTCATCCACCTCATCAGAACTAACTCAAATGTGTTCATTTTTATGGCTGAGTAATATTCCATTGGGTATGTATACCACAACTTCCTTATCCATTCATCTGTCGATGGGCATCTAGCTTGCTTCCATGTTCTAGCTATTGAAAATAGTGCTGCAGTGAACCATGGAATACATGTGTCTTTTTCAACCCTGGTTTCCTCAGGGTATATGCCTAGAAGTGGGATTGCTGGGTCATGTGGTGGTTTTATTCCTAGTTCTTTAAGGAATCTCCATACCCTCTTCCATAGTGGCTGTATCAATTTACATTCCCATCAAAAGTGCAAGAGCCTTCCCTTTTCTCCACATTCTTTCCAGCATTTATTGTTTTTAGAACTTTTGATGAGGGCCATTCTGACTGGTGTGAGATGATATCTCATTGTGGTTTTGATTTGCATTTCTCTAATAATAAGCGATGTTGAGCATCTTTTCATGTTTGTTAGCCATCTATATGTCTCCTTTGGAGAAATGTCTGTTTAGGTTTTTTCCCCCACTTTTTGATTGAGTTGTTTGTTTTCCTGGTATTGAGTTGTATGAGCTGCTTGTATATTTTGGAAATTAATCCTTTGTCAGTTGTTTCATTTGCTATTATTTTCTCCCTTTCCAAGGGTTGTCTTCTCACCTTGCTTATAGTTTCCTTTGCTGAGCAAATGCTTTTAAGTTTAACCAGGGCCCACTTGTTTACTTTTGTTTTTATTTCCTAGGACATGGGTCATAGAGGATCTTGCTTTCATTTATGTCATCAAGTGTTCTATGTTTTTCTCTAAGAGTTTTCTAGTTTGGGGTCTTATATTTAGGTTTTGAATCCATTCTGATTTTATCTTCGTGAACGGTGTTAGGAACTATTCTAATTTCATTATTGTACATGCAGCTGTCCAGTTTTCCCAGCACCATTTATTGAAGAGGCTGTCTTTGCCCCATTGTATATTCTTGCCTCCTTTGTCAAAAATAAGGTACCCATGGGTGCGTGGGTTTATTTCTGGGCTTTCTATCTTTTTCCATTGGTCTATATTTCTGTTTTTGTGGCAGTACCATACTGTCTTGATGACTGTAGCTTTGTAGTATAATCTGAAGTCAGGAAGGTTGATTCCTCTAGCTCCATTCTTCTTTCTCAAGACTGCTTTGGCTATTCAGGGTCTTTTGTGTTTCCATATGAATTGTGAAATTTTTTGTTCTAGTTCTGTGAAAAATGCCATTGGTAATTTGATAGGGATCACATTGACTCTGTAGATTGCATTTCATAGTGTAGTCATTTTCACAATACTGATTCTTCCTACCCAGGAACATGGAATATCTCTCCATCTGTTTATGTCATCTTTTATTTCTTTCATCGGTGTCATAATTTTCTGTGTACAGTTCTTTTGTCTCCTTAGGTAAGTTTATTCCTAGATATTTCTTTTTGTTGCAATGGTGAATGGGATTGATTCCTTAATTGCTCTTTCTGATTTTTCATTGTTAGTATATAGAAATGCAAGTGATTTCTGTGTATTGATTTTGTATCCTGCAACTTTGCTAAATTCACTGATTAGCTCTGGTAATTTTCTGATACTATCTTTAGGGTTCTCTATGTACAGTATCATGTCATGTACAAACAGTGAGAGCTTTACTTCTTCTTTTCTGATATGGATTCCTTTTATTTCTTTTTCTTCTCTGATTGCTGTAGCTAGGACTTCTGGAACTATGTTGAATAATAGTGATGAAAGTGGACAGCCTTGTCTTGATTCCTGATCTTATGGGGAATGCTTTCAGGTTTTCACCATTGATAATAATGTTTGCTGTAGGCTTAGCATATATGGCCCTTACTGTGTTGAGGTAGGTTCCTTCTATGCCCATTTTTTGAAGAGTTCTAATCATAAATGGGTGTTGAATTTTGTAAAAGGCTTTTTCTGCATCTATTGAGATTTCACTTTTTGCTTTCATGCATTGGAGAAGGAAATGGCAACCCACTCCAGTGTTCTTGCCTGGAGAATCCCAGGGACAGGGGAGCCTGGTGGGCTGCCATCTATGGGGTCGCACAGAGTCGGACACGACTGAAGTGACTTAGCAGCAGCAGCAGCATTGAGATTATCATGTGGTTTTTATCTTTCAACTTGTTAATATGGTATATCACATTGATTTGTGTATATTGAAGAATCCTTGCATTCCTAAAATAAACCCAACTTGATCATGGTGTATGAGATTTTTGATGTGTTGCTGAATTCTGTTTGCTAAAATTTTGTTGAGGATTTTTGCATCTATGTTCATCTCAGTCAAGACTTTTTTGAGGGTTTTTCAGTCTTCTTGTTTTCTGTCATGCTGTGTAGCTTTCGGGATCTTAGATCCCCAAACAGGGATTGAACCCAGGTCCACAGCAGTGAAAGTGCAGAGTCCTAACCACTGGACTGTCAAGGAATTCCCTGGGATTTTTCAGTCTTTATGACACATTGGTTCCCATTTCATATGTATTCACTTTTTTATATATCTTTTTACTTTTTATTATGAAAATTCAGACATTCAAAAAAGTAATAACTCTCTTACACTCATTACCTAGATTTCAAAACTGTCAAGATCTTGCCACGTTCACACCAAATACTTTCTTGACTTTCTAGAAAGAAGTCTTTCAGAAGGTAATTCCAGTCTCATCAGGGTTGCCTGTTCTACCAGGTCATGGCAGATGCTGCCCATTGTAGGAATGTCTCACTGTTTGCTACAGGTGCTGTTTCTCTTCTTCCTTTCTCCCCTGCATTTCCTATAACCCACATGATCTTCATTGCAAGTGCTCAGCAGCTGCCTGTGACTCCTGTACAGTCACAGGCCACCATACAGAACATTTACAGCTAAGGGTTCTATCAGACAGTGCTGCTCAAAAAGCATATTTTGCTTTAGGTAAACACTTTTGGCAGAAGACCACAGCCAATGGCATATTGTGTTATTCAGAAAAGTGATTTGACCTTAATTGGCCGTTCTTGGCATAGGGTACCAATTATGTCCAGATAGTGAAGCTCGCTTAGATTATAAAATGCCAATCAAAGTGCACAAATTATACACACATGAGACACAATTAGTAAAGCACCGTCTACTGATAGGCCAATTGCAATCCTACTGAAGCCACAAGGATCCATCTCTTTGGCTCTCACTTTGGACTCAGCCAAGTCACCCAACCACCACGGGATGCTGCATAACTCGATATCTAGTCCACACCAAGGAGAAAATGAGCAATCTGCAAACTGCAGCATGTAGACAAGACAAAGCCTCCTGCCACAGGGAAGCAAAGGGAGGTTTGAAAACAAGAAGGAAAGGATCAGCCCTGGGTCTTGGAAGTCCTTGGCTGAGCTGGAACAGATGCAGGAAGTAAAGCCCCAAGGCACAGGGAAATGTCCTGGTGAGTGACTACAAACCAGGCAAGAATCCACTCAGGCAGGGGCACTGGGCATAGAAATGCAGGACCTGATGTGAGAGACAGAGTCTAAGAAATGTGATGAGAATCCTCCAAAGGATTTTTTAAGTGAGAGTGACTGCAATGGGCACAGGATGGAATCAGACTCAGGAAGAGGGAGCAGACGCATGTAACCCAAGCCACGAGAAATAAGTCAGAGAAGGGAGAAAAAGTTCTAGGCCTAACCACACAAAAAGGCATTTGTTAAAAATGCTGGGGTGCATTTCTGGGCATATAGTCAGAACAGACAAAAATTCTAATTTGAAAAGACACATGAACCAAGTCACGGAAACAACTTAAGTGTCCATCAACAGACGAATGAATAAAGAAGATGTAGTATGCACGTGTATATGAACATGTACATGCTTTGTGTTTAGTTACTCAGTTGTGTCCGACTCTGTAACCCCATGGACTGCAGCATACCAGGCTTCCCTGTTCATCTCCAAGTCCTGGAGATTGCTCAAACTCATGTCCATTGTGTTGGTGATGTCATCTGACCATCTCATTCTCTGTTGTCCCCTTCTCTTCCGGCCTTCAATCTTTCCCACATCAGGATCTTTTCCAATGAGTCAGTTCTTCCCCTCAGGTGGCCAAAGCATTGGAGCTTCAGCATCAGTCCTTCCAATGAATATTCAGGACTGATTTCCTTTAGGATTGACTGGCTTGATCTCCTTGCAGTCCAAGGGACTCTCAAGAGTCTTCTCCAACACAACAGTTCAAAAGCATCAATTCTTTAGCACTCAGCTTTCTTCATGGTCCAACTACCAAATCCATACACGACTACTGGAAAAACCATAGCTTTGACTAGACAGACCTCTGTCAGCCAAGTAATGTCTCTGCTTTTTAATATGCTGCCTGGGTTGGTCATAGCTTTTCTTCCAAGGAGCAAGTGTCTTTTAATTTCATGGCTGCACTCACCATCTGCAGTGATTTTGGAGCCCAAGAAAA
>NW_011495072.1:1091039-1095738 GCF_000754665.1 Bison bison bison | reverse complement strand
GCATGTTGACAATATACAACCTTGATGTACTCCTTTCCCAATTTGGAACCAATCTGTTGTATGGTTCTAACTGTTGCTTCCTGACCTGCATACAGATTTCTCAAGAGGCAGGTAAGGTGGTCTGGCATTCCCATCTCTTTAAGAATTTTCCACAGTTTGTTGTGATCCACACAGTAAAGGCTTTGGCATAGTCAATAAAGCAGAAGTAGAAGCAGAAGATATTAAGAAGAGGTGGCAAGAATACACAGAAAAACTATAGAAAAACAGATCTTATAAAAAAAAAGATAACCACCGTGGTGTGATCACTCACCTAAAGCCAGATATCCTGGAGTGCGAAGTCAAGTGGGCCTTAGGAAGCATTACTACGAACAAAGCTAGTAGAGGTGATGAAATTCCAGTTGAGCTATTTCAAATCCTAAAAGATGATGCTGTGAAAGTGCTGCACTCAACATGCCAGCAAATCTGGAAAACTCAGCAGTGGCCACAGGACTGGAAAAGGTCAGTTTTCATTCCAATCCCAAAGAAAGGCAATGCCAAAGAATGTTCAAACTACTGTACAATTGCACTCATCTCACACACTTGCAAAGTAATGCTCAAATTTCTTCAAGCCAGGCTTCAGCAGTACATGAACTGAGAACTTCCAGATATTCAAGCTGGATTTAGAAAAGGCAGAGGAACCAGAGACCAAATTGCCAACATTCATTGGATCATATAAAAAGCAAGAAAATTCCAGTAAAACATCTACTTCTGCTTTACTGTTTTGGGGTAGGAACTTTTTAATCATTATTGAATATTTCTAGCACATAGAAAATTATAGAAAAAACATAACAAGTACATTAGAGTATCATCTAAATTTCACTATTTGTACCTAAAATAGTCAGACATATCCTCTTCACCAAAACCCCCTTAGCAAGTTTTCTCCAAAGTTGATCTCATATATAGTAAAAATTGAAAGAACCTGGAATTGCCATGTTTCTTTTGGGGCTTCCCTTGTGGTTCAGCTGGTAAAGAATCCAACTGCAATGTGGGAGACATGGGTTTGATCCCTGGGTTATGAAGATCACCTAGAGAAGGGAAAGACTACCCACTTCAGTATTCTGGCCTCAAGAATTCCATGGACTATATGGAATGGGGTCGCAAAGAGTCAGACACGACTGGATGACTTTCACTTTCACTTTGCTAGGACCATTAAGATAAATACATGCAAACTCAATTGCCCACCTATCAAAAATACATATTTTATAATGTTCCACTTGCTATTCTGAAATGAAACATATAGAATAAACCTACAAACACTCAAAATTACAAAAAATTTAATACAATGTCAAAGCATAATATGAAAGAGAAATAAATCTACAGTAGTATTTCATGTATTTCAAAGGAGGTCACCTCAAGCCAAACTACAGGGAGGGGACACAGCCCCACCCATCAACAGAAAGTGGATTAAAGATTTACTGTGCCTGGCCCCACCCATGAGAGCAAGACTCAGATTCCCCCACAGCCAGTGCCTCCCATCATGAAGCTTCCACAAACCTCCCATCTTCATCCATCAGAGGGAAGACAGAATAGAAACCACAAATACAGAAAACTAACCAAACTGACCACTTGGATCACAGCCTTGTCTAACTCAATGAAACTATGAGGCATGCTGTGTAAGGCCACCCAGGATGGTGGAGAGTTCTGACAAAATGTGGTCCACTGCAGAAGGGAACAGCAAACCACTTCATTATTCTTGCCCTGACAGCCCCATGAGCAGTATGAAAAAGCAAAAAGATATGACACTGAAAGATGAAATTCCCAGGTCAGTAGATGCCCAATATGCTTCTGGAAGAGAGCAAAGAAATAGCTCCAGAACGAATAAAGAGGCTGAGCCAAAGTGAAAACAATGCCCAGCTGCGGATGTAACAAGTGATGGAAGTAAAGTCTGATGCTGCAAAGAACAACACTGCATAGCAACCTGGAATATTAGGTCAACGAATCAAGATAAATTGGAAGTGGTCAAACAGGAGATGGCAAGAGTGAACATCGACATTTTAGAAATCAGTGAACTAAAATGGACCAGAATGGGTGAATATAATTCAGATGACCTTTATATCTATTACTGTGGGCAAGCATCCCTTAGAAGAAATGGAAAGTGAAAGTCACTCAGTCGTGTTCGACTCTTTGAGATCCCATGGACTATACAATCCATAGAATTCTCTAGGCCAGAATACTGGAGTGGGTAGCCTTTCCCTTCTCCAGGGAATCTTCCCAACCCAGGGGTTGAATCCAGGTCTCCCGCATTGAAGGCAGATTCGTTACCAGCTGAGCCACAAGGGAAGCCCAAGAATATTGGAGTGGGTAGCCTATCCCTTCTCCAGCAGATCTTCCCAACCCAGGAATCAAACTGGGGTCTACTGCATTGCAGGTGGATTCTTTACCAACTGAGCTATCAGGGAAGCCACAGAAGAAATGGAGTGGCCCTCATAGTCAACAAAAGAGTCTGAATTGCAATCTCAAAAATGACAGAATGATCTCTGTTTGTTTCGAAGGCAACCCATGCAATATCACAGTAATCCAAGTTGATTCCCCAACCACTAATGCCAAGGAAACTGAAGTTTAATGGTTCTATGAAGACCTACAAGACTTTCTAGAACTAACACCAAAAAAGATGTCCTTTTCATCATAGGGGACTGGAATGCAAAAGTAGAAAGTCAAGAGATACCTGGAGTAAAACTGGCCTTTGAGTACAAAATGACGCAGGGCAAAGACCAACAGAGTTTTGCCAAGAGAACTCATTGGTCATAGCAAACACCCTCTTCCAACAACACAAGAGACGACTCTACATATGGACATCACCAGGGGGTCAAAAATGAAATCAGACTGATTATATTATTTGCAGCCTAAGATGGAGAAGCTTTATACAGTCAGCAAAAACAAGACTGGGAGCTCACTGTGGCTCAGATCATGAACTCCTTATTGCCAATATCAGACTTAAATTGAAGAAAGTAGGGAAAACCAAAAAAAAAAAAAGAAAGAAAGTAGGGAAAACCACTAGACCATTCAGGTGCAACCTAAATCAAATCCCTTGCAATTATACAGTGGAAGTGACAAACAGGATCAAGGAATTAGATCTGATAGAAAGAGTGCATGAAGAACTATGGATGGAGTTTCATGACACTGTACAGGAGGTGGTGATCAAAACCACTCCCAAGAAAAAGAAATGCAAAAAGCCAAAATGGTTGTCAGAGAAGTCTTTGCAAATAGCTGAGAAAAGAAGAGAAGTGAAAGGCAAAGGAGAAAAGGAAAGATATACCCATCTGAATGCAGAGTTCCAAAGAATACCAAGAAGAGATAAGAAAGCCTTGCTAAGTGATCAATGCAAAGAAATAGAGGAAAACAATAGAATGGGAAAGACTAGAAATCTCTTCAAGATAATAAGAGACACCAAGGGGACATTTCATGCAAAGATGAGCACAACAAAGGACAGAAATCGTATGGACCTAACAAAAGCAGAAGATATTAAGAAGAGGTGGCAAGAATACGCAAAAGAAATATACAAAAAAAGATCTTAATAACCCAGATAACCACGATGGTGTGATCACTCACCTAGAGCCAAACATCCTGGAGTGCAAAGTCCAGTGGGCCTTAGGAAGCATCACTACGAACAAAGCTAGTGGAGGTGATGGAATTCCAGTTGAGTTATTTCAAATCCTAAAAGATGATGCTGTGAAATTGCTGCACTTAATATGCCAGAAAATCTGGAAAACTCAGCAGTGGCCACAGGACTGGAAAAGGTCAGTTTTCATTCCAATCCCTAAGAAAGGCAATGCCAAAGAATATTCAAACTACTGCACAATTGCACTCAATCTCACACGCTAGTAATGTTCAAAATTCTCCAAGCAAGGCTTCAAAAGTACATGAACCAAGCACTTCCAGACGTTCAAGTTGGATTTAGAAAAGGCAGAGGAACCAGAGATCAAATTGCCAACATCTGTTGGATCATAGAAAAAAACAAGAGTTCCAGAGAAACATCCACTTTTGCTTCATTCACTACCCCAAAGCCTTTGACTGTGTGGATCAAAACAAACTGTGGAAATTCATAAATATATGGGAATACCAGACCAGCTTACCCAACTCCTGTGAAACCTGTATGCAGGTCAAGAAGCAACAGTTAGAATTGAACATGGACAATGAACTGATTCCAAATTGGGAAAGGAGTACATCAAGGCTGTACACTGTCACCCTGCTTAGTTAACTTATATGTAGAGTACATCTTGCAAAATGTCAGGCTGGATAATGCACAAGCTGGAATCTAGATTGCCAGGAGAAATATCAATAACCTCAGATATGCAGACGACACCACCTTTATGACAGAGAGTGAAGAAGAACTAGAGAGCCTCTTGATGAAGGTGAAAGAGGACAGTGAAAAAGCTGGCTTAAAACTCAACATTCAAAAAACTAAGATCATGGCATCTGGTCCCATCACTTTATGGCAAATAGATGGGGAAGTAATGGAAACAGTGAGAGACTTTGTTTTCCTGGGCTCCAAAATCACTGCAGATGGTGATTGCAGCCATGAAATTAAAAGACATTTGCTACTTGGAAGAAAAGCTATGACCAATCTAGACAGCATATTAAAAAGCAGAGACATTACTTTGCCAACAGAGGTCTGTCTAGTCAAAGCTATGGTTTTTCCAGTAGTCATGTATGGATGTGA
>NW_011495072.1:1089516-1090939 GCF_000754665.1 Bison bison bison | reverse complement strand
GGAAGAACTGAAGCTGAAGCTGAAGCTCCAATACTTTGGCCACCTGATGAGAAGAGCCGACTCATTTGAAAAGAGCCTGACGCTGAGAAAAATTGAAGGCAGGAGGAGAAGAGAATGACAGAGGATGAGATGTTTGGAAGGCATCACTGACTCAATGGGCATGAGTTTGAGCAAGCTCCGGGAGTTGGTGATGAACAGGGAAGCCTGGCATGCTGCAATCTATGGAATTCCAAAGAATGGGATATGACTGAGCAACTGAACTGAAGATTGGGATCATGATATCAGTTCCTGAAAAAAATCTAACTATCTAAAGATATGTCCCACCAGATTCCCTGGAGCACAGAGGCCTCACTCCACCCTGAACTCAACAGCGGGTGTTGGAGGTCAAGAGCCACAGCAGTGCAGGGTTCAATGTTGGCAGAAAGTGAAAAGAGAGAGAAAGTACTAGTCACTCAGTCGTGTCTGACTCTTTACAACCCTACTCGGTGGTAAAGAATCTGCTTGAAATGCAGGAGACCTGAGTTCGATCCTTGGGTCAGGAAGATCTCCTGGAGAAGGGAATGGCAACCCATTCCAGTATTCTTGCCATGTAAATACCCTGGACAGAGGAGCCTTGAGGGCTACAGTCCACGGGGTCGCAAAGAGTCAGACACAACTGAGCATGAGCCACCATGAAGGACTGTAATCCATCAGGCTCCTCTGCCCATGGAATTCTCTAGGAAAGAATACTGGAGTGGGTTGGCATTTCTTTCTCCAGGGGATCTTCCCAATGGCAAATGCCCTTGTTCAGTCGATGGCAATGCTCTTGGCAAGTGCCAATTTTTAGTTGACAGGCAAATGCCAATTTGTAGTTGACGGGTTAATAACTCTTGGGTTCTAAACAAATCACGTTAGTCACATTCTGGGGAAATTCAGAGTACATTTATGGCAGTCATTATACTGTCCATCAATATTCCATTTTCCTTTTCCCAGATTCTAGTAGGAAGTTGGAGATGACATGTGACTTGCTGTGGCCAATGAAATGTGTATAAACAAAGTTTGTCACTGAACGGCTAGGATACTTAAAATTGAGTACTTGGAGCAAAACTCTGCTCCAACAAGTGGAGCCTCCAACGGCCTGACCCCTGAACAAAGCACAAAGAGAAAAAACATCTGTGATGTTAAACCATAAAGATTTGAGGGTTATTTTTGTTCAGATCAGATCAGTTGCTCAGTCGTGTCCGACTCTTTGCGACCCCATGAATCGCAGCACGCCAGGCCTCCCTGTGCATCACCAACTCCCGGAGTTCACTCAGACTCACATCCATCGAGTCAGTGATGCCATCCAGCCATCTCATCCTCTGTCGTCCCCTTCTCCTCCTGCCCCCAATCCCTCCCAGCATCAGGGTCTTTTCCAATGAGTCAACTCTTCACATGAGGTGGC
>NW_011495072.1:1080303-1089255 GCF_000754665.1 Bison bison bison | reverse complement strand
CAGCTTTAGCATCATTCTTTCCAAAGAAATCCCAGGGCTGATCTCCTTCAGAATGGACTGGTTGGATCTCCTTGCAGTCCAAGGGACTCTCAAGAGTCTTCTCCAACACCACAGTTCAAAAGCATAAATTCTTCGGTGCTCAGCCTTCTTCACAGTCCAACTCTCACATCCATACATGACCACAGGAAAAACCATAGCCTTGACTAGACAAACCTTTGTTGGCAAAGTAATGTCTCTGCTTTTGAATATGCTATCTAGGTTGGTCATAACTTTCCTTCCAAGGAGTAAGCGTCTTTTAATTTCATGGCTGCAGTCACCACCTGCAGTGATTTTGGAGCCCAGAAAAATAAAGTCTGACACTGTTTCCACTGTTTCCCCATCTATTTCCCATGAAGTGGTGGGACTGTAGCATAACCTAGCCTGGTGGAATATTAAAATTATTCTTCCCTCAAAAGTTTATGTTTTTATGCAAAATGGAATTTGGTTCCAGTCTCTAATCATTATAAACAAACTTTTCATCGATATGATTGTCCAATGGCATTGGAAAGTCACAAAGGATCCCAGACAACAGTTTGTTTTTCCAGACTACCTAACACATCTGTCCACTCTATTCCAGTAAAGGCTAGTAGCATCCCCTCAATCATTGTGACAACTCAAATAGCATGCCCACAAATTACTTAGTCACTCCCCACCCATCTCTCCAGAAAACAACTGGCCGTCAGGAACCAGTCAAGTCACAAAAACTAATTAAAGGGGCTAGACGAAGTAATGGAAACAGTGAGAGACTTTGTTTTCCTGGGCTCCAAAATCACTGCAGATGGTGATTGCAGCCATGAAATTAAAAGACATTTGCTACTTGGAAGAAAAGCTATGACCAACCTAGACAGCATATTAAAAAGCAGAGACATTACTTTGCCAACAGAGGTCTGTCTAGTCAAAGCTATGGTTTTTCCAGTAGTCATGTATGGATGTGAGAGTTGGACCATGAAGAAAGCTGAGTGCTGAAGAATTGATGCTTTTGGGGTGTGGTGTTGGAGAAGACTCTTGAGAGTCCCTTGGACTGCAAGGAAATCAAACCAGTCAAACCTAAAGGAAATCAACCCTGAATATTCATTGGAAGGACTGATGCTGAATCTCCAATAATTTGGCCACCTGATGCAAAGAGCCAACTCATTGGAAAAGACCCTGATGCTGGGAAAGATTGAAGGCAGGAAGAGAAGAGGGCAACAGAGGATGAGATAGTTGAATGGCATCACAGATTCAATGGACATGAGTTTGAGCAAACTCCAGGAGACAGTGAAGGACAGGGAAGCCTGGCATGCTGCAGTCCATGGGGTTGCAAAGAGTTGGACACAACTGAATGACTTAAAAACAACTCAGTCGTGTACAACTCTTTGTGACCCCATGGTCTGTAGCCCACCAGGCTCCTCAGTCCATGAAATTTTCCAGGCAAGAGTACTGGAGTGGGTTGCCATTGCCTTCTCCAGGGGATCTTCCCAACCCAGGGATCGAACCCAGGTCTCCTGCACTGCAGGCAGATGCTTTACTGTCTGAGCCACCAAGGAAGACAAAAAACAACAATATATATTAATAAAATAGATAATCAACAAGGACTTATTGTTGCATAGGAAAGGCTACTCAATACTTTGTAATAACCTAAATGGGAAAAGAATCTGAAAAAGGATGTGTACAGCTAAATCACTTTGCTATACATCTGAAACTAGTACAACACTGTAAATCAACTATTCTTCATTTAAAATTTTTTTAACGTATTTTAAAAATTTAAAAAGGGCAGCCATCATGCACTCCACCAGTTTGCTGCCATCAGAGAATACATGGAGCTGCAAAAGCTTCTGATGTCTCAAAAGAAGGCCAACATCCAAATCTTTATGTAAATTCTTTTGATTTCTAAATATCGGTCACTTAAATATTTTTAATTTGAAATTCAAATGTTCTGGGAATCAAAACACTTCTCCTAGTTTGATGAGGCTTATATGCCAACATTTAGCAAATAACGTGTTAAATGTTAGTGAAATTTAAGTTTCTATTTAGACAAATTTCTTTTTACCAAGTGAAGAAGACTACAATATCGAACAAGCAGATCCTGTCTTGCCCAAGCCACATAGCTAAGAAACAGACAGTCAGTGCAGTTATTCATGTCTGCCATGTGCTCCTTATTTAATAATGAGATTGGCTCTATTATTATCACCATTTAGTTAATTAACAGCAGAGTCATCTGCTGGATCATACGAAATAGAGGAAAGAAATAGAAGAAAAACTAGAGATCTCTTCAAGAAAATTAGAGATACCAAGGGAATATTTCATGCAAAGACGGGCTCAATAAAGGACAGAAATGATATTTACCTAACAGAAGCAGAAGATATTAAAAGAGTTGGCAAAAATACACAGAAGAACTGTACAAAAAAGATCTTCATGACCCAGATAATCACAGTGCTGTGATCACTCATGTAGAGCCAGACATCCTGGAATGTGAAGACAAGTGGGCCTTAGGAAGTATCACTACGAACAAAGCTAGTGCAGGTGATGGAGTTGATCTATGCTGCTGCTGCTGCTAAGTCGCTTCAATCATGTCCAATTCTGTGCGACCCCATAGATGGCAGCCCACCAGGCTCTGCCATCCCTGGGATTCTCCAGGCAAGAACACTGGAGTGGGTTGCCATTTCCTTCTCCAATGCATGAAAGTGAAGTCACTCAGTCTTGTCTGACTCTTTGCGACCCCACGGACTGCAGCCTACCAGGCTCCTCTGTCCATGGGATTTTCCAGGCAAGAGTATTGGAGTGGGTTGCCATTGCCTTCTCGTAGATGAGCTATATCAAGTCCTAAAAGATGATACTGTGAAAGTGCTGCACTCAATATGCTAGCAAATTTGGAAAACTCAGCAGTGACCACAGGACCAGAAAAGGTCAGTTTCATTCCAATCCCAAAGAAAGGCAATGCCAAAGAATGCTCAAACTACCACACAATTGCACTCATCTCACATGCTAGTAAAGTAATGCTCAAAATTCTCCAAACCAGGCTTCAGCAATACGTGAACTGTGAACTTCCAGATGTTCAAGCTGGATTTAGAAAAGGCAGAGGAACCAGAGATCAAATTGCCAACATCCTCTGGATCACTGAAAAAGCAAGAGAGTTTCAGAAAAAAAAACCATCTATTTCTGCTTTATTGACTATGCCAAAGCCTTTGACTGTAGGGATCACAATAAACTATGGAAAACTCTGAAAGAGATAGGAATACCAGACCACCTGACCTTCCTCATGAGAAATCTGTATGCAGGTCAGGAAGCAACAGTTAGAACTGGACATGGAACAAACTGGTTCCAAATAGGAAAAGGAGTACGGCAAGGCTGTACATTGTTACTGTGCTTATTTAACTTATATGCAGAGTACATCATGAGAAACGCTGGGCTGGAAGAAGCACAAGCTGGAATCAAGATTGCCAGGAGAAATATCAATATCCTCAGATATGCAGATGACACCACCCTTATGGAAGAAAGTGAAGAGGAACTAAAGATCCTCTTGATGAAAGTGAAAGAGGACAGTGAAAAAGTTAGGTTAAAGCTCAACATTCAGAAAACAAAGATCATGGCATCCAGTCCCATCACTTCATGGCAAATAGATGGAGAAGAGTGGAAACAGTGTCAGACTTTATTTTTCTGGGCTCCAAAATCACTGCAGATGGTGACTGCAGCCATGAAATTAAAAGATGCTTGCTCCTTGGAAGGAAAGCTATAATCAACCTAGACAGCATGTTAAAAAGCAGAGACATTACTTCACCAACAAAGGTCCATCTAGTCAAGGCTATGGTTTTTCCAGTAGTCATGTATGGATGTGAGTGTTGGGACTATAAAGAAAGCTGAGCACTGAAGAATTGATGCTTCTGAACTGTGGTGTTGGAGAAGACTCATGAGAGTCCCTTGGACTTCAAGGAGATCTAATCAGTCATCCTAAAGGAAATCAGTCCTGAATGTTAATAGGAGGGACTGATGTTAAAGCTTAAACTCCAGTACTTTGGCGACCTGATGTGAAGAACTGACTCATTTGAAAAGACCTTGATGCTGGGAAAGATTGAAAGCAGGAGAAGAAGGGGATGACAGAGGATGAGATGGTTGCATGGCATCACCAACTCAATGGACATGAGTTTGAGTAAACTCCATGAGTGGTGAAATGGACAGGGAGGCCTGGCATGCTACAGTCCATGGGGTTGCAAAGAGTTGGACATGACTGAGTGACTGAACTAAACTGAACTGAATTGTTGGATCATCAGAAAAGCAACTGAATTCCAGAAAATCATCTACTTCATTGACTATGCTATGCTATGCTATGCTAAGTCACTTCAGTCGTGTCCGACTCTGTGTGACCCCATAGACGGCAGCCACCAGGCTCCCCCGTCCCTGGGATTCTCCAGGCAAGAACACTGGAGTGGGTTGCCATTTCCTTCTCCAATGCGTGAAAGTGAAAAGTGAAAGTGAAGTCGCTCAGTCATGTCCGACTCTTAGTGACCCCATGGACTGCAGCCTACCAGGCTCCTCCATCCATGGGATTTTCCAGGCAAGAGTACTGGAGCTAAAGCCTTTTTTCTGTGTGGATTACTACAAACTGTCAGAAATTCTTAAAGAAATGGGAATATCAGACCACCTTACCTGCCTCTTAAGAAACCTGTATGCAGGTCAAGAAGCAACAGTTAGAACCAGACATGGAAAAATGAACTGGTTCAAAATTGGGAAAGTCATGGATGTATGTCACCCTGCTTATTTAACTTATATGCAGAGTACATCATTAAAAATGCCAGGTTGGACAAAGCTCAAGCTGGAATCAAGATTGATGGGACAAATATCAATAACCTCAGATATGCAGCTGACACCACCCTACTGGCAGAAAGTGAAGAGGAACTAAAGAAAAAGTTGTGGTACATATACACAATGGAATATTACTCAGCCATAAAGAGGAATGCATTTGAGTCCATTCTAATGAGGTGGATGAACCTATTATACAGAGTGAAGTAAGTCAGAAAGAGAAAGATAAATATCATATTCTAAAACATATGTATCTAGAAAAATGATACTGAAGAATTTATTTACAGGGAAGCAATGGAGAAACAGACATAGAGAATAGACTTATGGACATGAGGAGAGGAGAGGAGCAGGTGAGATGTACGGAGAGTAACATGGAAACTTACATTACCATATGTACTATAGAGAGCCAAGGGGAATTTGCTGTATGACTCAGGAAACTCAAACAGGGGTTCTGTATAAACCTGGGACTTCTCTATAGCTCAAATGGTAAAGACTCTGCCTGTGATGCAGGCGACCAGGGTTTGATCCCTGGGTTGAAAAGTTCCTCTGGAGAAGGGAATGGCAATCCACTCCTGTATTCTTGCCTGGAGAATTCCATGGACAGAGAAGCCCAGCAGGCTACAGTCCATGGGGTCACAAAGAGTCAGACACAACTGAGCGGCTAACACACACACATACACACACGTCAACCCAGAGCGGTGGGATGGGGAGGGAGATGGGAGGGAGGTTCAACAGGGAGGAGTATATGTATACCTATGGCTGATTCATGTTCAGGTTTGACAACAACAAAATTCTGTAAAGCAATTATCCTTCAATTAAAAAATTAATAAATTTTTTAAAAAATAAAGAGCCTCTTGCCCAGGGTGAAAGAGGAGAGTTGGCTCTTTCTCTTTTTAATCCAAAATGTTGGCTTAAAACTCAACATTCAAAAAACTAAGTCCATGGCATCGAGTCCTATCACTTAATGGCAAATACATGAGGAAAAAATGGAAACAGTGAGACTTTATTTTCTTGGGCTCCAAAACAACCGCAGATGGTGACTGCAGCCATGAAATAAAAAATGCCTGCTCCTTGAAAGAGGAGCTACTACTAACCCAGAAAGCGATTAAAAAGCGGAGCCATCACTTTGCCCACAAAGGCCCATATAGTCAAAGCTGTGGTTTTTCCAGTACTCATGTATGGATGTGAGCGTTGGACCATAAAGAAGGCTGAGTGCTGAAGAATTGATGGTTTTGAACCCTGGTGTTGGGAGAAGACTTTTAAGAGTCTTTTGGACAGCAAGGTTATCAAACCAGTCAGACCTAAAGGCACTCAGCCCTGAACATTCATGGGAAGAAGGACTGATGCTGAAGCTCCAACACTTTGGCTACCTGATGGGAACAGACTCTGATGCTGGGAAAGACTGAAGGCAGGAGGAGGAGGAGACAGAGGATGAGATGGTTAGATGGCATCGTGTGACTCAATGAAAAAGTTTGAGCAAACTCCAGGAGCCAGTAAAGGACAGGGAAACCTGATGTCCTGCAGTCCATAGGGTTGCAAAAAGTCAGACACGGCTGAGCGACTGAGCAAAAACAGCCGGACCTTCTGATTCCCATTCCACCACAGTGTGTTCAAGAGAACACTGCCAAGTTGTCAGTTTTCAGTTATTTAATTATTTTTTTATTTTTTAAAGTCCTGCCTTCCTGCCTTAACTGTTGCAGAATTTCCTTACCCGCTCTTTTAGGGCTTGTTCTGAAAACTACCGCAGAACAATGGCTAAGCAAAGCAAAATATGAAATGAAAATTTAAAAGAGGGAATTCTTTCACAAAGAAAACTACGGCCTTTGGGGCTCTGTTTTAAGCCAGATAGGAGGAACGACGAAAAAGGGAGAAAACCCAAGAGGAACTTCAACGGAAACAAGTCCCCCCAGCTGATAAGAACGTGTGACTTGCGCCTTCCCGAGCTTTTCTAAACTGAAAGAAAGGAGAGTAGAACTGTAAAGAGGAAGAAAACCCGGCGCGAACACGAAAACGAGCAGCGAGGACGTAAAAGCGCCCTCCCGCGCGCCCGGCTAGTCAGCCGCCGGGGGCACGTGACACGGCCAAAATGGCTGACGGGGACGACGGCTGCCGGCCGGAGCAGGAGCCGGGGCCGGAACCGGGAGAAGAGTTTGAAATCGTGGACCGGAGCCAGGTCCCGGGCCCAGGCGAACTGCGGAGGGCGACGAAGTCGCGGGCGGCGACGGAAGGCTGGTCCGCACCCATCCTGACCCTGGCGCGGAGAGCCACAGGCACCCTGTCGGCCAGCTGCGGGAGCGCGCTGCGCGCGGCCGCGAGCCTGAGCGGCGCGGAAAGCGGCGCGGACGACTTGGTGCGCGCAGGTAGGCTCCGGCCGGGCACGCTGCGTGAGCTTTCCATCAGACAGGTGGTTGTTTTGCCTTGGGTGCCAGGCTGGCAAGACTGTTTAACTGACTCAGCTTGTTAGGTTGTTAACACGCGCAACTACTCGTCGGTTTTCTTTACACCGTGCGTCCGAGTCAAGATAAATACCTGGGCGTGGGTGGCCTGAGATTGGAGCAATTTCACTTCCTATGGTGTGCCCCAGACAGCATTCTTATTCTCATCGGTGACCTTTATACTAAAAACTGGACGGCTTTAAGTTTAGTTAGTCCTTATTTATTTTTAAAGGACTTACTTAGGAAATGAAAATGTACTTTTCTCTGCTTTAAATCTCAAACTTCCATGCCAGCTCACATCTCTAGTTGTTGACGGCGCATACTGACTCACCGCGGAGTCAGAACACCAGGTGGAGTTTAGAGGGCGAGGGTTCCGGTTCAGTTCAGTTCAGTCGCTCAGTCGTGTCCGACTTTTTGCAGCCCCATGGACTGCAGCACGCCAGGCCTTCCTGTCCATCACCAACTCCGGAGCGTACTCAAACTAATGTCCATTGAGTCGGTGATGCCATCTGACCATCTCATCCTCTGTCGTCCCCTTCTCCTCCCGCCTTCGATCTTTCCCAGCATCAGGGTCTTTTGCAATGAGTCCGTTCTTCACATCACATGGCCGAACTATTGGAGTTTCAGCTTCAGCATCAGTCCTTCCAGTGAATTTTCAGGAATAATTTCCTTTAGGATTGAATGATTTGATCTCCTTACAGTCCAAGGGACTCCCAAGAGTCTTAATCACCACAGTTCAAAAGCATCAGTTCTTCGGTGCTCAGCTTTCTTTATAGTCCAACTCTCACATCCATATATAACGACTGGAAAAACCATAGCTTTCACTAGATGGACCTTTGTCGGTAAAGTAATGTCTCTGCTTTTTAATGTGCTGTCTGCGTTGCTCATAGCTTTCCTTCTAAGGAGTAAGTAAGCATCTTTTAATTTCATGGCTGCAGTCACCATCTGCAGTGATTTTGGAGCCCAGAAAAATAGTCTCTCACTGTTTCCATTGTTTCCCCATTTATTTGCCCTGAAGAGACGGGACTGGATGCCATGATCCTAGTTAAGCCAACTTTTTCACTCTCTTCTTTCACTTACATCAAGAGGCTCTTTAGTTCTTCTTCACTTTCTGCCATCAGGGTGGTGTCATCTGCCTTTCTGAGGCTATTGATATTTCACCCAGCAATCTTGATTCCAGCTTGTGCTTCATCCAGCCTCTCATTTTGCATGATGTATTCTACATATAAGTTAAGTAAGCATGGTGACAATATACAGGCTTGACATACTCCTTTCCCAATTTGGAACCAGTCTCTTGTTCCATGTCCAGTTCTAACTGTTGCTTCTTGACCTGCATACAGATTTCTCATGAGGAAGGTCAGGTGGTCTGGTGGTACTCCCATCTGTTTTAAGAATTTTCCACAGTTTGTTGTAATCCACACAGTCAAAGGCTTTGGCATAGTCTATAAAGCAGAAGTAGATGTTTTTCTGGAACTCTCTTGTTTTTTCGATGATCCAATAGATATTGGCAATTTGATCTCTGGTTCCTCTGCCTTTTCTAAATCCAGCTTGAACATCTGTAAGTGCTTGGTTCAAGTACTATTGAAGCCTCGCTTGGAGAATTTTAAGCATTACTTTACTAGTGTGTGAGATGAGTGCAATTGTGTGGTAGTTTGAACATTCTTTGGCATTGCCTTTCTTCGGGATTGGAATGAAAACGGAC
>NW_011495072.1:1070593-1080203 GCF_000754665.1 Bison bison bison | reverse complement strand
GCTGGCATATTGAGTGCAGCACTTTCACAGCATCATCTTTTAGGATTTGAAATAGCTCAACTGGAATTCCATCACCTCCACTAGCTTTGTTCGTAGTGATGCTTTCTAAGGCCCACTTGACTGCGCACTCCAGGATGTCTGGCTCTAGGTGAGTGATCACACCATTGTGGTTATCTGGGTCATGAAGATCTTTTTGTATAGTTCTTCTGTGTATTCTTGCCACCTCTTCTTAATATCTTCTGCTTGTGTTAGGTCCACACCATTTCTGTCCTTTATTGTGCTCATCTTTGCATTAAATGTTCCCTTAGTATCTCTAATTTTCTTGAAGAGATCTCTAGTCTTTCCCATTCTAATTCCAGACGACCACTACAACCAACGAGCTGTATGATACAGGCAAGTCATCACATTTTCCAGTCTGTAAAATAGGAATTTTGTGATTCACAAAGTTCTTATAGCCTTCAATGATCTCTTATCATCAACTCTTTTAAGCCTTTGTCATCTAGAATAGTTTCAGCACATGAGTAAGAATGGAAACGTTAAATGATTGGTAGAGTGTGACTTAGAAAGTCCTGTAAAGCCAGATATTTAGAGCTCTGCCAACCAGTACAATAGCCACTACCCACATGTGATGTTTAGCGATTAAAAATTCAGTTCCTCAGTCACAACAGCCACATTTTAAGTGGTTCAGTAATCTACATGTAGCGAGTGGCTACTGTACTGGATTGTGAACTGAGAACATTTCATCATAGTGCTATGGGGCAGAGCTCACTAAAGACTGTGAAGTACCCCCTAACAAGTATTACAGTGTGCCTTTAAGGCTTCTTGATTCCATCCTATCCAGTGTATATTTGATGTAAAAAGCACGGATAGTGAGTTGTGATAGTTTCAATGGCTAGGAAAGATTTTTACAGTTTAAAATCTCACTTGTTTTGAGATAGGAAACTGTATATCTCTGGCAATAGAAAGCAGGACTAGAAGGTAATGAAGGAACCTATTTAACTCAGGAATCTAGTTCCCACTAAATTGCCACCTTTACACGTTTTGACTGTATGCCCACCCACTGGTGTTCAGTCCAGAGAGTCAAGGCCCGAGATCTTCTTAGAGGCTTGTTAGTAAGCAAATAATGTTAGCTGTTTGGCGAGGAAATGTGCCAGTGCCTAGAACTGTGCCTAGCACGGAATAATATTTGTTGAACAAATATTTGAAAAATACTTTTCTATTTATGGTAATGCTATAAATAATAAGCAGCACTTATATTGTGCTTCCTAGGTAACGGATATTATTCTTAAATCTGTACATATATTAGTTCATTTCATCTTGACAGTAATCCTAGGTGATAGCTGAACTGGCTTCATGATGTTCATGAAGTGCAGGCTTTAATCAGTATGACTGCACAGGGCCAGGCCCTCAAAAGTACCCACGATAGAAACTCTTATCTTTAAATTTGTGTTAAGTGAAGTCTCATGGGACAAAGGAGCAGGTGTGGGGCCTTGGAGCTGGGCTCCCGTGTGGTCCCATCTCCCACTGTCTCCGTGGGACAGGTTCTCTGCCACTCAGGTCCATTGAATTTCCCTTGGGCTTCTCCCTACCTGTCCCTGACATACTGCATGACCATGCTGCCCCAGGGAGGGTTGATGTTATGCCGTTTGACTCTCAGGGCAGGGCCAGGTGTCCACTGGCCTGCTGCAGGCTGGCAGCGCCACGGCACATTAGGCAGGAACTGGGCAGGGACTTCTCACCCACCCAACCCTATGGGAACTGCATCCCTGCAGGAAATTGCAGTCCCTTAGGGGCATGGGAAGGAGTCGTGGACTTCATGCCTCCACTCATGTAGCCTGCCCCATGTGATAGATACCATTATTATTCCTTGTTTATAAAGAGGGAGGCTGAATTAAAAAGTAAATTGACCAAGTTACTTAGAAATGGCAGAGCCAGAACTTGAACCAAGACAAGCCTCCTCTCAAGCCAGTGCTTAGTTACATCACCTCAACGCCCTGATGTTTTTAAATAATGTTGTAATACACTGTAATATATACATATGGATTTTTTAGTCAGTTAAGTAAACAACTGCCACTGAAATCTGGCAAAAGTTGTGAGCATGGCTTACTGAGGGCGAAAGGGTGGGGAACAGCTGGCATGAGCTATGTGACTGGTTTCCCAGTGGTAAGCCAGATTTTAAGTCATCAGATAGAGCAGGAGTGGGAATGGGGAAAAGGAACTGAAACCCAGGTAGCATGCTCTGCAGAGGCCTCAGAAAGCAGGTCAGAAGATAGTGGTCACCACTCCAGCCAGGGCTGGCTCTTTTCCTTTCCTTTGATCTGCTTATCTGCTTACAAAAGCAGTGAGGTCAGAGATTGTTCAGTGGGAGCGGTGGAGGAGCAGAGACTGAATATGAGCAGCACTCTTGCCAGAAGGAGCAGAGACTGAGTATGAGCAGCACTCTTGCCAGATAGCTTTTGTGGTGATCTAGGTTTAAGAAAGATGCTGTGGAATGTCATGAAATGACTTGTATTAAAATGTTAACCCACATGGGGTCTGGTAGCGCAGCTTGCCACAATGATTGCATTCTCTGTAGTTGTTTGGTTTGGGGGTATTCTTTTTCTAAAGGATGAATAACAAAACTCACTGAAGAAGTCACTCTTTAATTTTAAAAGTATTTAGATATATATTTGCCATTAGGTAAGTGGCATTATATTATGCCTTTCTTTGTTGTCTTCCAGTGGCAAATTTTATTTTCCACGTATGAGAGCTCCACTGCACAAAGTAATATGCCTCCTTCCAACATGAAGTACAATGCCTTTTTCATTTCATATTGCTGAACTCCTTAAGTTAGCCATTGAGATGATAAGTGAAAATTCTGGAAAATTAGGAAAGTGTAAAATGGTTTTCTTGTCAGTACAGTGTAACACCATATTGTATTATAAGATCTTTTGAGACACCAAAGGGCTCATCAAAACTAAAACTCAAATTTATAAAGACTTGTTACTTCTCTTTAATTCAGAACCCAATAAAAAAAATCTGTAGAGCCCACTCTCCTGAATATGTATTCTCTATACCAAGGTTACAACACACTGGCAGCCCTTTGAGATGTTTGTGCTGGTAGCTGCATTCTTTTTTTTTTTTTCACATCCTGCACAGTGTAAAAGCATTTAGGTTTTTTTTTTTTTAGCCAATTACCAGGTTTTCTATTAAAAATCCAGATCCCAGTTTCTTCTGACTCCCATCTGGCACACATGATCAGTTAGCATTCCTCTAGCAAGGTGTCTTTATGTCTTCTCCAGCTTTTCCTCTCACTGGGTCACTCTTATGTTACAGGCTCAGCCCCTCTGTAACAGTCAAGGTCCAGATCCCTGATCAGACCATTTACTTGGCAATTCGATAAGTGTAGAATTTTATGATATTTTGTGTGCTGTGTTGAACTATTATTAATGAAGCTTAGAGATGTAAATAGCTTAGCCAAGGTCACAAAGCTAATAATATGGAGAAATGAAACAAAGATCCTTCCAATCAAATTTTCCATGACTCTAAATTGAGCTCGAATGGGAATTGGTGACTAACCTAACTGGGGAATAGATGAGATGGCTGCAAAACACTACTGTGTTCCCAGGAATGACTGTAGGAGCCACTTCCTGAAACACTAGTCTTCACATTTTTTGTTCACATGACCCCCTAAAAAAAATCTTCAACTTTTAAAGTTGATACATAAAATTCATCATAATTTTCAATAAACTTTTTGGTTTATTGTAAAAATTGACTTTTTAAAATAAAACCACTGTATCATTATTTTAAGTGTATCAAGTGATCAATACCTTAACAACTTGATAACTCTGCCATCTATCTTGTTAATAAATTAATAATAAAATTATTTAATATTTATAAATTTTACACTTTTCCCTTTATTCCTTGAATTTCCAATCCACTTAATGTATGTTTTAAATTTTTTTATTGGTCATCCTATCATACATCTCAGAAAAAAATATGTAAATTAATTAAAATATAATAAACTTTTCTTGTGACTAAAGCTCTGAGTGTATAAAAAATTTTTTCTTCTATAATGAATTACCATTAAAATTATTAGTAATGCTAAGTTGATTAAAGGGATACAAATATAATTTTATAAGTAATTATACATAATTTTTTCTTGGAATTACTTCTCTTAATGAACTGAATGGTGTCTTTGTTTTTAATTTAAAAAATGCAGATGAATATACATGATTTACTGATGTAAATGTGATGGAACTCAGCATCAATTTTATTCCCATCTTTTGGGTTTTTTATAGATGTGATCCTTGAGAACTCTGACTCATATAAATAAAAAATAGAACTGGACAGGTTGGTTTGTTTTCCCCCCATTGGTAAATTCTGCCAAACATTTTAAAATATTTTATTTCAGTACAGTTGATTTACAATCTTGTGTTAATTTCTCCTGTACAATAAAGTAACTCAGATATGAAATGGACAACTGTGTTATAGTAATGTTATTCAGGTCTTTGAACTCCTTCTAAGTTATATGCCCCAAATCGCATTGATCTAAAAACATTTTTTTGATCAAAAAATTTTTTGTTCAGATTTTCATTTTGTTCGAATGAAAATCACCTTTCTTGCAAACATTAAAGATACTTCTCTTTCAGGGAAGTTCTCCAAAAAAGGCTTTACCAAGACCTATCAAACGATAATTATGCCTTATAATTCTTTCACTTTGTTTAACCTAGACACTCAAAATGGTTGGAGACATCTAAACATTGCTTATATCATCACATCTTGCCGATACATTATGTTTTAACAGAAAGACTAGGAAATTCCCTGGTGGTCCAGTAGTTGGGACTGAGCACTTCCACCACAGGGGACACGTGTTTGATCCCTGATCAGGGAACTAGGGTTTCATATGCCAAGATGTGGCCAGAATGAATAAAAAAGAGTTAGTGTACGTGTTCTTCAAGGGCTGCAGTTTGGCTCATTTAGAGAACATGTCCATCCAGTTAATGGCACATCCAAGGAATAAGTATTGAGACCAACCAAAAAGAATTACATATATTTTTACTTGTAGATAAATTTTTTTTTAAACTTTCTAAATTCAGGATACCCAGCAGACGGGTAGAAACCACTCCTCTCCCCCAAGATCAAGTTTCTTTAACTAAGTTCAGCAAATGAAAGACTGGAATCTCTTCAAGTTTTTAGTGATTTGATTAATCATCAAAGGAAGCTTCACCCCTATCTGGTATGTGGCAATTTCTGTACCTCAGGTCAGTGCCTCAGGAGGAAGATACGGGACAAGGAGTGAACTGTGATTCTTCTGTAGAGTGGGTAAAGAAAGAGTGCCTGTGAAACTTGAGATCTAAAAATCAAGTTCCTCAAAATATCTGGACCTGCCTAGCCCTCTGCAGGACTTCCTGTGTATTTATTCCCATTTGAAGACCACTAGACTTCGTTTATAGCCTAGGGATTGGTATCTTCTTTAAGGATCAGTTCAGATGCTCAGTTGAGTCTGATTCTGCAACGCCATGGACTGCAGTACGGCAGGCTTCCCTGTCCATCACCAACTCCCGGAGCTTGCTCAAACTCATGTCCATTGAGTCGGTGATGCCATCCAACCATCCCATCCTCTCTTGTCCCCTCCTCCTCCTGCCTTCAATCTTTCCTGGCATCAGTGTTTTTTTTTTCCAATGAGTCAATTCTTTGAATCAGGTGGCCAAAGTACTGGAGTTTCACCTTCAACATCAGTCCTTCCAATGAACATTCAGGACTGATTTCCTTTAGGATTGACTGGTTTGATCTCCTTGCAGGCCAAGGGACTCTCAAGAGTCTTCTCCAGCACCACAGTTCAAAAGCATCAATTCTTTGGTGCTCAGCTTTCTTTATAGTCCAGCTCTCACATCCATACATGACTACATAAAGACCATAGCTTTGACTAGATGAACCTTTGTCGGTAAAGTAATGTCTCTGCCTTTTAATATGCTGTCTAGGTTGGTCATAGCTTTTCTTCCAAGGAGCAAGCATTTTTTATGGCTGCAGTCACCATCTGCAGTGATTCTGGAGCCATGAAAATAAAGTCTCTCACTGTTTCCATTACTTCCCCATCTATTTGCCATGAAGTGATGAGACCAGATGCCATGATCTTAGTTTTTTGAATGTTAAGTTTTAAGCCAGCTTTTTCATGCTCCTCTTTCATCAAGAGGCTCTTTAGTTCTTCTTCGCTTTCTGCCATAAAGGTGGTGTTATATGCATATCTGAGGTTATAGATAATTCTTCTGGAAATCTTGATTCCAGCTTGTGATTCATTCAGCTTGACATTTCACATGACGTACTCTGCATAGAAGTTAGATAAGCACGGTGACAATATACAAGCTTGACATACTCCTTTCCCAGTCTGGAACCAGTCTGTTGTTCCATGTCTGGTTCTAACTGTTGATTCCTGAACTGCATACAGATTTCTCAGGAGGCAGGTCAAGTGGTCTGTTATTCCCATCTCTTTTAAGAATTTTCCACAGTTGGTTGTAATCCACACAGTCAAAGCCTTTAGTGCAGTCAATAAAGCAGAAGTAGATGTTTTTCTGGAACTCTCTTGCTTTTACGATTATTCAACAGATGTTGGCAATTTGATCTCTGGTTCCTCTGCCTTTTCTAAATCCAGCTTGAACATCTGCAAGTGTTTGGTTCATGTACTGTTGAAGCCTGGCTTGGAGAATTTTGAGCATTACTTTACTAGTGTGTGAGATGAGTGCAATTGGGCAGTAGTTTGAACATTCTTTGGCATTGCCTTTCTTTGGGATTGGAATGAAAACGGACCTTTTCCAGTCCTGTGGCCACTGCTGAGTTTTCCAAATTTGCTAACGTATTGAGTGCCACACTTTCACAACATCATCTTTTAGGATTTGAAATAGTTCAGCTGGAATCTCATCACCTCCACTAGCTTTGTTCGTAGTGATGCTTCCTAAGGCCCACTTGACTTCACATTCCAGGATGTCTGGCTCTAGGTGAGTGATCACACCATCATGGTTATCTGGGTCATTAGGATCTTTTTCGTGTATTTCTTCTGTGTATTCTTGCCACCTCTTCTTAATATCTTCTGCTTCTGTTAGGTCCCTACCATTTCTGTACTTAATTGTGTCCATCTTTGCATGAAATGTTTCCTTGGTATCTCTTATTATCTTAAAGAGATCTCTAGTCTTTCCCATTCTATTGTTTTCCTGTATTTCTTTGCATTGATCACTTAGGAAGGCTTTCTTATCTCTCCTTGCTATTCTTTGGAAGTCTGCATTCAGATGGATATATCATTCCTTTTCTCCTTTGCCTTTCACTTCTCTTCTTTTCTCAGCTATTTGTAAGGCCTCCTCAGACAACCATTTTGCCTTTTTGCATGTTTTTCCTTGGGGACGGTTTTGATCACTGCCTCCTGTACAACGTCATGAACCTCATCCATAGTTCTTCAGGCACTCTATCAGATCTAATCCCTTGAATCTATTTGTCACTTCCACTGTATAATCATAAGGAATTTGATTTAGGTCATACCTGAATGGTCTAGTGGTTTTCCCTACTTTCTTCAATTTAAGTCTGAATTTGGCAATAAGGAGTTCATGATCTGAGCCACAGTCAGCTCCCAGTCTTGTTTTTCCTGACTGTATAGAGTTTCTCCATCTTTGGCTGCAAATAATATAATCAGTCTGATTTCATTTTTGACCTCCTGGTGATGTCCACATGTAGAGTCGTCTCTTGTGTTGTTGGGAGAGGGTGTTTGCTATGACCAGTGAGTTCTCTTGGCAAAACTCTGTTAGCCTTTGCCCTGCTTCATTTTGTACTCCAAGGCCAACCTTGCCTGTTACTCCAGGTATGTCCTGACTTCCTTCTTTTGCATTCCAGTCCCCTATGATGAAAAGGATATCTTTTTTTGGTGTTAGTTCTAGAAGGTCTTATAGGTCATCATAGAACCATTCAACTTCAGCTTCTTCAGCATTAGTGTTGGGCCATCAACTTGGATTACTATGATATTGAATGGTTTGCTTTGGAAATGAACAGAGATCATTCTGCCTTTTTGAGATTGCACCCAATCACCCATCTCATTAAACTTTTCAAATTTATAAATAATACATAGGAGTCTCTCAATATTTAAAATATACCATCCCCACCCAGATGCTTTACTTAAAATCTGTTTTTCTTTTTCCAAAACCAAGATGAAATATTTAGACCAGTTTTTCTTTCCCAGTAGCTGTCTTCTTGGGTTTTGCTGAGAATTTGGAATTTTCAGTCCCAGGCTGTCTTGAGTCTCATTCATATTTACTTAATACTTGTATTATAAATTCAGAGTCATAGTATCATTCTTTTTGATTTAGCTATACACATATATGCTCTTTTAACATCTATCTATATTAATTATTACTGATGAAAGAAAGCAGGTAAACAAAGGATTAATATCCACAATACACAGACCCATAAGACAAAAGCAAACAAATCAAGAAAGTTAAAAGATTTAACAGGCAAGTCATAGAAATAATACTAGGAAACAATAAATATGAAAGTCTGCTTAACATATATAATGAACAACTGGTAAACAACCATATACTTCCCACCCCATCCTCCAATCCAAGGGGCAAACATTTAAAAGACCAAAAGGTGGCATTGGTGCAGAGAGAGGGGTGCACCAACCAGGGCTTATTTTCCTGCTGGAACTAGGTTATAGTTTGAGGGTCTATAATAGTTTTAATTTCCAGAGTGACAGTTTCCTAGGCTTGAGAGGTCACTCAGTAAGAATTTGTCATGGATTGGGTTGCACGTAGAGCAGAGGGCCTAAATAAATGGCTCATCTGTTTATAGCCCACCAGACAGGAATCTGGGTTCACTGTGACAAGAGGCACAAAACTTCTAGTGTTTCAATGAACAAATATCCAAACTGTGTCCTTGTTCACCTCCATGTGGCTGCTGGGCAGGACCAGTGGGACAGGGCTCGATATTGGAAGAAGAGCTGCAGTACTTAGTCAGGGAGCTTGTGACCTAGAGCCCTTCTGGTCATGCATATGTCGGCCATGAGTGGTCTTAAAAAGGCTTTGAACCTGTCAAGGAGAAAAAAAAAGAAAAATAGATTCCAACTAAATGCCATTCTGGAAAAGGCAAAACTCTGGAGACAATAAAAAGATCAATGGTTGCCTGGAGTTAGCAGGGAGATGCATACACAGAGTACAGAAGTTTTTATGAGCAGTGAAAATACTTTGACATTATAACGATGTCATTATAATGATATTATACTTTTGTCCAAACCCACAGAAGGTGCAATACTACTTACTTCATCAGTGAACATAGAGGATGAACTGGGACCTTGGTTATCATGTGTCAATGCAGTTCTGCTGCTGCTGCTGCTAAGTCACTTCAGTCATGTCCGATTCTGTGTGACCCCATAGACAGAAGCCCACCAGGCTCCCCCGTCCCTGGGATTCTCCAGGCAAGAACACTGGAGTGGGTTGCCATTTCCTTCTCCAATTCACAAAAGTGAAAAGTGAAAGGGAAGTTGCTCAGTCGTGTCCAACTCCTAGCGACCCCATGGACTACAGCCTACCAGGCTCCTCCATCCATGGGATTTTCCAGGCAAGAGTACTGGAGTGGGGTGCCATTGCCCTGTCCC
>NW_011495072.1:1011919-1070493 GCF_000754665.1 Bison bison bison | reverse complement strand
TTCATTGGAAGGACTAATGTTGAAGCTGAAACTCCAATACTTTGGCCACCTGATGTGAAGAGCTGACTCATTTGAAAAGACCCTGATGCTGGGAGGAGAAGGGGATGACAGAAGGTGAGAAGGTTGGATGGCATCACTGACTCGATGGACATGAGTCTGGGTAAACTCTGGGAGTTGGTGATAGACAGGGAGGCCTGGTGAACTGCGGTTCATGGGGTCGCAAAGAGTCAGACACAACTGAGCGACTGAACTGAACTGATGCATGTGCAGCTGCTGCTGCTAAGTTGCTTCAGTCGTGTGCGACCCCATATACGGCAGCCCACCAGGTTCCCCCATCCCTGGGATTCTCCAGGCAAGAACACTGGAGTGGGTTGCCATTTCGTTCTCCAATGCATGAAAGTGCAAGTGAACTCACTCAGTGGTGTCCGACTCACAGGGACCCCATGGACTGCAGCCCAGCAGGCTCCTCCGGCCATGGGATTTTCCAGGCAAGAGTACTGGAGTGGGTTGCCGTTGCCTTCTCCAGATGCATGTGAGGGAAGGGAATTTCCGTACCTTCCTGTCAATTTTGTTGTAAACTTACAACTACTTTAAAAAAAAAAAAATTCCCCCCCCCTACCAAAATTAACTAAGGGTAGACTTTTTCGCAAAATTTTGTTTCACCTTTATACATTTTTACATATTAAATGAGCTTTCCTCTTGGCTCAGTAGTAAAGAATCTGCCTGCCAATGCAAGAGACGGGCCTCGGATCCCTGGGTTGGGAAGATGCCCTGGAGAAGAAAATGGCAGTCCACTCCAATATTCTTGCCTGGAGAATCCCATTAACAGAGGAGACTGGAGGACTGAAATCTGACCTAACAAAATGAAAAATAATCTAATGAAATATTGCTGAACTCCAGTGGTTATTAAGTGTAAATACAATTAATGAATACAAAGAAACTTCTAGCACATTGTATTTTATAATTATAATAGTAATAAAATAAAGATTTTTTAAAAAACCTTGAATGATTGAACTTTTATTAACTGTACCAGTTTATAGTGCTTGCATTTTATTCTAATGGTTTTACCTTACAAAAGAAGTGTGAAACAGTGCACTAATCGTGCACGAAAGAAGGGCAACGAGAATTTGAGCCCTGTACCAAGGAATGGATGCTTCCCCGAATGCCCCGGGTGGCACTCACAGACAAAACAGCTGGCTCAGGAATCCCTCTAGCTAGTATACGACCCACCCCAAGCAAGCCCGGAAGCCGCTACCTCCCTCCTGGCAGAGAAGTCAAAATGGCGCCCGCGAGCTCTGGGGGCGTGGCCTCGAGCTGGACTCCTCCAATAGAAACGAGAGGGGGTAAAGCACTTTCCCAGCAAGCCTCCTAGCTTAGGGCAAGGCTTTCTGGAGTATGCATCGTTCCATTGGTCGAAAATGGAATAAGGGCGTGGGAGACACCAATCGCAGAGAGTGCTGATAGGACCGTCGCCGTAGCAACGCGCGGAGCTACCTGGGAGAAGCCTTGCAGACTGACCCACGGCCTCAGCCGCCCGGGTGAGGCTGTGACCTCCCGGGGATAGGGGCCGGTTGGCTGAGAACTCCAGTTAATCCGCACGTGAGTGCTCAGAGCAGACCAGCCGACGGGTCTTCCCTTCGTTGTTCTGCGTCTAGCCTCCTCACCCGGGACTACATTCAGTGCACTAACGAAGCTGTCCCTGCTTCCACTCTACAGCTTCCAAGGGCCAGATGATGGAGGAGCGTGTCAACCTGATGCACATGATGAAACTCAGCATCAAGGTCTTGCTCCAGTCTGCCCTGAGCCTGGGCCGCAGCCTGGATGCAGATCATGCCCCCCTGCAGCAGTTCTTTGTAGTGCTGGAGCATTGCCTCAAACATGGGCTGAGAGGTGAGCCGCGGCCGTGGGGCGGGGTGGGGCGGGGGGCTTCCAGGGCGTGAAAATTCAGGCTGACTTCGCTCAGCATCTTCAATGCCAAACATTCTTCTGGGTGCTGGGGTAACAGCTGTGCACAAAACAAACAAGATCCCTGCCCACAAGACATGACGTTATAGAGCAGCGCTGTCCAGTAGAAATGCCATGCAAGCCACATGTGTGATTTCTGATATCCTAGTAGCCACGTTTTTAAAAAGCAGAAACACATGGAGTTTTAGTAATTTATTTTATTGAACCCAGTATAGCCAAAATAGTATCATTTTGACGTATATAGTCAGTATAAACCTTATTAGTGAGATATTTTACATTCTTTTTAAGGTGAGGCTTAAAGATCCACTGTATTTTACACTTAAAGCACATCTCAATTGCACTGGCTACATTTCAGTACCACTTGTGGCTAGTGACTACCTTGGACAGCACAGTTCTAGAGCGGAGATAAGACAACAAATTCAGAAGCAAAACAGTTGCAAAATGCTACTAATTCAGGGATGCAAGATTGGTTAAAAGATAGAGGGAATCAAGGGAAAATCTTTCCAGTTAGGGTAAAAGGGGAACGTCTTTCTGGGGAGTGAAATGTGAGCTGAGAGCTAAAGGAGAGCAGGCGTCAACTGTGCAAAGGTTTGGGGCAAGAGCCTTTCTAGAAAAACAAAACAGGTGCAGAGGTCTTGAGTGGGACCAACCTTGGTTTCAGGAAGACACCAGGTAAGTGAGGCATGCCAACAGGAGGAGAGGAGGTCAGGGTAGTTGAGATGGGCTGGATAACATCGGCCTTTAAAGGTCAAGTTAGGAGTTGGATTTTATTTCCTGAGTATTTGGAGGATTTTCAGCCATGGAAAAATAAGATCTACATTTTTAAAAAAAACTTTCACCCATGTGGAGAACAGATTAGAAAGGTGGGGTGGTAACAATATTAGGAGCAAGGAAACCCATTAGGAGGTTATTGCAGCAATTCAGATGAGGGATGGTGGTGATGATTTGACAAAGTCCATCAAGAATTGACTTTGGCATCAGGTAAGAGGGAGAAAGGGCAAGGATTTCATAGATGATTATTTGAGCACTTGTTTTATTTTGTGGGCAATAAATACTTGAGGGAGCATAATGGGTATGACAGAGAAACCCTGTCATCAGAAGCAGGGAGAGCTCATTTGGTATTTGGCTTCTCCCAGTCCCCAAGACTGAATCAGAAGGAATAAGCAGTGCAGCTCCATAGCTTTCATTTGGCTTTTGGGAGAGAGACTGAGGGCCCCTGAAAACGTTTTGCAAACTGTTCTTATGAATAATACTTTTGTTTTCCCTTTTAGTTAAGAAGAGTTTTATTGGCCAAAATAAATCTTTCTTTGGTCCTTTGGAGCTGGTGGAGAAACTTTGTCCAGAAGCATCAGATATAGCCACTAGTGTCAGAAATCTACCAGAATTAAAGTGAGTGAGAAGTAGTTACATCAATTTGATGTTTTAAAAAAAAAAAAAAAAAAAAACTCCCTTCTATTTATCCATTTCTCAATTCCTTGCTAATAAAGCATCTTCTAATTTAGAACAAACTATAGCACAAGCCACACTTTACTTAGACTTTAGTCTCAGCTCTGCTGCTCAATTTCCACATAAACTTGAGCAAAATTTGCCCCATTCTGAGCCTCAGTTTCCTTTTCTTTAAAATGAGGACCATAATTCCTGCTTGTCATACAAGGTTCTGTAATGAAAAGGTATTGTCACTGCAAGAGCAGTTACAGGAGGAGAAGGAGATCCTGGGGTACATACCAGAGCCCCTTGCAGAGTCTTCCACAAGGAACCTAACTATCCAGACTCTCTTTGACCTTCTCCTGCAGAGCCAGCCTATTCCATTTTAGGGTAATTACATTAGCCACCACCACTGACTAAGGCCCTGCCAAGTGCCAGGCATTGTGCTAAGGACAATGCCTTAGCACTTCATTATTTCATTTCATCATCCACAAATCCCTAGGAGCTAAGCTGTTGGTGTTCTTATCTGCAAGTGCAGAAACTGAGACTCAGAGTGGTTAAGTAACTTGCCCAAGGTCCCTCGGCAACTGAGTGGTGGAACCAGGAAGAGAACACAGATCTCCTGGCCTCTGAAACGCTCTGCATCTTGCTAAACTCATTTGCTGCTGAACCCCATGCGTTCATAGGATTTAAGCCTTCTGTCTCTGACCTGGGTTCAGCCCTGTGGGCCTGTGCCACCTAAGGCTTTCGCCTATAGCAGGTGACAAACTTTCATATATTTATTTGGTGACACCACCCCACCCCACCACCCCCACCAGCCGTGATCTTCCTGGGCTTCCCTGGTGGCTCAGATAGTAAAGAACCTGCCTGCGATGCAGGACGTGTGGGTTCGATCCCTGGGTGGGAAGATCCCCTGGAGAAGGAAATGGATACCGACTCAGTATTCTTGCCTGGAAAATTGGATGGGCAAAAGACCGTGGTCCATGGGGTCGCAGAGTTGGACATGACTGAGCAACTGACCCTTTTGCTTTTCACTTTCACGAGCCTCCCACATCTGCCTTGTTTCTTCAGTTGTTCTGTGCATGGTCCTGTTGTCCATCCCTTCCAGCCAGCTCACTCCCTCTAGAGACCCTGTCCTTGGGTGGTCTGATTGGGTGGAGCAGGGGTCTGCCTTCTCCTGCACTCACACTTCTATTTCCACTTAGGCACAGGGGCATTTCCGAAGTCTTGTTATGCTAACAAAGAGCTTCTTGTCAGCTGAACTCACTGCTTCTGTTCCCTTATTAACCCTGTGGATGCTGAACAAGCAACTAGTTGAAGTATCAAAATCCTCCCTGTGTCTGCCAAAAAGGAAATACAGAGTGACTCCCTCTTCTTGATGCCTCTGGAGTAGTAGCCTTTTGGGGAGCCATGTGAGAAGACTGCTGGCTTTGCTCCATAAACAGCTGCAGTGTTTTTACCATTTCATTAAACAGGAGCACAAGTTCTAAAATTTCTACAGGATTTTAGAAGTTATGATTAGTATTTTTTGGAGAGTAGAGACTGTTTGCTCTGAGGTAGTTTGAAACTTGCAGGACAGACTTTGAGTCCTGAGAGTCATCTCTCTGGAGTTTAATTTCCTTGTCTAATTGAGATAAAAATGTCTTTTACAGTGTGGCCCAGTACCTAGAATTTTACATTGTTTTCATATCATGGTTCACTATTAAACATACTGTTACACAACAAATACGATTTCACGTATTGGCATGTAAACCCAGACAACAGACAAGGTTCTCTACTTTTTTGGAAATTAAAAACAGTCTTTTTTCTTATTACATAATTTTTAATTAGGAAATAAGAACAAGTAAAAAAGATGCTTCTGTTAGCTTACTGCTCAGAAAAAACAAAGCTACAATTAATATCTTGGTCATTATCCTTGTAGAGTCAGACAGACGAATAAAGAAGCTTCTACTGTGATTCACCTTTGCCTCCCCCGGTGGCATCACTGTTGCAGTCCTCATGGACTAACCACCGAAGCCACCAGCGCATCTACCTTTTGCCCCAGTAACTCTACTTCTAGGGGTTTTATCTCATAGACCTAACACGTGAAAATGACACATGTACAGAGATGTCTGTTGCAGCATCATTTGTAACAGCAGCAGATTAGAAATGGCCTAGATTAAAAACTGGAGAAGGTGATGGCACCCCACTCCAGTACTCTTGCCTGGAAAATCCCATGGATGGAGGAGCCTGGTGGGCTGCAGTCCATGGGGTCGCCAAGAGTTGGACACGACTGAGCGACTTCACTTTGACTTTTCACTTCCATGCATTGGAGAGGGAAATGGCAACCCACTCCAGTATTCTTGCCTGGAGAATCCCAGGGACAGGGGAGCCTGGTGGGCTGCCATCTATGGGGTCGCAAAGAGTCGGACACGACTGAAGCAACTTAGCAGCAGATTAAAAGCTAGGTAAATAAATCATGGCACAGTCCAGTAGTGAAACACCTTAAAGCTATGAAAACATGAACAGGAAATTTCCTGTGTACAGAAAGAATTTCAAAATAACAGATATTCAGTAAAACGAGCAAGTTGCAAAATGGTATATGTAGCATACTAATATTTTTGTAAGAAGGGAAGGAGAATAAGAACATTTATTTCCAATGCAGAAAAATGCTTGGGATGTGAACCTTAACTAGGAGCAGCATATTAATGAACAGAGAAGGAGAACTGGGGAAAAAACAAGTATTAAGCTGTACATACTGTAGCTTTTTTCCCATTTAATAGTAGACTTTAAGCCTTTTTCCATATTAAATATTCATCCACAACTTTGTTTTTGAAGTGAGCACACAGCATTCTGTTGTTTAGCCCCTCCCACTTTGGGCTTTGTGCTGCTAAGTCACTTCAGTCGTGTCCAACTCTGTGCGACCCCATAGACGGCAGCCCACCAGGCTCCCCTGTCCCTGGGATTCTCCAGGCAAGAACACTGGAGTGGGTTGCCATTTCCTTCTCCCATGCATGAAAATGAAAAGTGAAAGGGAAGTCGCTCAGTCGTGTCCGACTGTTTGTGACCCCGTGGACTGCAGCCTTCCAGGCTCCCCTGTCCATGGGATTTTCCAGGCAACAGTACTGGAGTTGTGGTTGTCTTCAAATCCTCATTGTCCAAACTGCAGTGCTGACCACCCCCAACACACATCTTTGTGCACATCCTCAATTACTTCCTTACCTTGCTAGATGCAGAACTTTGATAACCGGCTGGCATTAAATTGCCTGCTGGAAGAATTGTGCCAGTTTGTACTCCCACCAAGCAGGACGTGTAGATGTGCATTTTTCCTATTTCTTTTCTTCTTTTACTCTAACTTCACATCATTTATTGAAAGGTGGGGGGAATCCAAAGCCTTTTATATTAAGTTGGGTGCCTTCTAGCCCTTTGAGGCAGGTATTGATTACAGCAGTACCTCTAATACTCTCTTGGACATTACAAATGCAGTTACTCTGCTTAGAACAGTAACTTTTTTTTCCTTAAATAGTGCTAGGTCTATATTTGGGAGGCTTTTTCTTTCTTTTAAAACAGATCTTTTCAAAATTGCACCTTTGAGACTGGTTGCACAACATGTGCCTAACAGAGCTAACAGTACACTTAAAAATGGATGAGGTGGTAAACTTCATATTATGTGTATTTTACTGTGTCAGAAATAAACTTGATGTAGTAAATTTCAAGCTAATGCCTTAGAAATCTTGTGAGTTCAGTACTTTAATAACTGTATTCTATATTCATCTTTTGAAAGAATGTTTATCCATGATACAATCTAACCTGATATTTCCTGGCTTCCTGTGAAATGTATGAATACATGCAGAGTTTTATCTAAATGTATTTGTTCCAGAAATCAGATATTTCTGGCTTAAATATTTTTCTGGTTTTGTTGTGGTTTTTTTTTTTGAGGGGGAGGAGGGAAATATATGCCTATGATAGAGACTTCAAACAGTCCCGAAAAAAATGCAGTGAGCCATTTCTTCAGCCTTCCCAGAGTGTTCCCGCAACCCCCAGGGCAGCTTTGCATTCACAAGCGTGCGTGCGTGTGTGTGTGTGTGTGTGTGTGTGTGTGAATATATTTCTCCCTGGCTAAGTTGGCTTTTTTCCCTTTGTTTTTGTTGTTGTAATGCTTTAATAGTCTGATCCTCTGTTTGAATTACAGGACAGCTGTGGGAAGGGGCAGAGCTTGGCTTTATCTTGCACTCATGCAGAAGAAACTAGCAGATTATCTGAAAGTGCTTGTAGACAATAAAAATCTCTTGAGGTATTTCATCACCTATCTTTGCTTAGTTTTTGCTTCGTAATTAGAACATAGTTTTGTACATCATTAGGAATTAAAATAAGAATGTATTGACTTGGCCAAATGGTTCATTCATGTTTCTCTGTAAGATGTTAACGCAAAAACCTGAACAAGCCTGTACAGTTTTTATTCAGATTATTATGAAGTGTAACTATTCTGTGGCTTACTTTTAAAATAGCAGAATTTTATTTTTTGAGCACCGATGTCTGAAAGTCTTTATTAATGAAGATTCATATTTTCATTTTGAAGATAATTCTTCAAAAATACCTAAGATCAGGTAACTGACAGCATACTCCATTAAGTTTCAACAAAATAGTATTTGATTGGGTGATAATAGGGGGGAAATGACTTGAGCTAGATTCAGTGGGCAATTTTAAATTATAAGACCCTGCTTTTTATAAGAGAACATACCTAGATTACCTATTTTAGGATTCCATATTCAAATTGTAAACTTTTATATCTCTTGGCATCAGTAAAGACAAACTATCTCTGTAATTTATGACTGGGTTCATTTTTTATATTTATAACTGTATAGACGAAAGAAATCATTATAAGAGGAATTTTCTCTATGATATGAGAATATTTGAGGAAAAAATCTTTATAGAGCTAATGCTCTTATCTAACTGAAATAAAAATATCTTTTACAGTATGGCCTATCATCCAAAATTTTCGATTGTTTTCAAGTCATGGCTTATTACTGAACAAATGTTTTCATGATAAATACTGATTTCAAATAATTTACATACCTTGTACTCTTCTCTGACCGTTATACTGAATAACTTTGAGGTACGGATTTTGTTCTAAACAACTAGTTCTGGGACTGCCCTCACGGTCCAGTGGTGAAGACTTCGCACTTCCACTATAGAGGGCACAGCTTCCGTCCCTGGTCTGGGAACCAAGATCCCACATGGCTCACTGCCAAAAATAAAATGATAATAAATAAATAAATAAACAACTAATTCTGAGGATAACAAGTTCTTACGCACTCACACACACGCTGGTGTATTAGCTAATCACTGATGACCAGAGCGGTGACGGATGGAGCCTCACTACACGTGGCCCGGGGGACTGGGAGGGAAGGAAGTCAAAGCAGGCAGTGTTCCCCGGGACACAGGGGAGAGGGAAGAGTGTTGTTCTGGGTCAGGGGGGTGGGGATCGCAGGATTGCACTTCATGTTGACATGAACGTGAGTGTAGCAGTAGTTCATGTAGGAAGACGAAGGAAGCAGCCAGGTGGAAAGAGGGACAGAGTGGCGTTTAGGAACACAGGGGCCTAATGAGAAGAGCTGGGCTCCAGGGTCCAACCAGAGAAGTTAACCTTAGACCAGAGGTGGGAGGGGTCCGTTCTAAGCCCCAGGAAGAGAGAAGAGGCCAGAGAAGAGATCACAGAACTTAAAGTGAGAGAGGGAATAAAAGGCAGAAGGGAATGCACACAAGGCAGCCTCTGGTTCCTGGTGAAACTCTCAGCCAGGCCACGAGCTAAGAGGTGAAAAGTCAGGAGGTCCAGTAGAAGGGTGGTGAAGGTGTTCTGTCGTATCCATCTCTTTCAGTGAGTTCTATGAGCCTGAGGCATTAATGATGGAGGAAGAAGGGACAGTGATTGTTGGTCTGCTGGTGGGACTCAATGTGCTTGATGCCAACCTCTGCTTAAAAGGAGAAGACTTGGATTCTCAGGTAAGATGGGAATTTTGACTCGAGATCAAATGTCTTATTTGGGCCAGGGATTTTACATTGGATCTGCAGACGTGTGCAGGAAGGGGCAGATGGCAGGGGGTATCTGGCAAAGGGCTGTGCAGGGTGCTGTGCTGGACCAAAGCTGGAACAGCTGGCAAAAGTCCTGGGGAAGAGCGAAAAATAGCTCGGGCAAAGGCACAGAGGCACACACACAGAGCATGGCATGTCTGGGAACGGGAAATGGTTCTCCATGGCTAGGACACGGTCTGCCCAGTGAGTGACATGGAGGTGGAGGCCGGCCCAGGTTTTACATCGCAAGTGCCATGTTAGAGGCTTCAGCTTTTGTCCCTGGAACTTTGGGAACCATGGGAGGTTTTTAGGCAGTACACTGAAATGGTCAGGTCTGAGACTGAGAAAGTTGAAGCTAGCAACCATGCGGGTCATGAGTTAGAAGCAGCCAAGAATGGGGAATGCAGAAACATGAAGCAGATAAGTCAGGAAATCAGGGGCAGACAAGTCTGCATGAGAAGTGGGAGAACAGACTCAGGAGAGATTTGGAAAGTCAGATGGTAAAGCGGAGCAGGAACTTTCAGGCCGTGAGGTGCAGAGTGCCCCTTGCTGGAGACAGCCTTCTTGTGATGGGCTTTTCCTCCTGCACAGAAGCCAGTAGCCAGGGCTGAGGCCTAAGCTCCAGGTGCTGGAGACTAAATCCAGACAGTCTGCCCCGCCCTAACCTCCACCCCACTTCAGGGCATCAGGAACTGTGGCTGGGCTGCCGCCCCCCCTTCTTCCCACTACATGTTTGGACATGAATCTAAAGCTTCCCCAATCCCTCCATGACCAGATCAGCTGCTTTTTTTCCCCCAGTAGTTTTCTTGTTCTGGCCTGTTGAATATTTTTCAAAAAATATAAACAAGTTTTTTTTAAAAGAAACAAAGTATCACATATTGTCCCATTACACAGAAACAGCTGATTCAGTGCTACATTTTGGGATATATCCTTCCAGCACATGAATAAAAGGTGTGAGTGTGTGTGTGTGTGTCTTTGTATCTCACAGACCGATGTTTGGAGCTTTCTTTTTTCATTAAACCAAAATGTGATTATTCCAAGAACACCATTTTGCAATTTCTTTATTTAACAATGTGTTCCACATAGCTCTTGATGTCAAGAGATACATCCATTTTATGAATATACCATAATTAATTTAACCAATACTTTTTTTTAATTGAAAGATAATTCCTTTACAGTGTTGTGTTGTTTTCTGCCATACAACAACACAAATCAGTCATAATTTTATATATATATATACATATAATTGTATATATAATATATATATCCCCTCCTTCTTGATTCTCCCTCCCTAACCAGTACTTATTAATGTAAGTCATTTTCATGTTGTAATGACAGTGTTATAAATATCCTTATACTTGTTTTTAAGCCTTGTCCTTTTGTTTTCTTAGGATAAGTTTTGAGATTGCTGTGTCAGACTGCACAAGTTCTGCATGAGTGTTGTGAAAGCATGAGAGCGTTCTTGGTCTTTTTCAATCAGACAGAAAAAACTCTTCATCTCAAATTTGTGTTTTTGAAAACTAGGATGATGGAGTTGTTTTGGGTTTTTTTTTTTCATGTTTTATTTAAATATCATACAAGGTTTATTCATTTTGTATTACAAACATTAAACAAGCCATTGGTGGTTCACCTGTTCATATCCTTTGCCCATTTTTTTGAATATTCCATCTTTTTCCACTTCTTTATTATAGATAAGGATATTTACCATTTGTCAGAATATTTGTTATAAAAATTTTTTTCTGCTCTCTCGGGGTTTTTTTTCTCTATAGACCTTTTTTTTTCCCCGTGCAGTCATATTTAACGGACTTTTCCTCTATACCTTCTAAACTATTGTGCCTAGAAGGTCCTTCCACATCTAAAAATTAACTTAATTTTTAAATCACATGTATATATTTTACATGTAAATAATCTGCCTGTCATTCTTTTTGACATAGTATGAAGTGGAAATCCAGATTTCTTACATAAGTACAGCAGTGAACCAGTGTTTCCAGTATCATGTATCAAATATTATTATTTTGCCTACTAATTTGAAATTCCACCTTTATCATGTGTTAAAATATCCATTATACTCAGGGGGCTTATTTGTAGACTCTATTTAGTCTCTGGATCTTTTTATTTCTATGCTAGTAACATAGTCTTTTAACTACCAAAGCCGTATAGTGTGTTTTATGCTCTGGCAGTTCACCTCCTACCTACTTTGTTATGCAACATTTTCAGATTTAGTTGAGGCTGTCCCGTTTTCCATTCTGCCCGATGACCTTGAACATCATTTATTTTGTCAGATTCCAAAATGAAAATTTGTCTGGGATTTTTATTAAATAATAGATGTGATTGAGCCCCTGGCTTATTCTTATCGTCAACATAATGCCTCCTGCATGTCACTAGGAAGCATGAGTATTCGCTGCTGCTGTCTGAGAGATCCTCTTTCTCGTGTTTAGAAAGTGCTGTTCTCTTCTAACTTTGCATTTTTATTTAAAAATGAATATTGAATGCTATCCAGCATGTGTGCCCCCGTCCCAAACCCTATGACAAAAACCACCTCAATATTGTAAAGGAATTAGCTGCCAAGATGTCATATCCATTTTTAGCCCATAATTATAATTGAAATAATTCTTGGGCTTCCTATTGTGATATTATTATTCCTGCATTCTTAAAATAAATCTTACTTAGTCATCGTACATATACTTTTAGTGTACTCCTAGACTTAATGTCTGTGGTTTATTTGGGATTTTTGTGTTTCTACTTATAAGAGACACTTGTCTGAATCTTCCCTTCCTATACTGTCTTTGTAACTTTTCAGTGTCAGGATTGTATAACCTCATAAAATAAGCTGGATAATATTCTTTTCATTCTTATTTTCTACAAAAGTTTGTTATAGCAAGAATTATTTTTCTTTAAATGTTTGTTAAAACTTGCTGGTATAACTGTTTCAGCTCTTTATAATCTGCATACTCTGACCACTTCTATTTTTTGCATAGCTTTGGTCAGTTCATTGGTTTTCTAAGCAGCAGCAGCAGCAGCCAGCCTTATAAAAACCTTTAGTCATTTATATTTTTCCAGAAACCATTTATTTCATTCAGATCTCCGCTGTTAGTTGCATGAGAGTATTTTCTTGCAGCTTTTTAAAATCTCACATTTCCAAATTGTAATATTGTACACATGACAGAGTTCGTCTACTGTGTTGAGCTCGAAACCCAGATCTTGCTCTTTACTCATCACTTCTGCTTCGGGAGGAGGACTTTATCTGTCTTCTAGTCCATTAATTTCTACTTTGGGTATTCTTTCTCATTCTTTCTATTGTTTCCTTTTTTCTAGGCAAATGTATATATATTTTTTTACTCTTTTTCTATTATAGAAGAAGTACATGCTTGTTGAAAAAAATTAAGCAATTACAAAAGCATGTAAAGTGAAAAGTGAAATTCAAGCTTCCCTTTTCTCCTCCCCCTTCAGTCCCGCTTTTGTCCCCACAGGTAATGTGAAAACTTGAGGGACTTTTTCTATGCATTTATGTGTACATAGGTTTTTGTTTCTGACTAAATCTTTTCTGGCTTTCTATTGCAGTGTAACAAATTAACAGTCACATTAAAAATACCAATCACTCATAGTTGATGGTTAGCTGATTTCAGCAAGTTGATTCTGAAGCACACCTGTGATTATAGGCAGTTGGTGGCTAGGACTGGAGTGGCTGAAGGCATGTGCTGTCACTGCCCTCTGAGTTGAGAAGGTCAGTGGGTGGGCGCTGGAGCAGCAGGGGTTTCCTGGGCATCTCTGTCTGCATCTGGTCTCTCCACATGGTCTCCAGAGTGGTGCCTCAAGGTAGCCAGACTTTTCCCATAGAAGCTCAGAACTTCAGAGGCATGTGCCCAAGGGAAAGAGCCAGGACGAAGTGTGTACTGCCTTTGTTAACCTAGCTGAAAAGTCACAGCCTCCTTCCTGCTGCTTTCTGCTCATTTGGACAGGTAGTAAGGCCACCCAGGTTCAAGGGTTGGGAATGGAGATTGGTGGGAGGCGCAACAGAGAAGTTGCAAAAGACGTCACATACAGCTTTGGCTTTTAACATGAGTGGGGTTGCTATACTATATATATATAAGTGGGGTTAATGCTGTACATAGTATTCTTTGACTTAAAGTTTTATCCTGGAGCTTTCTTCATTTCATTACATTTTCATTCCCTGTGTTCTTTGTTATGGTTGCAGAGGGTTCTGCAGTGTGGCTATAATGTGATTGATTTAAATATTTCTGTATTGATGGACCCAATTATCCTGTATTTCAAAGGAATGGCTTCACTTTCACCAGAGTCAGTGGTGGCAGGCTAGGGCTCTCATTCACTCTCTCTCAAGTGCTTTATTTCTGAACAAAGCACCTAACTTTGAGATGTTGAGGGATCTTGGACCTCCCTAGTTCCCTATAGCAGAGAATTTTCCCTGAAATACTGACTGGACCTTTTCATCCCAACTTGGGGAAAGAAGGAGTCAGAGTTATCAGTTGAGGTCACCACTTTAAAGATCCAGGTCTCTCTCTCTTTTTTTTTTTTTTTTAATCACTTTGTACCCAAAGAACTTTGTTGATCTTTGTCAACAATTTGTTGAATAAAGACAGAAAAACTAATCATTATTAAGTGGTAAAACTTGAGAATATTCCCTCGAATCTGATTTTTAGTAAGTTTTTCTTCTAGAAGATTGTTTTTCTTTCGGTTTGTTTGCTTGATTGCTACTTTAAGCTCATCCGTCTAACTGACTGTTTAGGAAGGAGATAGGCATATAAACACCATGAATTTTAAAGATAGTAAGGTTTGTGGAAAGTGGGGAAATTATCTTTCATTTAAACTGGTGCATTTTCTTTCAATCAGGTTGGAGTGATCGATTTTTCTCTCTACATTAAAGATGTGCAGGATCTAGATGGCGGCAAAGAGTAAGTTCTGCATTGTATGCTGCTCTTATGATTTTAATGAAATTCTAGCAAAGAATGCGACTTTTTAAAAAACTGAGATGTAATTGACATATAACATTATATTATTTTCACATGTACAATATAATGATCTGATATTTATATATATTGTAAAGTGATCACCACAGTACATCTAGTGTAAATCCATGACCTTAACATAGTTAGTTACAAAAGAACATTTTTCTTGTGACAAGAGCTTTTAGGATCTACTGTCTTAGCAACTTTCAAATATGCAGTTTTACTGTTAACTATAGTTATTAGTTATACTTGATTATATATATTAACTATATATATAAAATGCTCTTAACTATAGTCATCATGCTGCACGTTGCGTCACTAAGCCTCCTTTGTTTTATAACTGGAAGTTTGTGTCTTATGACCCCCTTCACCTTCTCCCCCACTCCCCAACCTCTGGTAACCACCACCAGTCCCCGTATCTGTGAGCTTGGTTCTGTCTTTGTTTGTTTTAGATTCTACATATAAGTAAGAGCATAAGGTATTTGTCTTTCATTGTTTTACTTATCTCACTTAGCATAATGTCCTCAAATCCACTCATGCTGTCAGAAATGGTAGGATTTTTTTTTTATGGATGAATAATATTTTGTTATATAAATATACTACATTTTCTTCATTCATCTATTGATGGACACTTAGGTTGTTGCTATAAAGGAGTGAAGTGAAAGTCGCTCAGTTGTGTCCGACTCCTTGCAACCCCAAGGAAAATACAGTCCGTGGAATTCTCCAGGCAAGAATACTGGAGTGGGTAGCCTATCCCTTCTCCAGTGGATCTTCCCAACCCGGGAATCAAACCAGGGTCTTCTGCACTGCAGGCAGATTCTTTACCAACTGAGCTATCAGGAAGGTTGTTGCTATATCTTGGCTATTGTAAGTAATGCTGCCGTGAATATGGGGGTGCATATATGTATTCATGTTAGTTTTCCCTTTATTTGGGTAAATACCCAGAAGTGGAATTGCTGAATCATTTAGTAGTTTTATTTTTCATTTTTTGAGAAACTGCCATACTGTTTTCCATAGTGGCTGTACTCGTTTACATTCCCACCAACACTGCACAAGGGTTCCCTTTTCTCTGTTTCCTGGCCGACACTTCTTATTTCTTGTCTTTTCAGTGATAACCATTCTAACAGGTATGAGGTGTTACCGTCTTGCAGTTTTGTTTTGCATTTCCTGATGATTAGTGTTGTTGAGCATCTTTTCCTGTAACTGCTGACAAAGAATGCTACTTTTGTTTTTGCACTGTTTGAGATTTTAGTTTTTATTTAGCTGTTTTTAATTACAATGGTAATATGTTCCTGTTCCTGTAGTTTAAGGAATTAGGCTCTCAGGAAGAATAGAGAGTACAAGGGCGACTTCCCCATCCACACTATCCCCCGGTCTCCCACCTCAGTCCCACTCTCGCCTCCTTCGTCAGAGGAAGCCACTCATGCATGACTCCTTCCAAGTCCTTTTTTTTAATGCCTTTCAGATGTATATTGTTGGTAGTGTAATTTGCTTTATGGATTGTTGGGATGTAAATGGAAAAGCACTGTGACACATTTAGGTTGCCTCTAGACTTACTCTGACCCCAGTGTGTCTTGGATGTCTTTTCATGCCACATGTAACTCTACTTCATCCTTGTTAACAAGAGCATTAAAAGAAGTCACTCTGAAAAAAGAGACGGAAAAGAAAAAAAAGCAAACAATGTGTATAACATGCTAAAATTTATGTTGTAATAAAGAAGACATAACACTTGTATTTATATGTTGTACTTCCATATTCATGGATCACTTCTAGAGAGGCACATGGACTGAACACAGATGTGGGAGGGAGTTTCACTGTAAACCCTTGGGCTGTGTTTGAATATTCTGCCAGAAACATCCATTACTTGTCCTTCACACTTCTTCGTATTGAGGACTCTTCTGGTCTCAGTGTCCTGGCAGTGTACCTTACCAAGGAAGGCATGCTTTATGCCCCCAGAGTACTAAGGTTTGCTCACTTGGAATTAAAAATATATTCTTAATGTCGAAAAGAACTGGAAATGAGCTGATTGTCCACCTTTAAGGGAATGCAGTCAGCCTTTCATACCTGCAGATGTTGAACCCACAGATGTAGAGGGTCAGCAGTGCTACGCCATGTGTATGAGAGACTTGAGCAGTTGCAGATTTTGGTATCCACAGTGGTTTTGGAACCCGTCCCTTGTGGACACTTAGGGACATCTGTAATTGAATGAATTGTGGAATATCCAAAATGTTCCACGCTGTGGTATATTATACAGACATGAGAAAAAGCAAATTTTACCTAGTGAATAGTAGGTTTAGAGGGGTTTCCACAGGTATTATTGAGTGAGAAAAGTATAATACTGAGAAGTATATATATTCCATTTTTTAAACCCTCCAAATCTCTTTTATATTTTAATTGTATATACTATATATAAAAATATAGATATTATGATTATATGCACAGAGGCTACTCAACAAGCTGTCAGTATGTGTCACCTGGGAAAGCTATGGGAGGGCAGAAAGGTTAAAAAAAAATAATAATAAACTATACTGACCAATAAATCCAGCACCTGTGGCGTGAGTGTGGGTTGAATAATCTCATTTACGTACATATGTATGTAAAGACATTGGTGGGGGGAGGCTAACTTTAAAATGTTAAAGTCTTTTTTATATATATAAATACATATAAAGTTTTTTGTTGTTGTTTTGTCTGTCACACTGCGTGGATTTGGGGATCTTAGTTCCCTAACCAGGAACTGAACCCACCCCCTTGGCACTGAAAGCACAGAGCCCTCACCACTGGACCACCACCCCATTCCCAATGTCTTTTTTTTTTTTTTCAAACCCAGACTAATCAGCTTTGTGTTGTGAAGAGTCTTGTGATCTTCTTTTATGAGCCAGCTTCTTTTCCTTCAGTATACCAAGGGCTGCTTCATCTCCTGCCTCGGGAGCCATTTGCGTATGGATTTTGGTGTTTCCACCTCGCACCCTGGTGGCATTCTCAAATGCTAGGGATGCGGTGGGAGGAGTATCTGTAGGGAGGATCCTTTCCAAGCAGCGTTGCCAGAGTGTTCCATGTCCTCCCAGCCAGTCGTGCTGGTTCACTCAGGACTATGTAGACGTTGCTACACTCTGACTGTCTCTTGGTTTCCCAGTGGCACTAATGACACTGGTACTCCTACAAGGTAATTGGAAGGTTGGGGGCAATTACAGAGTATTAACCCTGAGTAAAAGCAATTCCTTGGGACTTCCCTGGTGTCCCAGTGGTAAAAAATAATCCATCTTATAATGCAGGGGACACAGGTTCAATCCTTGGTCAGAGAACTAAGATCCTACATGTCAGGAAGCAACTAAGCCCATGCACCACAACTGGAGAGTCCATATGCCGTATCAAAAAGACCAAACACAGCCAAATAAGTAAATGCATTTTTTTAAACTATTCATTGCAAAAAAAATAATTTCTCTATTTTTATGCCCTTTTTTAAAGGCATGAAAGAATCACAGACGTCCTTGATCAAAAAAATTATGTGGAAGAACTTAACCGGCACTTAAGGTAGGACTCCCTTCTTTTTCCAGTGTTCGTTCTCAGTGCCCAATAATTGCCTCATGGGACCTTTTTTGAGTTGCCATATATTTATAACTTTTTTCCTAATCAGGAAGAAAGATTGTCATTCAGTGCTCATGTGTACAGGTTATAGAAGTATGATTTCTTGATAAAGAGCTTTGGGGAATCCTTTGGTCCCTTGTTCTGTGTAGTCACGCAGCTTAGAGAGTAATGAATGAAACCTGACTCTCCACCCCTCAGCCTACAGCAGCTTAGTTGGAGATCACTGCCTAGAAACCACTGCTGCCGCTGGGAATCAGCACACATCCCTCCCGTGTGCTGAGCAGGAAAAGGAGTTGAAAACCACTGGGTTAGACCTTTGAAAGCAATTCAGAAGAGATTTAATAGCAAGTGTTTTTTTTTTTTGAAAGCGGGTATCTTTATCTTGAGTTTTCTTTTTAATTGGAAAGCTGCTCCTGTGTGTCGTGAAACACTGGTTGTTGCAAGTGTGGATGGGGAGTGGATGGAGATTCTCAGCGTAACATTTTTGGGAGATACAATTCTCTCCCTGAACCCTCAACCCCTTTAGGAAATTTACTCTGCACATTAACAGTGCCCTATGGGAGCAGCCTCTGTGGCCCCCAAAGCCAATGAAACAGGCAAAGGATCTGGCATGTTCTTTAGAACATACATAAGGAAGCACATTTCTGAGCTCTCTGAGGTATGATGCTGACTATTGTTTTGAGAGAGAGATTCTTAATTCATTCCTAGTTTATTGAGAACTTAAGAAATAGATGTTGAATATTATCAAATGCCTTTTAGCATTCATTAAGTTAATCTTGACTTTTATCCCTTAATCTATTGACATGATACAATTTTACTAATTTATTTTTTCCACAGGGATAAACTACTTAATCATAGCTTTAATGATTTAATCATTCTCTTAAGGCATAATCTAATGTAATTGTTCCATAGTTTTCCTTCTGGCATGGTCTCAAAGCAGCCTCACAAAATGAATCAGAAAGCTTTGCCTTATTTCTGTGCCTGGGAACACCTTCTAGTTCGTGAAATCCTTGAAAATTTGAAGCACCTGTAGAGAGGCAATACTTTGCCAGCTTTTCAGTCTTTCCTTGGTTGTTAGTTCATCTAGCTTTTCTCCTCTTGTTCAGTTCAGTTCAGTCACTCAGTCATGTCTGACTCTCTGCGACCCCATGAACCGCAGCACACCAACTCCCAGAGTCCACCCAGACCCATGTCCATTGAGTCGGTGATACCATCCAACCATCTCATCCTCTGTTGTCCCCTTCTCCTCCTGCCCTCAATCTTTCCCAGCATCAGGGTCTTTTCAAATGAGTCAGCTCTTCGCATCAGGTGGCCAAAGTTTTGGAGTTTCAGCTTCAACATCAGTCCTACCAATGAACACCCAGGACTGATCTCCTTTAGAATGGACTGGTTGGATCTCCTTGCAGTCCAAAGGACTCTCAAGAGTCTTCTCCAACACCACAGTTCAAAAGCATCAATTCTTCGGTGCTCAGCTTTCTTTATAGTCCAACTCTCACATCCATACATGGCCACTGGAAAAGTCATAGCCTTGACTAGACAGACCTTTGTTGGCAAAGTAATGTCTCTGCTTTTGAATATGGTATCTAGGTTGGTCATAACTTTCCTTCCAAGGAGTAAGCGTCTTTTAATTTCATGGCTGCAGTCACCATCTGCAGTGATTTTGGAGCTCAGAAAAATAAAGTTTTCCACTGTTTCCCCATCTATTTGCCATGAAGTGATGGGACCAGATTCCATGATCTTAGTTTTCTGAATGTTGAGCTTTAAGCCAACTTTTTCACTCTCCTCTTTCACTTTCATCAAGAGGCTCTTTAGTTTTTCTTCATTTTCTGCCATAAGGGTGGTATCATCTGCATTTCTGAGGTTATTGATATTTCTCCCTGCAATCTTGATTCCAGCTTGTGCTTCATCCAGCCCAGCATTTATCATGATGTACTCTGCATATAAGTTAAATAAGCAGGGTGGCAATATACAGCCTTAACATACTCCTTTTCCTATTTGGAACCAGTCTGTTGTTCCATGTCCAGTTCTAACTGTTGCTTCTTGACCTGCATACAGGTTTCTCAAGAGGCAGATCAGGTGATCTGGTATTCCCATCTCTTTCAGAATTTTCCACAGTTTATTGTGATCCACACAGTCAAAGGCTTTGGCATAGTCAATAAAGCAGAAATAGATGTTTTTCTGGAACTCTCTTGCTTTTTCAATGATCCATGGGATGTTGGCAGTTTGAGCTCTGGTTCCTCTGCCTTTTCTAAAACCAGCTTGAACATCTGGAAGTTCATGGTTCACGTACTGCTGAAGCCTGGCTTGGAGAATTTTGAGCATTACTTCACTAGCATGTGAGATGAGTGCAATTGTGCGGTCGTTTGAGCATTCTTTGGCATTGCCTTTCTTTGGGATTGGAATGAAAACTGACCTTTTCCAGTCCTGTGGCCACTGCTGAGTTTTCCAAATTTGCTGGCATATTGAGTGCAGCACTTTCACAGCATCATCTTTTAGCATTTGAAATAGCTCAACTGGAATTCCATCACATCCACTAGCTTTGTTCTTAGTGATGCTTCCTAAGGCCCACTTGACTTCACATTCCAGGATGTCTGGCTCTAGGTGAGTGATCACACCATTGTGATTATCTGGGTCGGGAAGATCTTTTTTGTATAGTTCTTCTGTGTATTCTTGCCACCTCTTAATATTTTCTGCTTGTGTTAGGTAAATACCATTTCTGTCCTTTATTGAGCCCATCTTTGCATGAAATGTTCCCTTGGTATCTCTAATTTTCTGAAGAGATCTCTAGTCTTTCCCATGCTATTGTTTTCCTCTATTTCTTTACATTGATCACTGAGGAAGGCTTTCTTATCTCTCCTTGCTATTCTTTGGAACTCTGCATTTAGATGTGTATATCTTTCCTTTTCTCCTTTGCCTTTAGTTTCTCTTCTTTTCTCAGCTATTTGTAAGGCCTCTTCAGACAGACATTTTGCTTTTTTGCGTTTCTTTTCCATGGGGATGGTCTTGATTCCTGTCTCCTGTACAGTGTTACGAACCTCCGTCCATAGTTCATCAGGCACTCTATCAGATCTAGTCCCTTAAATCTATTTCTCACTTCCACTGTATAGTCATAAGGGATTTGATTTAGGTCATACCTGAATGGTCTAGTGGTTTTCTCCACTTTCTTCAATTTCAGTCTGAATTTGGCAATAAGAAGTTCATGATCTGAGCCACAGTCAGCTCCCGGTCTTGTTTTTGCTGACTGTATAGAGCTTCTCCATCTTTGGCTGCAAAGAATAGAATCAATCTGATTTTGGTGTCAACCATCTGGTGATGTCCATGTGTAGAGTCTTCTCTTGTGTTGTTGGAAGAGGGTGTTTGCTATGACCAGTGCATTCTCTTGGCAGAACTCTATTAGCCTTTGCCCTGCTTCATTCTGTACTCCAAGGCCAAATTTGCCTGTTACTCCAGGTGTTTCTTGACTTCCTACTTTTGCATTCCAGTCCCCTGTAATGACAAGGACATCTTTTTTGGGTGTTAGTTCTAGGTCTTGTAGGTCATCATAGAACCGTTCAGCTTCTTCAGCGTTACTGGTCAGGACATATACTTGGATTACCGTGATATTGAATGGTTTGCCTTGGAAATGAACAGAGATCATTCTGTCGTTTTTGAGATTGCATCCGAATACTGCATTTCAGACTCTTTTGTTGACCATGATGGCTACTCCATTTCTTCTGAGGTATTCCTGCCCACAATAGTAAATATAATGGTCATCTGAGTTAAATTCACCCATTCCAGTCCATTTTAGTTTGCTGATTCCTAGAATGTCGACGTTCACTCTTGCTATCTCGTTTGACCACTTCCAGTTTGCTTTGATTCATGGACCTGACATTCCAGGTTCCTATGCAATATTGCTCTTTACAGCATCAGACCTTGCTTCTATCACCGGTCACATCCACAGCTGGGTATTGTTTTTGCTTTGGCTCCATCCCTTCATTCTTTCTGGAGTTATTTCTCCACTGATCTCCAGTAGTATACTGGGCACCTACTGACCTGGGGAGTTCCTCTTTCAGTATCCTATCATTTTGCCTTTTCATACTGTTCATGGGGTTCTCAAGGGAAGAATACTGAAGTGGTTTGCCATTCCCTTCTCCAGTGAGGATAGTCTCCTCTTGAGGATATATCTTTTTTGGCAATTTATGTTTTTTAAGATTTGTCCTAAGATTTATGTTTGGAAATTTATGTTTCCTAAGAAAAAAATAGCAATTTGTTAGTACTTTGTGAGTTATATAGTCAGTACAGAATTGAAAATGCCATACTCTTTAAACTTGTAATTCCTTCCATATCTTTTGTTTTGTTGCCGTTTTCATTTTGTGTCAATTTGTATTTTTATCTTTCTCCCACCCAATTCCTGAACCTTGGTTCACTAGCCTTGAAAGATTTGGCTCTTGGTACCCACCCCCTCAATCGCAAAAAACATCAGTTTTTGGTAGTAGGATCTGTTGCCTAAAAGTGCAGATTCTAGATCCAGACTTCCTGGGTTCATAGGGGTATGAACTTAGTGAGTTTTTCAATGTAAAGTTACAGTTTCCTCATCTGTAATACAGATTAACAATAAAATTTGCCTCACAGAATTGTGGGGAGGATTACATAAGTTGATGCATTTAAAATGCTTAGACCAAAAGAGAGCCTGGTACATTGTCCAAAAAGAAAATTACTACTATTATTGTTGTAGCTATTGTTGTTTATGAAGTCTACACTAGCTTTTTGTGTATTTTTCAGTATGAAGGTAGAGCATGTTACTTAAAGAGTATGTGAAAAATGGGACAAAGTATAAAAAAGATTTAAAAATCAACTTTGATCCTAGTGCCCAAAAGTACCAATATCTTGTTATGAATGTTACTTTAGATGTATGATTGCCAGGGCATTTTGGCTCCCATCTATTGTGTTGGGAGAAACTCTTGTTTTCTTTCCAGTTGGCTAAAAAACAAATGGGTAGCATATTTGGGGAAGAAAACATTGAAAACTTTTCAATTAATATACATATATATTTAGAATCCTCATCTATGAGTTAATTGGAAACCCTTTGACTCCATTTCATACAGGAAATCTGAAACTCTCTATTCTCATTGTTTACAAATTGGGAAGACAGCCTTCATAGGTTCACATTTACTTAATATTTTCTGTTTTACAGCTGCACAGTTGGGGATCTTCAAACCAAGATAGATGGCTTGGAGAAGACTAATTCAAAGCTTCAAGAAGAGGTTTGTAACTTCCTGAAATGCTTAAGCCAGAATGACCCCAGGCTAAGAGAAATGGTATGGTTGGTATATCTGACCAGAGCTGCTCACTGGCAGGAATGGGAAGTGCTAACCTTGGGTGGAGCTGCAGACAGGACGGGCACTCTCAGAATTTCACATCCTCAGAATGTCTGTGTTCTGCGCTGGCCAGGGCTCCCGTGAGCCAGTGCAGCTGATCGCGAGCCAGCTCTCGGGGACTTCGGTTTCATCGCGCCACAGTGGCTCAGAGGAGACAAGTGCAGGTCCTCTTGTGAACATGCTGTTCTCTTCCTCTTTTACCACCCGTCCTGTGATGTTTGTGTCTCCCTGCTGTCGGAAGGCGCAGGCTCTGCCACGGGGTGGAAGTACCCTTACCCGCCCCTTTGGTGTTTTGGCCTTGCTGGCGCGTGGAGCCAGTCTCCCCACAGTGTGGTCTTTCTCTGCTTTCTCACTAGGAAGAGAGAGAATGAAAGGCCAGGAAGAAGGAGGGCTGAGGCCGAGGAAGAGGCTTGCTGCCCGCACCCGGCCGTCCGCTTGGTGGACACAGCTCGTCTCCTACTAGCAGGAGCGGGGTGCGTGCCCACAGGTAGCGGTCCCTGGCTGCCCGGCCCCCCCAGCTCTCACTGGGAAGGAGAGGCCGCGAGAGCGGCCAGAGGACAGCCGCCCGTGGCTTGGGGCAGGTCACGGCCGGGAGGAGTCGCAGAGCACGCCTGTTAGTAAGGACTCCAGTAGAAGGCTCACTGCAGACTTCCTATACTCTTCTCAGGGCCATGACCGGAACAGCTTTCAGGAGAGGAGCTCAGATATGTGAGAGGAGGCAGAAATTGAAAGATGAGCATCACAGGAGAGACTTCATTGCATTTAGAACTGAAGCACTCAAATTCCTCTGGGGATGGAGTGGGCCTTTGGGTCTCTCTTTCCTCACCTCCAAATTGGGTGATAAGTCATACCTTACAATAGTGTTGTATAGATTAAATTAGGTTAATACCATATAAACGTGCCTTGCCTGATACTTGGCATGTAGAGGCGCTCAAAGAGACCTTAGTTGCTTTTAGAACAAGCAGATTCACTCTTTGTTCTCCCAGATGAGGCGGCATGCTTTGTTTTTTGTTGTTGTTGTTGTTTTAGGGTTTTTTAAATCATTTTTATTGAAGTATAGTTGGTTTATAATGTTATGTTAGTTTCAGGTATACAGCGAAGTGAATTAGTTATATAAATACATACATCCACGCTTTAGATTCTTTTCCCATATAGACCATTGCGTAGTATTGAGTAGAGTTCCCTGTGCTCTACAGTAGGTCCTGATTAGTTAACTATTTTATATAGCAGTGTGCTTACGTTACTCTCAGTCTTCCAGTTTATCCCTTTCCTCCCCCTTTTACCCCTGGGAACCATAGGTTTGTTTTCATCTGTAACTCTTTTTCCATTTTGTATATATGTTCAGTTGTACCCGTTTTTTAGTTTCTACATATAAACAATATCATGTGACGTTTGTCTTTCTCTATCTGACTTACTTCACTTGTATGACAGTCTCTAGGTCCGTCCATGTTTCTGCAAACTGACATCATTTCATTCTTTTTTATTCCATTGTGTATATGTACCACATCTTCTTTATCCCCTCCTCTGCTGATGCACATTTAGGCTGCCTCTGTGTCCGGGCTGTCGTCAGTAGCGCTGCAGTGAACACTGGGTCCATGAATCTCACACTCTTGCTTTCTCTGCTACATGCCCAGGCGTGGCACTGCTGGGTCACGGTAGCTCTAGGAAGGGTTTTTTAAGGAACCCCCACACTGTTCTCCACAGTGGCTGCACCAGTTTACATTCCCACCAACAGCGTAAGAGGGCTTCCTTTATCCCACCCTCTCTGGTATTTACGATTTGTGGGTTTTTTATGATGGCCATTCTGACCTGTAGTTTTGATTTGCGTTTCCTAGTAATTAGTGACATTAAGCATCTTTTCATGTGCTTTTTGGCCATCTGCATGTCTTTGGAGAAATGTCTGTTTATATCTTCTACCAATTTGTTGATTGGATTTTTTTTTTTTTAAATACTGAGCTGCATGAGTTGTTTGTATACTTTGGAGATTAATCTCTTATAAGTTACTTTGTTTGCGAATATTTTCTCCCACTCTGAGGGGAGTTGGCACACTTTGAATGAAGGTCTAATTTAGCTTTTGAAACTGAACAACTGGGTTATTTTTTCTTCAAAAGCAAACAGTTGTAATAGAAAATGTGCTTTAGAGAAAAGTACACCTCTCAGTCGGGGTGTGCTCTCTCTATCCTCAGAGAGTAGGACTGGAATTACCATACGGTTTTTTCCTGCTTCTTCCCTTGTAGCAACTAGCACCTCCTTTCAAGCCTTACAGTTTTTAGCTTGGGCACAGAAGTTATGTTTAGAAACCTCAGTCCTGGCTTCTGAGTCTGAGTGGACCTAGATGCATTGACCAAGAGAAGGCTCCCCTTCGCAAATGATGCTAGGAGCATAGCCATACATTGGGACCACACGTCTTGCTTCTTTCTCCTTACCCAGCCTCACCTTCTCTCTCGAGGCTGGTTCAGAGTCTGGATAAGGACAAGCTGGTTGGAGCATTCACTCCTTGTCTTTCCTGCTGGCCTCTCTTCAGCAGGTCCACGAAGGCACCTGCTCCTATATACTTTTCCCTAAACTATGTTAACTCATTCAAGGCAAGGAAGATGTTTTCCTCGGGCACATCTTTAGTGGTTTGGTTGTGATTCTACTCCCACATTCTTTAATTATCTCTCTAGTGATAAGATATACTTTTGCTCATTGGCTAGAAAAACTAAAAAGAGTGGGGGGGAGGGGTAGACAGGAAACCCATAATCCCTTGGCTAAATGACAGCTCTTTTTAACACTTGGATTAAAGTGTCCCCATCTTGTCCTAAAAGTTTTGTTTGTTTGTTTGCTTTTGATTTTCTTCTTAAGCACTTTTAAGTTGTGGGGTTTTTGTTTAGTTTTGTTTTAGGCTGTGCCGTGTGGCATGTGGGGTCTTAGTTCCCCAGCGAGGGATCAAAACCATGTCCCCTTCATTGGGACCACCAAGTCTTTACCCCCACCAGGGAGGTCCTTGTGGTGGTGGTTGTTTTTAAACTAGTCATGAGAACATACTCTATAACCTGCTTTATTTTATTATATCATAAATATGTTCTCAAGTCATTAAAAGTTTTTATAAATATTTTAATAACTACTTGTTTCTTTTTTTGCTCTCACTGTGATTTGTTAAACCATTTCTAGTATTGGACATTCAGGCTGTTTCTAATATTTTGTGTCCGTAAATCTTTGCCCATGTGAAATAGATGGTATATTGTCATTTTTGTGAAAGAGTATCTGGGGAGGGCAGAGATCACTAGGGGCAAGGGTGGGAGAGAGATTTTACTGTCTGTGTATTTTTATCTTTGGAATTTTGTGACCGTATTACCTAATTCAAAACAAGGATAAAATACAAAATTTCACATATGTGAAAATGCATTGTCAATTTCGAGGATGCTAAATGTTAGCTTCTGATTTGAGCAGTAAGATTCATTTTGATGTTAAAAAATATAAAAATCTTTCTTAATAAGCTTTCAGCTGCAACAGACCGAATTTGTTCACTCCAAGAAGAACAGCAACAATTAAGAGAACAAAATGAATTAATTCGTGAGAAAAGTGAAAAAAGCGTAGAGGTGAGAAATGGGCCTTGTGGGCACTCAGACCTGTCCATCACAGACCTCAAGCTTGAAACATGCAAAGATGCTGTGTTTCAAAGATGCCTTGGTACCCTCATGTCACTCTCAGGCCACCTGGACCACTTGCAGTTTCCCAAGTGCCTCTAGGCCTTTGTAAATGAAAGTTACTGTTCCCTCCTCAGCTTCTCTTGTGCGCCCAGGCCCCTGTGGGGCTGCCCCGGTGCCCAGCAGTGGGCCTGGGCCCTTCTCCTCCTGTGTTCTCATCACTAGTTGCGTCTCCCTCCATTATAGAAGCCGTTTGCTGGTTTGTAGAACTGCTGACTTGCAGCCGTCTCACCCAGTGACTTGAGGGTAGAGACCGTATCTGATTCATCTCTAAATTTACCCAGTGCCAACAGTTATGCTAGATAAATATTGAATGGGGACCTTTCCCACTCAGAACAACTTTTCTGTTTTAAGGAAAATTAAACTGTTTCTGAGCCCACCTTTTCAAAAATCGGTTAGTTTGCTTTCATCCTTCAAGTTCAAACACATTAAAATATCTTTAAAATTTTAACTTTTCTCTATTGTTTTAAAAAATAGAAATTAGAAATTATGCTACTTTTTAAAACATATATGTGGTATATTTTAGCAACTTATTGACCAGAGATGTATTAATATATCTTTTGTTACCTGAACGTGATTGACCAGAGTGTTTCATTATTCACTTACATAACAAATCACCAGTCACGGGCATTAGTTTCTGCAATAATTCCCCAGTCAATATGTGTTAAAATACTTTGTACTTGGCCAACCCAGTAGTTAGCTTGTTTCTGTAAGCAAACCATTCCTCTGGTGCTCTTGTTTGATCACAGATAACAAAACAAGATACAAAAATTGAACTGGAGACTTACAAGCAGACTCGGCAAGGTCTGGATGAAATGTACAATGATGTGTGGAAGCAGCTGAAGGAGGAGAGGAAAGCCCGTCTGGTGAGTGTGTGGGCCTGAGAGTCGTCAGAAAGATTTCCCACTTCATTCCCTGTAAGCTAACTTCTATCAGCACTTTGCAGACACATGCTTCAGCCTTCTTTAAAATGAATTAGTTTTATGGGAATAAGGCTTTTAACGTGTTAAAAAAAAATTCCTGGAGTGTTCCTCATTGCCACCTACCTACTTTCTGTTGACTTGATGCTGAGTCAGTGTTCACTGTAAAATGAGAAAAGGGGTAAAATTAAATCTAGTTGTGCTCCACACAGACTTGTCTGCATCTCCCTAACCTATTCAGACCTTTGTATTTTCAGCACTGCCCAAAATACAGTATCAGTTAAGTTCATTTCTCGGATCTACTTTAATAATATTCTCCTTATTCATATCCTTTAAGGAACTAGAAAAAGAACTGGAGTTACAAATTGGAATGAAAACCGAAATGGAAATTGCAATGAAGCTACTAGAAAAGGACACCCATGAAAAGCAGGACACTCTAGTCGCCCTGCGCCAGCAGCTGGAGGAAGTCAAAGCCATTAACTTACAGATGTTTCACAAAGTCCAGGTGGGAATTGGCTTTGTGTCCACATCACACAAAGCCCCGACACAGTGGGCATGGATTCCGTCTTCCAAGTTTGGGCAAGTGACAGTTTGACTTAATGTTGGCCATAACTCGCAAGGCTCATGATATCTGCTTTGGCATCGCCAGACCCCTGTCTGCAGAGTCAGCACAGCATAGCTGGATTCCCCGGGGAAGGACCACCCCCACGTCCCTCTAGTGCTGCTGGAATTCTGGCTTCACCCTCTTTCTCCCTCTGGGCTTCAGATGCCGAAGGCTGAGTCAACACTTGTATCCCTGGTTGGAGCACTGTAAAGAAACATCCCTCCTGTTTTCTTATTTCCTTTTACCCCCTACCCCACTCCCATCCTCTTTCCTGTAGCTCAGTATTCGAAAGCGTTAATCTTTTCATTTGTATTTATCACTCTAAAACGTGTATCGTTTTGAGACACACATTTTAGTTTCCATCAGTGGCATTTTGCTGTGGTTCTCTTGTTCCTTTTTTCTGCCTCGGCGTGACATTTATCTGCGCACTTGTCTGCTGTTGGCTTCTTAACACGGTTTAGCTTCCCAGTGTGTGTACCCACTGCACTTTCCTGCCCAGTGATGGACAAACGATTTTCCTTCACTGTGCTAGCACAAGCCACACCCTGGCAAGCAGTGTACCCATCTCCCTTTGCAACCTGGGAGAATCTCTCTGGCAGACACAATCGTAGTGTCCTCCCAGCCAGACGCTTCTTTCTTCCTTTGTGTTCTTGGTTTGCACAAGTCCAGCCACACAGCTTTCCAGAAGGGCTGCACCAACATACACTCCCTCCAGCTGTGTCATGCGGTTACCTGTATTGTGAGTGTACAGTTGTTTTAATATTCATTTCTCAGTCTAGTGAGCTTGAGCATCCTTTCACATGGCAGTTAGCCATTTATGTTTCCTCTCTGTGGCTTACCTGTTCATATTTTTTGTCCTTTATTTCTTTTGGGTTTTCTGTTTTCCTTGTTGATGAGTAGTAATGTATAGTGTAAATATTAGTCCTTTACTGGTCTACAGATTGTAAGTATCTTCTCCTAGTCATCTACTATCCTTAAGTCCCTAGTTTTGATGTAGTCTAATGTGTTGATTTTTCACATATGGTTAGCACTTTGGGGGCTTCCCTGATAGCTTAGTTGGTAAAGAATCCACCTGCAATGCAGGAGACCCTGGTTCTATTCCTGGGTCTGGAAGATCCCCTGGAGAAGGGATAGGCTATCCACTTCAGTATTCTTGGGCTTCCCTGTGGCTCAGCTGGTAAAGAATCTGCCTGAAATGCAGGAGACCTGGGTTGGGAAGATCCCCTGGAGAAGGGAACGGCTACCCACTCCAGTATTCTGGCCTGGAGAATTCCATGGACTGTATAGTCCACGCAGTCGCAAAGAGTCAGACACGACTGAGCGACTTTCACTTTCACTTTCTTTCTTTGCACTTTGCTGCTGCTAAGTCGCTTCAGTCATGTCCGACTCTGTGCGACCCCATAGACAGCAGCCCACCAGGCTCCCCCGTCCCTGGGATTTTCCAGGCAAGAGCACTGGAGTGGGTTGCCATTTCCTTCTCCAATGCATAAAAGTGAAAAGTGAAAAGTGAAAGTGAAGTCGCTCAGTTGTGTCTGACTCCCAGTGACCCCATGGACTATAGCCCACCAGGCTCCTCCGCCCATGGGATTTTTCCAGGCAAGAGTACTGGAGTGGGGTGCCATTGCCTTCTCCCCTTTGCACTTTGGAGGTTTTGTATTAGAAACTTTCTCGTGCCTAGGTGTCAAAGATAGTCCACACTAGTTGTCTCAACCTTTCACGTTAGGTTTGTACTGTTATCAAGAGTTAGCCTTGGTACATGGCATTACCCAGGGATCCAGTGTTCTTTTTGTCCATATAGTAAACTGCTTCAAGTTCACTTACTGGCGTGTGGTGCCGCCTTCATCTTGTGTCAAGTTCCTATGTAAATGAATGGAACTGTCTCTGAGGTCTCTGTTCGGCTTGACGGTTTGTTTATTTTCATTGCCATAGCTTTGCAGTAGGTTTTAACGTCTGGTTGGTTCTGTTAGTTTGCTCTCGCTGCTGTGATAGAACACCACAAACTGAGCGGCTTAACAAGAATCTGCCACCTCACAGTGCTGGAGGCCAGGAGTTTCAGCGTCAGGTATTGGCAGGGGTGGTTTCCTCTGAGGGTTGTGAAAACGTCAGTCCCAGCCATCTCTCCTGGCTTCTGGTGGTTGCTGTCAATTTTGGGGGTTCCCACTTGGAGGAGTTACCACCCCATCTCTGCCTTCATCTTCACACAGCATTTTCCCTGTGTGTGCATGCCTCTGTCCACATCTCCCCTTTGTATAAGGACACCAGTCGTATTGTATTGGGAGCCCACCCAACTCCACTGTGACTTCATCTTAATTAATTATGTCTGCAGTTAGTGACCCTGCTTCCAAATGAGATCCTGAGTCATACTGGGGGTTAGGACTTCAACATAACAGGTTTGGGAGGGATGTGACTCAGTCCATAATGTTGGTCAAGCCTGCCCACGTTTCCCCCTGTTTTCTCTCTTCATTTTCCGATTGACATCTATTTATAAATGTTTGTTCTTTTTTATCTTCTTTTAAATTGAAGGATAGTTAATTCACAATGTTGTGTTAGTTTCCAGTGTAAAATGACTCTTTTTCAGATTCTTTTCTATTATAGGTTATTATAAATTATTGAATATAGTTCCCTGTGCTATACAGTAGGTCTTGATCTATTTTATATAAAGTGATATATATCTGTTAACCATAAGTTTCTAATGTATCCCTCCCTACCCCTTTCCCCTTTGGTAACCATAAGTTTTTTCTCCAAGTCTGACTCTGTTTCTGTGTTGTAAATAAGTTCATTTGTATCGTTTTTTTTAGATTCCTCATATAAGTGGTATGATATTTGTCTTTGGCTGACTTACTTCACTTAGAGTGATAATTTCCAGGTCCATCCATATTTCTACAGATGGCATTATTTCTTTCTTTTTATGGCTCTGTAGGGCTTCCCTGGTGACTTAGTGGTAAAGAATCCACCTGCCAGTGCAGGAGACTCAGGTCTGATGCCTGGGTCAGGAAGATCCCTGGAGAAGGAAATGGCTACCCACTCCAGTATTCTTGCCTGGGAAGTCCCATGGACAGAGGAGCTTGGCGGGCTGCAGTCCATGGGGATGCAAGAGAGTCAGACACGACTTAGCAGCTAAACAACAGCGATATTCTATTGTATGTGTGTCTGTATGCACTATATATATATATATATATACACACACACACACACACCATATCTTCTTTATCCATTCATCTGTCGATATTTTGTTTGCTTCCACGCCATGGCTATTGTAAATAGTGCTGCAATGAACATATATCTTTTTGAATTAGATCGTTCATCTTTTCTAGATATATGCCCAGGAATGGAATTGCTAGATCTTATGGTAATTGGTACAGACGCTGGAAAACAATATGGAGATTCCTTAAAAAACTAAAAATAGAGTTAACATCAGTTCATTTCAGTTCAGCCGCTCAGTCGTGTCCGACTCTGTGCGACCCCATGAATCACAACACGCCAGGCCTCCCTGTCCATCACCAGCTCCCGGAGTTCACTCAAACTCAGGTTCATCGAGTCAGTGATGCCATCCAGCCATCTCATCCTCTGTCATCCCCTTTTCCTCCTGCCCACAATCCCTCCCAGCATCATATTGACTCATTGGAAAAGACTGATGCTGGGAGGGATTGGGGGCAAGAGGAGAAGGGGACGACAGAGGATGAGATGGCTGGATGGCATCACTGACTTGAATGACGTGAGTCTGAGTGAACTCTGGGAGTTGGTGATGGACAGGGAGGCCTGGCGTGTTGTGATTCATGGGGTCGCAAAGAGTCGGACACGACTGAGCGGCTGAACTGAAATGAACTGATGTTAACTCTATTTTTAGTTTTTTAAGGAATCTCCATATTGTTTTCCAGCATCTGTACTAATTTACATTCCCAGCAACAGTGCAGGTGGTTCCCTTTTCTCCACACCCTCTCCAGCGTTTATTATTTGTAGACTTTTTGATGATGACCATTTTGACTGGTGTGAGGTAATACTTCACTGTAGTTTTGATTTGCATTTCTCTGTAATTAGGCATGTTGAGCATTTTTTCATGTGCCTGTTGGCCATCTGTATGTCTTTCAGAGAAATGTCTAATTAGGTCTTCTGCCCATTTTTTGATTGGGTTGTTTGGTTTTTTGATATTAAGCTATGTAAGTTTTTTATGAATCAAGAAGAGATAAGAAGGCTTTCTTCAGTAAACAATGCAAAGTAGAGGAAAACAACAGAATGGGAAAGATTAAAGAACTCTTCAAGAAAATTGGAAATATCAAGGGAATATTTCATGCAAGGATAGGCACGATAAAGGACAGAAACAGTAAGGACCTAACAGAGCCAAAAGAGGTTAAGAAGAGGTGGCAAGAATACACAGAAGAACTATGCAAAAAAAGATCTTCATGACCACGATAACCTATGATGGCATGGTCACTAACCTAAAGCCAGACATCCTGGAATATGAAGTCAAGTGGGCCTTAGCACTACAAACAAAGCTAGTGGAGGTGGTGGGATTCCAGCTGAGCTGTTTAAAATCCTAAAAGATGATGCTGTAAAAGTGTTGTACTCAATATGTCAACATTGGCCACAAGACTAGAAAAGGTCAGTTTTCATTCCAATCCCAGAGAAGGGCAATGCCAAAGAATGTTCAAACTACCAGTCAGTTGTGCTCGTTTTGCAAGCTAGTAAGGTTATGCTCAAAATCCATGAAGCTAAGCTTCAGCAGTACATGAAATGAGAACTTCCAGATGTACAAGCCAGGTTTAGAAAAGACAGAGGAACCAAAGATCAAATTGCCAACATTCATTGGATCACAGAGAAAGCAAGGAAATTCCAGAAAAACGTCTAATTCTGCTTTATTGACTACGCCAAAGACTTTGACTTTGTTGATCACAACAGACTGGGAAATTCTTAAAGAGCTGGGAATAGCAGAATACTTTACATGCCTCCTGAGAAATCTGTATGCAGGTCAAGAAGCCACAGTTAGAACCCGACATGGAATAACTGGTTCCAAATTGGGAAAAGAGTACAACAAGGCTGTGTATTGTCACTCTGTTTATTTAACTTCTTTGCAGAGTACATCTTGGAAAATGCTGGGCTGGATGAATCACAAGCTGGAGTCAAGATTTCCACAAGAAATATCAACAGCCTCAGATATGCAGATGATACCACTCTAATGCAGAAAGTGAAGAGGAACTAAAGAGCCTCTTGATAAAAGTGAAAGAGGAGAGTGAAAAAGCTGGCTTAAAACTCAACATTCAGCCGCAGGTGCACATGTGTTGCCCCCATCCCGAGCCCCCTTTCCTGTGGCTCATTCATGTTGATGTATGGCAAAAGCCACCACAATATTGTAATTAGCCTCCAATTAAAATAAATAAGTTAATTTTTTTTAAAAGAACTCAGCATTCAAAAAACAAAGATCATGGCATCCAGGCCCATCACTTCATGACAAATAAGTGGGAAAACAGTGGAAACAGTGACAGATTTTTTGTTGGGCTCCAAAATCACCACAGATAGTGACTGCAGCCATGAAATTAAAAAGATGCTTGCTTCTTGAAAACTGTGACAAATCTAGACAGCATATTAAAAAGCAAAGACATCACTTTGCCGACAAAAGTCCAAATAGTCAAAGCTCTGGTTTTCCAGTAGTCATGTACAGATGTGAGAGTTGGACCATAAAGAAGACTGAGTGCCAAAGAATTGATGCTTTCAAACTGCAATGCTAGAGAAGACTCTTGAGAGTCCCTTGGACTGCTAGGAGATCAAACCAGTGAATCCTAAAGGAAATCAACCCTGACTATTCATTGGAAGAAGACTGGATCCCTAGGTAATGCCATATACAAAAGTTAACTCTTGATACATTACAAACCTAAATGTGAAAGGTTGAGTAAACTAGTGTTGAATATCTTTGTCACCTAAGCATGAGAATGTTTCTAAAACAAAACCTCCAAAGTGCAAACCATATGTGAAAAATCAACACATTAGACTATGTCAAAACTAGGGACTTAAGGATAGTAGATGACTAGGAGAAGATACTTACAATCTGTAGACCAGTAAAAGACTAATATTTAGACTATACATGGAATTACTGCTCATCAACAAGGGAAAGATAGGAAATCCAAAAGAAAAGGGACAAAAAATATGAACAGGCAAGCCACAAAGAGGAAACATAAGTGTTGAAGCTGAAGCTCCAGTACTTTGGCCACCTGATGTGGAGAGCCAACTCTTTGGAAAAGATCCTGATGCTGGGAAAGATTGAAGGCAGAAAGAGAAGGGGGCAGCAGAGAAAGAGATGGTTAAATAGCATCACTGACTCAGTGGACATGAATCTGAGCAAACTCCAGGAGACAGTGAAGGACAGGGAAGCCTGGCATGCTGCAGTCCATGGGGTCACAAAGTCGGCCACAACTTAGGGACTGAACAACAACTGTAAAGCTGGCTGTTGGTATATTTTCAAAATCCCTCTGTTGATCACATCATTAGCAAATATTTTCTCTCATTCCATAGGTTGTCTTTTCATTTTGTTTATGGTTTCCTTTGCTGTGCAAAAGCGTATCAGTTTAATTAGGTCACATTTGTTCATTTTCACTTTTGTTTCCATTTCTCTAAGAGATGGATCCAAAAAACTATTGCTGCAATTTATGTCAGTGTTCTGCCTATGTTTTCCAGTGTTCTGCCTTGATCTTTAATCCATTTTGAGTTTTTCTTTGTATATAGTGTCAGAAAATGTTCTATTTTCATTCTTTTACATGTAGCTATGCACTTTCCCAGCACCGCTTGTTGAAGAGACAGTTCTTTTCTCCATTTTCTTGCCTCGTTTGCTGTAAGTTAATTGACCATAAGCGCATGGGTTTATTTCTGCGCTTTCTCTCCCGTTCCATTGATCTCTCTCTGGTTTTGTGCCAGCATCATGCTGCTTTGGTTACTGTAACTTTGAGTGTAGTCTGATTCTTGATAAATATTTTAGAATAAGATATAAACTTCCTTTTTTAAAACTCCAGCTGAATTTCCTAAGTGGGAATTATATTGAATTCAAAGCTTACTCTCCTTTTGTCCTTTTTATTCCATAAGAGTTGCATTTTCTCCAGGTGAGCCCCTCGATTCTGTCTAGTTCTTGATGGTAGCGTGGTTGTTTCCTTATTTTGGCCGCGTCTTCTAGTGAGGTCTTACTAATATAGAGAAGTGCTTTTGTGCTTTATAGGTTGATCTTGCATTTGACAACCTTGCCCACCACCTGGTTCTGATAGTTTGTCTGTTGATCTTGTTGGTTGTAATTAATCATATTGTAGGACAAGACAGTTTAGTCTCTTCACTCTCAAGTCTTGTGCCCATTATTTTTTGTTTCTTTTAGCACTGGCCTCCATGACTACATTAAACAGGAATGGAAATAGTGAGCAGACTTGTGATTCTGATCTTAAAAGTAATGCATGCAAAATTTTCTCCATCAGGCCTTCCCTGGTGGCTCAGTGGTAAAGAATCCGCCTGCCAATGCAGGAAACACACGTTCCATCCCTGATTGGGAAATATCCCACATGCCTTGGAGCAACTAAGCCCGCGTGCCACAACTATTAAGCCTGTGCACTAGAGCCTGGGAGCCACAGCTACTGAAGTCCACACACTCTAGAGCCTGTGCTCCGCAGCTAGAGAGTAGCCCCTGTTCTCTGCAACTAGAGGAAAACCCACACACCAACAAAGACTGAGCACAGCCAAAAATAAATAAATAAAATTATTTTTAAAAAAGATTTCCCCATCAAGAATAATGCTTACTAGATGGTTGGTGTATAATCTTTACTGAATTAAAGAAGTTCTTTTTTTTTTTAATTTATTTATTTACGTTCTGTGCATGGGCTCCCTCTCGCTGCATGGAGCAGAGGCTGCTCTGATTGTCCCACACAGGCTTCTCACTGCAGTGGCTTCTCGTCGTGGAGCGCGGGGCTTGTGGGCTTCAGTAGCTGCAGTGCGCGGGCTCTAGAGCACAGGCTCAGCAGTTGTGGTGCTCGGGTTTAGTTGCTCATGGCATGAGCGATTTTCCGTGATCAGGGATGGAACCCATGTCTCCTGCATTTTCAGGCAGATTCTTAACCACTGGACCCCCAGACAAGTCCATGAAGTTGTTCTTTATTTCTTGTTTGCTCAGAGATTTTTCTCATAAATAAATATTAAATGTCTTAGGCTTTTTTGCATTTTATCTATTGTGATAGAACAGTTCTTTTTCTCCCTTATTTATGTGGCAATTTATAGATTAACGTTCCTGGATTCCTACCTGATTGTGATATATTTAAATATGTAGCTAATGTGTATGTTTATACATGAGACAGACCTCTAACTTTCTTTCCTATTACTAACCTTATTTGGCTTCAAAATCATGGTTGGACTGATACTGTAAAATAAGGTTTCCTGTTCTCTTTCTTAGAAATAACTCTTATAAGATAGCAAGTATTTATTCTCCAAAAGTTTTGAGAATCCCATCCATGTTATGAGAATCCCATTCATCTGGGCTGGGCTTTTTGGCTTAAGGAGACTGTGACTGCCATTTCAATTTATTGAATGCTTAGTGGTTTATTCGTATTTTCCATTTCTTCTCAGACCAATTTTGGTATATTTTATACTTTTTCCCAAAATGTGTCTTGTTTTATTTAGGTTTTCAAGTGTTGTAGCTCATAATTGTTTATAATATTCTTTTGCAGAATTTTAAAATCTCTTTCAGTGTTTTCTTATTGCATTTTCTGTCCTTCTTCCTTATCTAATCTTGCCAGAATTGTGTCTGTTCTTTTCAAAGAACTGGCTTGTTTTCTAATATTCCTTATTGTGTACAGTCATTGTTTCTTATTTCATTGATCTCTACCTTCACTTTTATTATATTCTTTCTTATTTCTTAAGGTTTACTCTGTGGCTCATTTTCAGCTTCTGAATGCATACTTAGCTCATCTGTTTTATTTTTTTAAATTTCATTAAATATTTTATTTAAAGTTTAAAATTGCCCACAAGTACTATTTTAGCTAGGCTTCCCCAATGGCTCAGATGGCAAAGAGTCTGCCTGTAGTGCGGGAGACTGGGTTTGATCCCTGGATCGGGAAGATCCCCTGGAGAAGGAAATGGCAACCCACTCCAGTATTCTTGCCTGATACCCATAGACAGAGGAGCCTGGTGGGCTGTAGTCCATGGGATCACAAAGAGTTGGACATGACTCAGCGACTTCACTTCACTGCACTGCTTTAGCTATGGCACTCACATTTTGAGAAAAGTATTTCATTGATTGGGTTGGCCAAAAGGTTTGTTTGGTTTTTTCCGTAAGACAGCTCTTGCAACATTTAGTCTTTAACTTCATTCAAAACAGTTTTGTTAGATTGTATCATGACAGTTGTTATAGCAGCCTGCATTTTCAAAAAACTTCGCAAAATTGGTGAATTTTTGTAAAGCTATTTTAATATTGAAGATGGAAGGGAAAAAGCATTTTTGGCATATTGTTATTTATTATTTCAAGGAAGGTAAAAATGCAACTGAAATGCAAAAAAATGTATGTGTGCAGTGTGTGGAGAAAGTGCTGGTCAACTGTGTCAGAAGTGGTTTGTGAAGTTTGCTGTTGGAGATTTCTTGCTGGATGATGCTCCCCAGTCAGATGGACCTATTGAAGTCAATAGAGGTTAAATCAAGACATCAATTGACAATAATCAGTGTTAAATTACATGAGAGATAGCTGACATACTCAAAATATCCAAATTAAGTGTTGAAAATTATTTGCACCCCCTTGGTTATGTTAATCATTTTAATGGCTTGGGTTCCACATAAGCGAAATAAACCTTCTTGACCATATTTCCACATGTCGTTCTCTTCTGAAACGTAATAAAAACATTCCTTTTTAAAAACAAATCGTGAAGGGCAACGAAAAGTGGATACTGTACAATAATATAGAATAGAAGAGATCATGGGGTGAGCAAAATGAACTACCACCAACCTCGCCAAAGGCAGGTCTTCATCCAAAGAAGGTGATGTTATATATATGGTGGGATTAGAAGGGAGTCCTCTATTATGAGCTCCTTCCAGAAAAACCGAACGATTAATTCCAATAAATACTGCTCCCAATTAGACCAACTGAATGCAGCTGTTGATGAAAACTGTCCAGAATTAGTCAACAGAAAACGCATAGTCTTCCATCAGGATAACACAAGACCACATGTTTCTTTGATGACCAGACAAAAACTGTTACAGCTTGGCTGGGAAGTTCTTCTTTAAAAAAAAAAAAATGGTTTTGTTTGGTTTTATTTGTTCATTTGGCTGTGCCAAGTCTTAATTGTGGCATGCAGGATCTTTAGTTGCAGCGTGTGGGATCTAGTTCCCTGACCAGGGATCGAACCTGGGCCCCCTGCAGTGGGCTCTCAGCCCCTGGATCATCAGGGAAGTCCCTGGCTTCGAAGTTCTGATTCGTGCACTGTATTCACCAGACACTGCACCTTCAGATTTCCATTTATTTAAATCTTTACAAAATTCTCTTCATGGAAAAAAATTCAGTTACTTGGAAGAATGTAAAAGGCACCTGCAACACTTCTTTGCTCAAAAAGATAAAAAGTTTGGGGAAGATGGAATATGAAGTTGCCTGGAAAATGGCAGGAGGTAGTGGAACAAAATAGCATGTTGTTCAATAAAGTTCTTGTTGAAAATGAAAAATGTGTCTTTTATTTCTTACCTAAAAACCAAAGTACCTTATTGGCCAACCCAATAAAAATCATATTTTTCTTATCTATCATCTCTGAAATTAAGACACGTCTTATAGTCAGTGTCATGACATGTTTCAAGTAGCAGTCTTTTCCTTTCTTAGTGGTATATAAAATTAGGATGCATCTTCAGTAATGAAATACTGCAGTGTTTTCAATGTCTTTCAGCTCTAAGTATTTCATAATTTCTCTTCTGATTTTTTTAGCTCAATGTACTTTAGTAATATTCTACTCCATTTCCAGATGTGAGGTGTTCAGCTCTTCTTTAGTTGCTTACATCTAGTTTTATTACGTTAAAGCCAGAAAATACAGTCTATGTATTCCTAGGAATGTATCAGTACTTCTTTCTGTCTTCAGTCTTTCTGTTGCCTTGTATTTAAGAGTGTCTCTTGTAGACACACAGAAACATGTTTGGTTGTTTTGTTTTGTTTTGTTTTTTTTGCTGCCTCCTGGTCACTCAGCATCTGCCACAGTTGAAAGCTTGGGTTGAGAAAGTCACATGGGTGGGGGTACGAACCCAGCTGCACCGCATTTGTGCTGTAACCATTACCCAGCTGCTTTCTCCTTCTGAGCCTCCGTCTCTTGCTCAGAGAAGTTGCTGCCAAGTCGCTTCAGTCGTGTCCGACTCTGTGCGACCCCATAGACAGCAGCCCACCAGGCTCATTGAAGTGGGGGCTCACAATGCCCGCCATGAGAACCCTGCAAGACTCACATAAACTCATGGAGGTGCCTGGCATATGAGAAGGCTCAGCAATGTTGAGTCAGATCTGACTCTGAAGTTCCTTTTCAAAAAGGGACTTGGCCTGTTCAAACACAGAGCTTCATTACCTCCCTCTCTGCCTTTTTTTCACCGCTCTGCAAGGTTGCAGGATCTTAATTCCCTAATTAGGGACTGAACCCAGGCCACAGCAGTGAAAACGCCAAGTCCTAACCACTGGACTACTAGGAAATTCCCCCCTCTGCCTTTCTTTATGTTGATGACACTGGGAGCGTTGACCTAGTTTGTCTTCCAGGGCTGTAGTGAAGAGCCGCAATTAATGAAACACTCTTGAAAGTATTATTTAAAAAGTACAAAGAGAACAGTTGAACCCTCTTGTAATCCAGAACAGGCAGGGGGGTGAGACAGAAGCAGAAAATGACCTCTTTCCTTGCTTTTATAGAATGCCGAGAGCAGTTTACAACAGAAGAATGAAGTCATTACATCTTTTGAAGAAAAAGCCAATCAAGTCATGTCCAGCATGAAACAAGTGGAAGAAAGGTAAACTTCCTCCTGGCAGATATTCCCTAGAAGGTACTAGGCATTGTCTGGGCCTGCAGACTTACTCAGAGTCTCTCTCAAAAGTATAGACAAGTTGGAATGACTTTCCTTCAGGTCTTTAGTCTTGCCCGGAAAGGGGACTGGATTCCCTAGTTTTGCCTAAGCGTGTATTCAGTTATTCAACTTTTGGGCTACTATATCACTTTGACATCTCAGGGAGTCAGAACTATCCACTGAGCTCACATTTAAATCAGGTCAGGGACTTCCCTGGCAGTCCAGTGGATAAGACTCTGCACTTCCGTTGCAAGGGGCAGAGGTTTGATCCCTGGTCAGGGAACTAAGATCCTGCGTGCTGCACAGCATGACCAAAAAATAAAAGTTAAATAAATAAATAGCAGGTCAGTAAGGGATCAGAATACAGTTAAAAAAAAAATAGACTCATACAAATATAGGTGACTGTTTTTTTTTTTAACAAAGGTACAAAGCCATTTCAATGGAGAAAGGATAGTTTTTTTTCAATACATGGTTTTGGAAACAATTGGGTATCCATAAGCCAAAAAATGAACCTCAATTTAGACCATACCTTTATATAAAAATTAAAATGAATCATGAATCTACATGTAAAACTTAAAACTAAAAACTTTTAGAAGAAAACATAAGAGAAAAATCTTTGTGGCCTTGGGTTAGACAAAGAATTCTTAGATGTGACATAAAAGCTCTGTTCATAAGAGAAAAACTTGATAAATTGGACTTCCTCAAAATTTAAAACTTTTGTTCAGTGGAAGACACAGCTAAGAGAATAAAAATCCCATATCTGACAAAGGACTCATATCCAGAATATATAAAGAACTCTCAAAACTCAATGAACAGTCCAGTCTAACACAGACAAAAGGCTTGAAAAGACCCTGCATCAGATAGGACATATGGAGGGCAAATAAGCACACAAAAGGTAGTCAAGAAATCTGTTGGATTTCTTAAGACTAACTATGATATATCAGAAAAAGTAAGAAAAAAAATTGCTGTTTAACATCACATCCAAAAAAAAAAAAAAAAACCCTAGGGATAAACCTAACCAAGGAGGTGAAAGACTTTGAAGATGATTCAAGGAAATGTAAAGATATCCCTCGTTCTTGGATTGGAAGAAGTAATACAGTTAAAATGACCATACAACCCAAAGCAACCTATAGACTTAATGTGATCCCTATCAAATTACCTATGACATTTTTCACAGAACTACAACAAATAATCCTAAAATTTATATGCAACCATGAAAGACCCTGGATGCCAAAGCCATCCTGAGGGAAAAGAACAAAGCTGGAGACATAACCCTCCCAGACTTCAGACAATACTACAAAGTGATAGTAGTCAAAACAGTATGGTATTGGCACAAAAACAGACCTGGATCAATGGACAGAATAGAGAGACCAAAAATAAACCCACACACCTATGTCAATTAATCTTTGACAAAGGAGGCTAGAATATACAATGGAGAAAAGATGGTCTGTTCAGCAGGCGTTGGCAAAGCTGGACAGCCTCATGTAAATCAGTGAAGTCAGAACACTCCCTCACACTATACGCAAAAATAAACTCAAAATGGTTTAAAGACTTAAATGTGAGTTGTTGTTGTTCAGTTGCTAATAAGTCATGTCCAACTCTTTGCAACCCCAACAGACTGTAGCACTGTCCTCTATTATTTCCTGGAGTTTGTCAAATTCATGTCCATTGAGTCAGTGATGCTGTCTGTCTAGCCATCTCACCCTCTGCTGCCCCCATCTCCTTTTGCATTCGATTCTTCCCAGCATCAGGGTCTGTTCCAATGAGTCTGCTCTTTGCATCAGGTGGCCAAAGTATTGGAGCTTCAGCTTCAGCATCAGTCCTTCCAATGAATATTCAGGACTGATTTCCTTTAGAGTGGTCTGGTTTGATCTCTTTGCAGTCCAAGGGACTCAAGAGTCTCCTCCAACACCACAGTTCAAAGGTGTCAGTTCTTTGGTGCTTAGCCTTCTTTATGGTCCAACTCTCACATCCATATATGACAGCTGGAAAAACCATAGCTTTGACTATACAGACCTTTGTCAGCAAAGTGATGTCCCTACTTTCTAATACACTGTCTAGGTTGCCATAGCTTTCCTTCCAAGAAGCAAGCATCTTTTAACTTCATGGCTGCATCACCATCCACAGTGGTTTTGGAGCCCAAGAAAATAAAATCTGTCTTCAACTTTTTCCCCTCTATTTGCCATGAAGTGATGGGACTGGATGCCATGATCTTAGTTTTTCTAATCTTTTTCAAGCCAGCTTTTTCACTCTCTTCTTTCAAGAGGCTCTTTAGTTCCTCTTTACTTTCTGCCAGTAGGGTGGAATCATCTGCATATCTGAGGTTATTGATATTTCTCCCAGCAGTCTTGACTCCACCTTGTGATTCATCCAGCCTAGCATATAAGTTAAATAATCAGGGTGACAGTATACAGCCTTGTCACACTCCTTTCCTGATTTGGAATCAATCAGTTGTTCCATGTCTGGTTCTAACTGTTGCTTCTAGACCTGCATATAGGTTTCTCAGGAGACAGGGAAGTGGGGTGGGGGGCATTACTTGAAGACCATTGAGGACCTAGGGGCTCAGATTTTTCCAAATTCTGTGGCCAATGCCTGCATCATTCTACAGATTGACAATGCCCCATCTTATCTTGCTGCTGATGACTTCAGAGTCAAGTATGAGACAGAGCTGGCCATGCACCAGTCTGTTGAAAGTGACATCCACAGACTTCTCAGGTTATTGATGACACCTGTGTCACCCGGCTGCAGCTGGAGACTGAGATTGAGGCTCTCAAGCAGGAGCTGCTTTTCATGAAGAAGAACCATGAGGAGGAACTTGGGTTACCATAGAATTGGATGCCCTCAAACCTCAGGACTTCAACAAGATCATGGCAGACACTGGGCCCTGTACAATGAGCTGGCTCAGGAGAACCAGGAGGAGCCAGACCAGTACTGGTCCCAGCAGATCAAGGAGAGCACCACAGTGGTCACTTTACACAATCTGAGGTAGGAGCTCCTGAGATGACTTTCTCAGAGCTGAGACACCATCTAGTCCCTGGAGATCAACCTGGACTCCATGAGAAATCTGAAGGCCAGCTTGGAAAACAGCCTGAGGGAGGTGGAGGCCCACTGTGCCGTGCAGATGGAGCAGGCCATCAGGGTCCTCCTGCACCTGGAGTCAGAGCTAGCCCAGACTGAGGCAGAGGGGTAATGCCAGACCCAAGAATATGAGTCCCTGCTGAACATCAAGGTCAAGCTAGAGGCTGAGATCAACACCTCCTGCCACCTGCTGGAAGATGGGGAAGATTTCAGTCTTGATGATGCTCTGGACAGCAGCAACTCTATGCAAGCCATCCAGAAGACCACCACCCTCAGGCTCATGGATAGCAAAGTGGTGTCTGAAGCCTCAGACCCTGAAGTTTTGAGGCATTGAATGAATAGAAGCAGTGTACCCTGCGGAGCAGGAGGCCAATAAAAGTTGAGATGTTACTGCATTAAAAAAAAAATGAGCAGAAGACCTAAATAGACATGTCTTCAAAGAAGACAGATGAAAAGATGCTCATCATGGCTAATTATTAGAGAAATGCAAATCAAGACTACAATAAAGTGTCATTTCAAACCAGTCAGAATGGCCAACATGGAAAGTCTATAAATAAATGCAGGAAGGGTGTGGAGAAAAAGGAACCCTCCTGTACTTGGTGGAAATAAAAAATTGGTGCAGCCACTGTGGAAAACAGTATGGAGATTCTTTTAAAAACTAAAAGTAGAGTTGCCGTATGATCCAGCAGTCCCGCTCTTGGGCATATATCCAGAAAAGATGAAAGCTCTAATTCAAAAAGACATGTGCATCCCCAGTGTTCATAGCAGACCATTTACAATAACCAAGACATGGAAGCAAACTTAATGTCCATCAGTTAATGAATGGATAAAGAAGATGTGGTACATACATACAATGGAATATTACTCAGCCATAAAAAATAATGAAATATTGATTTGGAGCAACATGGATAAACCTAGAGATTATCATACCAAATAAAATAAGTTAGAGAAAGACAAATATATGATATCACTTATATGTGGAATCTAAAAAAAAAATGTTACAAAGGAACTTATTTACAAAACAGAAACAGACTCAGAAAAACAAACTTATGGTTACCAAATGGGAAAGTGGGGAGGGATAAACTGGGAGAGTGATGAATAGACATATACCATTTTAAACTAGATAAACACAGTGATTTTCTGATACCTTATAGCACAGGGAGCTATATTCAATATCTTGTTCAGTTCAGTTCAGTCACTCAGTCGTGTCTGACTCTGCGAACCCATGCACTCCAGCACGCCAGGCCTCCCTGTCCATCACCAACTCCTGGAGTTTACTCAAACTCATATCCATTGAGTCGGTGATGCCATCCAACCATCTCATCCTCTGTCACCCCCTTCTCCTCCTGCCTTCAGTCTTTCCCAGCATCAGGGTCTTTTCCAGTGAGTCAGTTCTTCACATCAGGTGGCCAAAGTACTGGCGTTTCAGCATCAGTCCTTCCAATGAATATTCAAGACTGATTTCCTTTAGGATGGACTGGTTGGATCTCTTTGCAGTCCAAGGGACTCTCAAGGGTCTTCCTTCTCCAACACCACAGTTCAAAAGCATCAATTCTTTGACATTCAGCTTTCTTTATAGTCCATCACTCACATCCATACATGACTATTGGAAAACCACAGCTTTGACTAGATGGACCTTTGTCAGCAAAGTAATGTCTCTGCTTTTTAATATGCTATCTAGGTTGGTCATAACTTTTCTTCCAAAATCAACTATGTTTCCATTTTTAAAAATTGTTCAGCATTAGCCATTAGGGAAGTACATGTTAAAATCTCAATGAGATGCCACTGCACACCTATTAGAACAGCTAAATTTTTTTTTTTAATGATAATACCAGGTGCTGGTGAGGCTACAAAGCAACCGGAGCACTCATGCATTACTAGTGGGAATGTGCTTTGGAAAAGAGTCTCTGAAAAAAGCTAAACATACTCCTATCATATGATCCAATAATCCCATTGCTGACTGCCCAAAAGGAGTGAAAACCCATGTTCACAAAAAAACCTGTACACAAATGCTTATAGCATCTCTATTCATAATTGCCAAAACCTAGAAGCAACTCACATGTCTTTCATCAAGAGAATGGATAAACGGGTCATCTACCCAATGAAATTCTACCCAGCATAAAAAGGAATAACCACTAATACACACAAAAACTTGGGTTGATCTCAAAGATACGCTGAAAGAAAGAAGCCAGTCTCAAAAGGCTGTGTGAAATATAATTCCGTGTATTAATATATGACATTTGGGGTGGAGAGGTGTGAGTCAAAGGGGCAGTGGTAAGGTGTTTTGCAGAGTGATGGAAATAGTCTCTGTCACCTGTTAGAATGGATTGTGGTAATGCTTACGTGAGTTTATGCCTGTGCTAAAGACTCACAGGATTATATACACAAAGCAGTCAATTTTATCATATAGTAATTTTTTAAAATACAAGAAAGCCAGCAAGGATATGCAAAAAGCATGGTAAATGTGAGGAGTGATCCTTTCCTTACAAGTATTTGGTTCCTTCGGTCTAGGTTACAGCACTCAGAGAGGGCGAGGCAGGGGGCCGAGGAGCGGAGCCGCAAGCTGCAGCAGGAGCTCAGCGGGAGGAGCAGCGCCCTGCAGCAGCAGCTTGCCCAGCTGCACGAGCAGTGGTAGGAGCCCCGGAGGCAGCATGTGGCTTCGTGGTGTGGCAGGGATGGGGGAGGCCATCTCCCAAGTGAGGCAGACAGCGTCCCACTTCACAGGTGACCCCTGCAAGGCTAGGATTAGGATGAGAGATGAGGTGTCTATTCCCCGCTTCACAAATGAGAAAAATGACTTCATGGGGGCTCAGTATAGTCCCCAAGGCTATTCAGCTGGTGAGAAAGGCATCAGGATTAAACTGAAACTCACCCCCACCCCTTAGTAGCTTCCTCCTTGTCCCGAGCCCCCCAATATCCTCCACTGTTAGCTGGGCTCTTTAAAAAGCAGGATAAATGTTGCAGAATAATTGTCTCCATCTCAGTAGTAGGTTCTGTGTGTGCAGCCACAAGTGTTAGAGCTCTTTTCCTCCCTTCCCATTTGTGTAACTATCAAATGTGTGCCTGTGCCTGCTTTCCTTGACGTGTTCCTGGTCTTTCTTATGGAGGTGCAGATGGCCCTGGGGGAGCGGGAGCCTGATTTCTATGCTTTGTGGAAGGGTCTGTATGCTCACATCACAGTTCAGATTGCTGTGAATCCCCTGTTTCTGATGTGGTGACTTGGGTTGTGGATTGTGCATTTCCATGAAGATCTCTCATTGAGACTAACTCAAGTTCACTGTGCAAAAACAGCGCAAGTCTAGAGAAAGAGCTGAAATCAGAAAAAGAACAAAGACAAGCTCTTCAGCGAGAGTTACAGCATGAGAAAGACACTTCCTCTTTACTCCGAGCAGAGCTACAACAAGTAGAAGGATTAAAAAAGGTAAGGTGGACTGCCTTGGGGAGAAAAAGAGCTTCTAGATCTCCAGAAACTCCTGCCCAAGAGCCTCCCAGCCAGCAAGTGAGACGCACGGCGGCTGCAGAGTCCGTCCCCGCTGTGCACACGTCAGCTCTGGGTCTGGGACGCTGTTCCCACATCCTCAGAGCCTCTGCTTCAGGAAGAAAAGACAAAGACAAATCCTAAGCAGCGAGCAAACCAGAGATTCAGTGATGAGGGCTATGAAGAAAAGAAAACAGGAACGTGTCACCACACCGGGGTGGAGGGTGGCCTGGGAAGAGAGTGACAGTTAGACAGAGAACTGAATGGTGAAGCAGGGCCAGCCATGCAGAGCTGCCAGGAAGTGTGAGGGACCGTCACAGTGAAAGAGCAAAGAGAAGGGCTGTGTGCCCTAGGTGTGACAGCAGAGGAAGGAGGGCTTGGGCAGAGACCCCAGACGGCCTTCCTGTGCCGCTGGGGCAGTTCCCAGACAAGGGTTTTGTCTTGTTGAACACAGTAATGGGCACCGCTGCAGTTTGAGGTAAAAGCCCTTTGATTTCTATTAGAAAGTACCTAGAGTCCCTGATGGGAGAGCCTGCTAGGCCCAGCGTGGGGGTTGCTAGTGAGGAGAGAGCTTTCCAGGAGCCACTCAAGCTCAGAGATGGGAGGAAAGGACTTCTAGAAAGTTCTGCATGATGGAACACTCCCCCTTCACTTCAAAATGCTTTGGTCTAAGATTTAAATTACACACACCCTGCAAAAGGAACAAAACAGCATATCTAACCTCACCAGGAAGCCTTAGCATGCCCTTGTGAGTCTGTGTTAAATGGTCTCTGGGGCAGAAGGCCCAGGGGGTGGCTGAGGTGGGAACTGCCCCCCACTCAGGCCTTAAGCCCTACTGCTTGCCCTGGGATCAGCCCTGAAAACCAAGTTACTTTTCCGAGTCTTCATCTCTGCCCTTGCCAGCCTGTGTCCTCAAGGTGTGCTCACCCCAGTTTATAGAGTCATCAGCATCGTGCCCACTGAGCTTTGCTCCATGGCTCAGGGCCCCTGGAAGGGCTTGCCATCCTCAGGGCCATGAAGGAGATCCCAGATCTTGGCTTTCATCAGCCTTGCTCATTTATTTTCAGAAAATGTTGACCAGCTCTTTCCAAAAAAGTTTATTCCTAAACTAGCTTTCCCTGATACAAATCTGTCTTCTAATAGAAACAGAAAAAACTTTTTTTGCAAAAATCTGTTTGGAATGTTTCCTGCCCCACGTTCCACACTGCAGAGCCACTCATGAAGCGCTTCCCTTCCAGTTGTCCATCTGGAGAAACACATGAGTGTTTCTCGAAATAACCCTATTGTGAATGAGATTGATACAACAAAACTGTTCCTTGCTCTTGCAAAACATTCTAGGGACTTTCCTGGTGGTCCAGTGGCTAAGACTCCATGCTTCCACTGCAGAGGGGTGAAGGTGCAATCCCTGATCAAGGAACTAAGACCCTGCATGCCATGTGACATGACCAAAATTAAAAAATAGGAAAAAAAAAACATTCCGACCTGCTTCTCATTGTGATGACTAAACCTTTTTTTAAAAAAAGGACTTTGAGTTCTGTGTCAGGCATCTGGTTGGTTTGTTTTAGGAGCTGCGGGAGCTCCAGGACGAGAAGGCAGAGTTACAGAAGATCTGTGATGAGCAGGAACAAGCCCTCCAGGAAATGGGTCTGCACCTCAGCCAGTAAGAAACCCACTCCCCTTGTCTGCCACCCACATCAGGGCCACTGGGCCCACCTCCCCCTGGAGAGTCACAGCAGCCTGCCCACTGCGTCACTTGAGCCGCAAACCTGTGTCCTTTTTGTCCAGGGAAGGGCAATCAGGGAGGCCTGCCAGCTGTTCAAGGGGAACCCCCTGCGCAGGAAGTCAGGCTTCAGGGACACAGCACTGGTTTGGGTTAATTAATTCATCGAGAACATCCTTTTCTAGTGACCGGAAGTCTTACGGTCACAAACTGAGTGTCTGTGTCCCAGGGGAACCAGATGAGTGATAAGAGGGTGGTGTGTTTAGCTCCAGAGGGAGTGCTGTGGCTTTCAACTGTGAGCCCGCCACAGTGCAAGTCTGGCGACCACTTCCCTCCCTGGAGCCTGTAAACTCGCATCTGCCAGAGTCTGCCTGTCTGCCTCCGACGGGTGATACTGCGGGAGTGCACACCCCGCGGCTCTGTCTGCCCTCTGACTGAACAGGTCTCCTCCCTGATGTCCCAGTCCTGGACAGTTTGGTAGGTCACACCGCGGGCGGTGGAACGTGCCCATTTGTGTGATTGTTGCATTTTTAAACAAAGTGGGTAGCTTTTTCTTCTCAAGTCACAACTCTTGGTTGCTAGTGACAGAAATCCAGTTCAAACTGGCTTAAGCAAAAAAAAGTCATCAGGAGTCAGTGTCTACCTGTCACTTGCCTCGCAGGTGGGCCTGGCCCCCAGCAGGGCTGTCTGTCAGAGGAACGAGCCTGTCTCTCTCCCGTCACTCCACAGAGATCCCAGGTTGACTCACGGCCCACCTGAGTCCTGGTGCAGGCTCAGTGAGCAGCAGAGCCCGGCTCAGGCCCGGTGCAGGACACACCGTGACCAGAGATGGGAGCTCAGAGCAGAGGAAACCAGACATACTCAAGTAGTGCACATGTGTGCACAAGCTTGGGAGCTTTCTGTCTGCAGAGTTGGAATGTCTCAAGCAGTGCGGTAGCCCACAAAAGTATAAGGAAGAATGTTATGACTCTGATGAGGTGGTCTTTTTGGTAGTTTAATGTGAAGATGCTGCCCATTTGCTCTCCTCTCCCATTCAGCGGCTCTTTCTAGACCAGCTCAGGGCCACTGGTCCTTCCCCAGAGAGCTGCCTGCCCCCCACAGGTGGAGTGTGCCATGCGCTGCCCCCGCCTGGGGGGAGCTCTCAGAGAGTACCGGCCAGCTCTGAGGGCTCCCTGAAACTACTGAGAACCAGCTGTGGACGCTGACGTGCTGCTGCTTCTTGGATGCGAGCGGTATTTAGAGAGACGGAGGCATTCTCAGGGTGCCCTCCCCCTTCTCACATGGCTCGCCCCGTTTTTTTCCTCCTGCCTGTGCTCTTCACGTTGGACAAACAGCAGAAGTCAGAGACACATTCCTAGTAAGGCAGAGGCCTCAGAAAAGCAAAGTCTGGTCTTAGAAAGGCACCCCTGCCCTTAGCAATCTCCACCTTCAGTGCCCTTCACAGCCGAGGTGTCAGCGCTGCAGACGAGACGTGTGTTCTCCCCGTTCCCTCCTTTATGCAAGCCCCCACCAGACGACAGAGAAGGGAAAGCCCACTGTCAGATGCCTCCCCCAGCTGCAGACACACGTCTGGATTCTCAAGTTGTGTTTCCCAGGGAAGTTCTTCTGTGTCCCAGGCCGCCTCTGGCCCCGTCGGTCTGCCCTCCTGCTTCTGTAGCCGGGCGGGGAGGGGAGGAGCCCCTGCAAGCATTCCTGCAGGCCACAGGGTGTTTTCTTTCAAAGGCTCTGATGTTTGGTTTCCTCGTCCTTCCCTAGAAGTCTAAGCTGTGACTCAGAGCCTTCCTCTCTGACACTTGGATTAGGCGAATCCGGTGACAGTTTAAGCTAACTTCAGCTTTTAAAAAAGGGCTTTGACATACACGTAGTGTTCTGCTTTATCTGGTTTAATTCTGCCATTTTAGACCATGTTCGGTCCTGTCTTCTATGTGGAGAACTAAGGAATTATTCTTCCGTTAATGAGAATGGAACAAGAACAAACTACCGTGCCCCCTGAGCCTGGCTGTTCTAGACAGAGCTGGCAGCAAGAGAGGGGCAGAGAGGCCTACAGATGTGGGGTCCCGCACCTGGTGAGGGAGTGCACCTGCCCCTCGCACATGTCACGGACGGGAACAGTTGCTCAGAGAAGCTAGAAACATGGGCTTTTATGAGATCATTCTGTTTTTAAATGATTGCAACTATTTCAAAGCCTTTTTAAACCCTGCCACAACTCAACAGCGTATATCTTGGGCCAGATTCAGTCCAGAGGCTCAGCCTCAAGACCGCCCCAGACACAAGCCAATACAGTGAGATGACTCTGGGATTGTAAAAAGGTGGAAAGAAGTTATTCTTTAAGAACTCACGTTATCATGTTCCTCTCTTACAGTCTTGTTGCCCTCACAAAGCCAAAAAGTTAACTGTGGATTTACTTCATGAGAGCTTGAAAGTCCCTCTTAGTGAGGCTGTGAATTTCTCTCTCTTTTTTAAGGTCAAAGCTGAAGATGGAAGACATCAAAGAAGTAAATAAGGCACTGAAGGTACTGGACTATTAACGTTATTAAGAATCACTGCTCGTAGCTGTCAGTCAGCTCATGCTCATATACTGGCATGCTCTTAGGTTTTCTCACAACAGTCAGATGAGAATATGTGGTTGATTCCTGGCTCCCATCACTTATTTACAGATAAGAAAACGCTGCCCAGAGCTGTGTGTCTAGGCTGAGATGGTGGCGCGGACAAGCAGCAGGGCCTGAACTGGTCCTGGAGGAGTCAAGGTCCTCTGGTTCTGGTTTCTCTGCCATCAGCTGCAGTTTGACATTAGACCTAGATCATAGGTGCCCTAATGAAGGAAATGAAAAGTGGCAGAAAGAGATCCAAGAAAGGTTGTCTTTTTTTTTTTTTAATGATCAGAGTAAGACCTTTCCCTCCAGGTAAGGTGCTAGAGGCCACATTGTCCCATTCAAGTGCCCTGGGCCATTTCCGGGGACCATTTAAACCCTCAGCTGGGCCAAGTTTCTGAACCATTCTGGGGAGGGCAGAATGGCACACGCCACTTATGAGCAGGGACGTGTGGGCCAGGTGACCCAGTGTGGCGCTGAGCTAGCCCGCTGAGGCCGAGAGTGGAGTAGCAGAGGGCAGGAGTGTCTGACCCTCAGCCTCAGCTCTGCTCTGGCAGCAGTGTACAGACAGCCCTCTTCCCAGGGGACCCTGCAGCACATGCTGGAGCAGAGACCCTTCTGTCTCCAGGCACTTGACTACCAGGCCGCCTCAGGTCAGAAGCAGCAAATTGTCACAGCAACTAACAGCAGCCTGGACTGGCAGTTCACATCAGCTTTGTTTTAGCCTTCCTTGTAGACTGAAAAGCTCCTTAGATGTCATTGCTGTGAGCTGTTTTTATCCCCCGCGAAGATAAACAAGTGTTTGCGCAAAATGTCAGCTGACTGTGCTAGAGGGAGGATAAGTCATGAAATGGGACCCTAGCGCTTCCTGGAGCGGTGGAACACAAGGCTGAAAGCACGGTGGGCCTGTGCTGCACCTCCCAGCCATATATCTGTGTCATCAGGAAAGCGATAGTCAACAGAAGCCAAGGCGCCAGTAAAGCGCCTGGGGCGCTTGACCCTTGAACAGCTCAGTCTGAGACAAGCAAATGCACATCCCCGGTTTTCCCTTAGAAAGACTTCCAGAAAGGCATATCTCTAAGCCTCAGGTGCCTCCTCTGCTCCCCCGGGAAGCTCTGAGAATCAGGGCATCAGTGTGTATGGAGAAGCGCTTCCTGTCTCCGCAGCACGTTGCCCTTCTTTCTCAGCGGGGACTGGTGTCACAGATTTTCTAGTCTGGCTGCCAGGGTGGGCCTGTCTTCCTCCTGCCAGTTTAGGGGGCAGTCTGGATAATGTCTCAGCCAGGGATGGAGTTACAAGCACCAGACCCTGATTCTGATCACCTCGGCCCTAGGGCACTTACTGAAAGGGAGTGGAGTCTCAGGTTAACGCGAGGCTGGAGAATCCGGCAACCTGCAGAGACAAGGAAGCCCCAGGACAGGCAGGCTGCAGCACATGAGCTCCAGCTGTGGTCAGGCTTGGGGACAATCCTGGGACCACTTCTAGTGGAGAAGAGGCAGTGCCTCAAAAGCAAACCAGGTGCTATTAGGGATAGTGGATGCTGGGCTGAAGGATGAACATGGCTAAAGGCTCATCAGGAGCCAAGCCATAAAATAGGACTGTGTTCTTTCTTCCTCAGGGCCATACTTGGCTGAAAGACGATGAAGCAACACACTGTAAGCAGTGTGAAAAGGAGTTCTCCATTTCCCGGAGAAAGGTATGTGGGGTAGCCCTCCACTTGCTCGCCCAGGGACTGAGTTGGTACCTTGCCTGGGCCCTGGTTCTGGAGAAGGCCCGTAGGTCTAGGCCCGCTGCATTGGGTTCATGCTCACCGGTCTGCTGGCAGAGGACTTCCCAGCCTGCCCCCCTTCAGGGACCTCAGCCCATTAGCACAGGCCTTGTCTCCACCACAGTCCTGCCAGTGATTTGGGAGTTGGGGCTGCTTGTTTGCGGAAGTGGTCTAGGTGTGTGTATAAGCTGAAAATTCTTTGAGAGCAATAGGACCAGAATCTGGCCTAGTTAGGCAAAACCAGAACCTATGGGGAACCTGTGGGCAATCAGTCTTAAGCCTGGCATCCAGGTGGCTATCTGGGCAGGGCACTTGCGGCCAGTGGATCTGCCTCTGCCTGTGTAGCCCGCCTTCAGGTTCCAGGAACACGTGGTCTTGGGCCCAGCCTTCAGTCCAGGGTTGACCAGGCCTTGATTGACCAGATGGGCAGGGCAAGATACAGATGCCACACAAAATAGAGAGCCTTTATTAAAGGACTTCTCAGGAGTGGCTGGCTAAAGAAACCTTGGGTCACCACCATGGAATGCAGCAATTACAGGGAACATACCCAGGCACATAAGGTATCACTGACTACCAACTCAGAGTTGGCAAGTCCAATAAACACAAAGAAAAAGAACCTCACTCGTGCCATTGGATACCCCCTCCAACACTCCATGGATTTACAGGAACAGAAATGTAGAAACACGAGGTCTAGAAGAACCCCTTTCAAAATGATACAAGCCTCTGGAGGAGGGATTTTAGCATATTAAACTTTTAAAGATTGGTCAACTAGAGTGGGTGTGCAGGCCCAGGCAGCACAGCAGTCGCTAACTGCCTCTTTTCACCCTCTAGCACCACTGCCGGAACTGTGGCCACATCTTCTGTAACGCGTGCTCCAGTAATGAGCTGGCCCTGCCCTCCTACCCCAGACCAGTCCGTGTGTGCGACAGCTGCCACACCCTGCTCCTTCAACGGTGCTCCTCCTCCACCAGCTCCTAAGGCAGGGGCCTCAGCAGGGCCTGCTTTCCAGACCAGTTGCCAGCCTATCTTCATCTCTGTGGGCAGCCTCAGAACAGTGCCAAACTCTCTGGGTCTTGAGTTGGTCTGGGACTTGGAAGGTTGGTTTCCAAGCTGGGCTGCTGGCCCTCTGGAACGCAGCACACAGGACTGGAAGCTGCACATGCCTCTCCTTTCCAAGTTGTACAGAATCAACTCCTCTGGATTGAAATTCTCACTTGACACCACCGGCTTTGGTTCAGATGCAACTTCATGATTTTGCTATTATCATTTTTCAATTTCCAAAGAATTAACCTCTTTTGCAACAGCCCAACTAGTTGTAGTAATCAGGTCCTTTTCCTCCCTACCACCCCAGCATGCTTTCCCCTACTTCGGAGTCAAAAAATTCACACCCTTGTGAATATCCATCATTAGCCCTGCAATAAAACTGTTTATTTTTCATTCTGGTATAACGAAGGAGCTTATGTCAGCTTCACAGGATGCCCAGAACAAGCCCCATTTCAGGACTAGAGGCCCTCAGTGAGGGTGGCTGCATCTGAGGTAGAGGCCTGAGCTTGCTGGGTTCTGGGGTGCAGGCTGCTGCCCAGCTGAATAAAGGACAAGCTGAGCTGTCCCCTACACACAACACACACCCCCCTAACTTCCCTCCACCGGTTAATGGCCTTGAGTATTCAGGTTACAGAAGTGTAACAAGTACTCTTAACACAATCAGACAGGTCAGCCCATCTGTATGCAAGGCCTCTTTTCAGTGCCCAAGTCCACCTCCCACCAGCGTTCTGACCTTGACTGTCCAGCCTCTGCTTGAGAGCCTGGCTCTCTCTTCCTTCTGTACTCTGTCCTAGCACAAGGCACACCCACAGCCTAGCTGATTCCACATCTGCTCACCTAAACACACCATTACGGATGGGAAACATGGAAGGTTCAACGACATTAGGTCCCAGATCTGTGTGACCAGCCTCCAAAACTGTGTGCCCTGCTTCAAAGCTACATTCATTCTGAAGTGCAGATTTTTGAGTCCTATTTAAGGAAGCACATGGCAGCAAAAAGGGACTTTGTCCTCTTCCTAACCTAATCTGAGCTTTCTTAACCTCATTCAGGGCCCAACTTTTCCCAGCGTTTACATACCACACTTCCCCCAAATGGTCTAGCATTAGATCTGTACCTTGTTTGCAGCGTGCCCAGTTTTTACTCCAACTTGCTGGGGAGCCTTAGGTTAAGTCACTCCTCAGCCTGTCTCATCTGCACACAGAAGGGGAGCAGGATACCTTCCTGCTTCAAGACAGTTCTGACAGTTCCCACCACTACCACACTAAGTGCTCTTCCCTTTATCATCCTGATTTCTTCTAAAACCTGCCCCTGCCCCATGCCCCAAGCACTATTCACAAAGAATTCTTGTGCTGGATACTAAGTATCTAGCTGCGGAAAAGAATTTAAGACATCCATTATGTACCTGAACTTTGGAACCCTCAGTTTCTGGTTTGGCAAACTTCCCCTTACTTGGGCAAACAAGGAGGGACAGATAAAAGGCAGTGTTTCTCCAGCTTAAATACAGACTGTGGAGGGCTAAGGGTCATGATAAATGACACCAAGTCTGGAGACTCTGACTGTTCCTAACAAACTCCCAGGTGAAGATGCCGGTCCATGGAGTACAGTGTTTGAAAGAAACACAATGTTTCTAGGTATTTTTTCAAGTTTCTTCAACAAAGATGTTCCCTGTTAAAAAACCAAAAACTAAAGGACTAGGGAAGATGAAGGGACACTCTCCTTGTGCCTGATTTCCCCTGACACAGACCAAGGAAAGATCTCAAGGGCATTACTAGGTTTAGAACAGTGCATCCCCAGGAAATTCTCTCCAAGCCTGCAGAAGACAATTTATAGAACATTAAAATACTTCTGTATCCCCAACCCAACTGAAGGTATGCACCCAGTTTTCAGAACACATGGAAGGGCAAGAGGATTCAGAGTCCGTCAGTACATCTTCGTGTAGTGCTACCAACTGCAATCTTCAAGAAGTGCTATCATTCTAAGCAGTTTTTCTACATTCACCATACTAACCACACCCCTTCAGCACTGTCAGCAAATAAAAATAGCTTTGAACAGCACAAGCCTATGTTCACAGCTCCAATTCTGAATTCTAACCTCAATGCAGCAAACTTAGAGGGATGATGAATGAGTGGTAATTCCCAAATTACCAGTGTTAAATGTCTGAAGGTAATTCTAGAACTATACCTGTATTGCTTACTACTTTCCTAGCAAATGCCATTGAGTTTTACCTACAATAAAGATTTCAATTAGAGTTAAAACTAATCATTTGTTCTCAGAAGTACTTGATAGCTTTATACTTTATAAATTACTTTATAAAGTAATTTTGCTCCTAAGCAGACTTGATCTTGAGGAGCAAAGCAAAAATAAAAGACTGAATCTCATTTCAAAGTCCTCTATGAACTAGCTCCTTCTAGAAGGTACCTCATAGAAGCAAAATTCAAAAGATGCCACAAGATTGCTGCTGGCACTTCCTCAGCCATGCTCAAAGGCTTCCACAGACATGCAGAGCGTAACAGAGGACACTTCTGCCTCCCCCTTGGCCTTGTGCAAGTGCTTAGCAAGTCAAAGCCAATTCAGTTCACATCCTGTGCAGCCAGGCCAAACATACAGACCTTCCACAGGACCCCAAAGCTTAATTTACCTTCAGTTGTACTGGAAGGAAAAGTCTGAAGACATCTACACAACAGCCACAACTGCCAAGCCTGTCTGCCACAGCCAGAGATGCGGGCCACTGTTCACCTACGCCCCAGACAGCAAGGAAGCACCACCAAACAGTCCACGTGACACCGAAGCACAGACCAGACAAAGTGCAGTTTCTAAAAGGAAGATTTATTCGACAAGTTTCACTTAGCGCAATACACCTAAAAGGAAAACCACAATACAATGAAAAATTTAAATCAAGGCCTCAGAATTTCATACAAACACCAAGACCAAAATCCTAAAGTATTGGTATTGCGTGTCAAATTTCCCCCATTAACTTAAAAAAAAAAGCTTAAACTTACGTGCCATAGAGGTTATTAAATGAAACTAGAATTAACAAACATGCCAAATGTTTCACTTTTAATTGTAGACACAGCTCCTATATTGAGTTTTACAAAAAAAGCATGTCTTTCAACATGCATCCAGACAGTGTTCAATGTAATGTGATGTAAGAGCAACATTTAACATAATTCAACTGCTTTAACCTAAATACACTTACTGCTTAAGTACATCCTACAAGAGAACTAACTTGAGAAAAGCTGAAAATTATTTAACAGGAATAGTTTACTCAACCTAGTTGTTACATCCTAGATGAACGTGTTCAAAAATACTGAACCTTAAGTCTTTAAAACAATCCTGATTTCCACTTAGAGTAAGCATAAATCACAAGCTTGTATTGCAAAACTGTTAAAACTTAAGTTTTTCTTTTAAAAAATGTTGACCAAGAGTCAGTGATCAGGATCAATTACATTCCCCATCCACCACTCATACTGGACATGCTAGACATCCCTCCCATTCCGTTCACTCCCATAGATGTTCGGCTTCCGCTACTGTAGTAGCTGCTGTTCACTGCTCCTTGGCTGCCTGCAAAGAGATCAATTTGACAAGTCAGGATAAGTATCAGATTAGCAGTCAACTAAAATATAGCATTCCAAAAAAAAGTTTAAAAAGTATACGAGTACAAATGGCTGCTGTCCAAGTGGCGAGAAGCATGTTTGGGAAAAGGGACTCCCGACTCCAAACAAGTCTCAATAAACCCCTTTTCTCTGCAGTACCAACTTGCCAGACTCTTGTGCTACCATTTATTTGGATGCTTCAGGATCAACGTTGAAAAAAGTTTAAAGGAAAACTAGTGTTTTTCAAAAATTGCAAAATTACTTCATGTTGTTTTTAAAGCTAAACAAAGCATTTTAAAAAAAATTTACCGTAAACATTCACAATGTGTCCATTGAATGGCATGTATGAATAGGGAGCACAGGGGCAATCTCTTGCTTTTCCTATTCATGGTGGGCAGGAAGTGAGACAATGAAGTTGGACTAAAGGCAACTCACTGTGCCCAAGATGGCAGCCTCCATGGAGTTAAATAAGAGCCATTGACTGCTATAGAAAGTGTCATTACAACATATCAATATTTGCTATTGGGAATTTAAATTATATTTTTTGAGAAAATATTTACCTATGCAATGTTTGATTGAAAATCACTGGAGTTTTCCTGTAAAACTTGGTCTGCAAAAGGATTTTGTAGGGTAAGACTATAATACCAAAATCACCATTCTTTAGACCAACTGAAAAATTAATTAATAAAACCAATACCTAGGTTAACTGACTAGTAAATAC
>NW_011495072.1:1010143-1011819 GCF_000754665.1 Bison bison bison | reverse complement strand
AATATTTACCTATGCAATGTTTGATTGAAAATCACTGGAGTTTTCCTGTAAAACTTGGTCTGCAAAAGGATTTTGTAGGGTAAGACTATAATACCAAAATCACCATTCTTTAGACCAACTGAAAAAATTAATTAATAAAACCAATCCTAGGTTAACTGACTAGTAAATACGGTCTTGAACCCAACCACCATTCTAAATTCTCCCTCCATCTAACATGGATTTACTGCTAACAAAAAGACAGAAAAAGAGAACGACTTTAATGTTTTAACAAACGGAGGCAGATGTTTTCTGGCTCGACATTATTCAAAGTTGCAATATTGACTATTTTGAATTCATAGAATACTTCCCCCTCCCAATGATTGATTCTGAAAATTAAACTATTTGAATATTTATATTAGGATCAAGAACATACATTTAATAACCCAATTTTACCAAAAAAGGAGCCTGAACATTCCCAACTAAAGAAACCTGCCTGAAACTTATTCTAAGTATATTAAAAAAACACTTACCGTATCCACTCATGCTGCTCTGGCCACCATAGCCGCCTCCATAACCACCACTCAGCTGCTGGCTGGCCGGGCCCCCGTAACTGGACTGGTTTGCTGTTAAGTTAAGACAACATTAGAACCTTGTTTCTTATATAATGTGGTACCTGGTGGTACCCGGCTTGTAATTCTAAATCTAAATTTCTAAATTCTAAATTTCCAGTCTTGATCTTAGTATCACTAGAGCCCACTGTACCACCTTCTGCCTATTGCCTAGGACCAGACTACCTTTCTATCCATCGTATGAGCTAGTCAAACACTTAAAAACCACAAGGCCAAAAGTATACACATCAGCAGGACTGAATCCACGTTTCCTTAAGTAGAGGCATTTTGACAACACCTTATGAAACTGCTTAATTGGATTTAATGGGATTTCCCCCCATGATTCCATATAATAAGGGTATTTCAATACACAGGTATCACTGAACACCTAATTATGCCCAACAATTTATTCTGATCCTGTGCTTTTTTGCTAAATATTTTAGGCTTATACTTCATACTTAAACAATTCAACTAATTTCTTTCTACAGTCCCCTCCCCCAAAAGTACTTCAAACCAACTTATCTATTCTAAACATTTTATATAACTCACATTTAATGCATACTATTCAAATAAAAACTTTTATTTGCCTAAATTTTGCTAAACCCCTTATATATAAATTAACTTAACTTATATAAATTGACTTATATAAATGTTTTGGTTTTTAAAAAAACTAACGATATTTACACAAGCCCATGCCTCCCATCATTTGGCTACCATAAGCACCACCGCTTGCTCCTGCTGTAGAATTCAAGAAGAGTTCTACATATCTGTGTTCTGAAATGAGAGAAAAGGCATACAAGGTTAGCTTAAAAAAAAGACACTAAAGTGATATTTACACAAACCCATGCCTCCTAGCATTTGGCTACCGTAAGCACCACCGCTTGCTCCTGCTGTAGAATTCAAGAAGAGTTCTACATATCTGTGTTCTGAAATGAGAGAAAAGGCATACAAGGTTAGCTTAAAAAAAAGACACTAAAGTGATATTTACACAAACCCATGCCTCCTAGCATTTGGCTACCGTAAGCACCACCGCTTGCTCCTGCTGTAGAATTCAAGAAGAGTTCTACATATCTGTGTTCTGAAATGAGA
>NW_011495072.1:981554-1010043 GCF_000754665.1 Bison bison bison | reverse complement strand
CCCATGCCTCCTAGCATTTGGCTACCGTAAGCACCACCGCTTGCTCCTGCTGTAGAATTCAAGAAGAGTTCTACATATCTGTGTTCTGAAATGAGAAAAAAAAAGTTTGAAAATGTATGTTGGTGACAGAAGATAAACTCTTTTAAGTTCTTTTAAGTAGATCTGTGAACTTATTACTTTTAGTAAAAAAAAAAATTCTAGCTGCTTGTTCTCAGGTGATTTACTTCATGCAGGTTTTAAAAAGCAGTCAAGCATTCATCTAAATCGCTTAAGTCTGTCAATCAAGCATATACCTTCAGTCAGTGTTGTTATCAAATTAACTTATCAAATTCATTTTAGTCATAGAACTTTTTAAAGATCCATAGAACCCTATCACTAGATTAAAAAATTTTCACATCCTCAGTATTCCTCTATTATAATCATTAGTCACACAACTATCTGTAAAGAGACCCCAAAATCCTTAAATCACACTTACGCATATTTGCTTTGTCTTTTGACATAGCTGCCACAGCATCTTCATGAGTTGCAAACTCGACATCTGCTTCACCAGTTACTCTGCCATCAGGACCAATTTCAATATGTACTCTCACAGGGTTGAGTGGTGAAAAAAACTAAATACAAGGTATTTCAAAGAATCAAAATCAAACCTTGTTACAAGAAACAAAATTTTAACATGCTGCTTCACTTAAGTAGAACCACCACCATGTTTGTACTGCTATACTGAAATAGACAATTTATCAATCTATCCTCCACTTACATTATAAATGTCATTCTCAGTAGCTCTGTAAGGTAATCCCCGCATGTGAACACAGTGTCCTGTTGTGCTCTGGAAAGTAGAGCCACCATCCCCGTATCTGTGATCTGACATTCCTGAAAAACAGTAATTGAGGTCTAGATGAACAAGAGTGTAAGTATCCCTCAGAAGAGAAATTCAATTCTTACCTTACCTCTTCCGAATCTATCTGACCCAAATCCATAGCCATCATTATAGCCATTATAATCATCATAGCCTCCATAACCTGAAAGACAAAAAGTACTATCACTACATGAAAACACTCACAAAGAACAGACCTCATGACACTTGCACAGTCTACATACCTCCACCATAAGCACCACGCCTCATCCTTTCAAAGCCAGCTCCTCTTCCAATGCTGTTATACCCTCTGCCAGCCCCAGGTCTGTCATAGGGACCTGGTCGCTGCATGGCCATAAGTTTTCGTGGTGGATCATAGTGAGTTCTAACTTCAGCTCGACTGCTCTTAAAGATTTCGATATACCTAAAGCATTGTTCATGAGGAAGGGGGGTGGGGAAGGGAGAGAAAACATTAGTTCATTTCATACAGGTATTTAGTTACACAAGAAAACAATGAAGTCATAGCCATGAAACTGACTAATATTTAAAGCCAGATTTCTTATATTTGCATAGGCAATGACCAGAAATTCACTCAATTTTAAGATTTAATGTAAACTTTATAGGAGAAAAACATCCTCCTCTGAGGCAGAGTGCCCAACCTTAGGGGTAGAGAGGAGTACTGTAAATGTCTTAGGAGGGAAAGAATTCCACTCAACTTTCAACATTTCATGTCTTAAATCCATTGGCATCATGTATAGCAAGTGGGCTAAAAAGCCAGCCTCCACCAACAGTCTAGCCCACACTACACATCTCCTTCCGCCAATAAATTCCCCAGCCTATGCTTTTAGTAGGAATCAGCATAGGTAAGCGCATGCTTCAATGAAAAATAGTCACAAGCAAAGAGAATAAAACCTTTTGTGACAATTTCTTGAAAGCTATGCTTATTAATACATATGCAGAATATTTATACAGCAAGAAAAAGTTTGTTGCATTTCAACTTTAAAAACAAGATCAGAAAGTATCACATTTTCTTATGGTAATATTAATTTACTAGGTGGGTGTTATTACAGCTAAAGCCAGGTTTGCATTAACATTTTTAAAACCATAGTCTCTCAACTCCACTGACTGGGGTTAATTAGGACTCTTACAAAATTGTGAAGTAGATCAAATTAACTGGGGACAATTTTAAAATCTAAAATTTAATCTGAAAGTACTATTGGACTTTTGACACTGGAAAAGTTTGAAAATTGTGGCAGAATATCAAATAGACTATGAAATCAGATTTTTTTTCCCTTGATTCTAAGCAGAGAGAATATGGATTTAATAGTTTACCATAAGAAAAGTGACAAATCCAACCAACCATCCATCCCCACCTGTGCCCTATTCTTTCCTTGTGTTTCTTTAGAGCCTTTTCAGCTATTTCCTGTGAAGCAAACTGCACGAAGGCCTCCCCCGTACTCCTCCCCTGGAAGTCCACCGGCAATGTTATCCCATTTGGCACGATTTCCAACCCTTCAACCCAAGGACAAATAACCCCAGTAGGGGGGCAATATTAACATCACAAGCCCAGAAATGATTCTTCTTATAGCTTTAAATAAACCAGAATTTTAACTTTAGGTGAATGGTATGCTTTCAACAAGTACTCTTTAAAAAAGCATTGCAGTAATATGAAGTTCCATTATTACAGACTATATCTCAATTCTTAACACATCCCATGACATGGTATACAAGAAAACACTTTGAACACAGGATGCATTAAGAATTCAACAATTAAGAACACTTATTTATCTATGCAACTTAATGTTGAATTATACAAGAATTACACACATTTTCAAGCATTAAATACAATAGTTTTGCTAAATTCAAAGATACACCTTCTACCTCATTTCATATTTTTCAATGTTTTAAAGTTAGTGGAACTTCAGTTTTTAAAAATTACATATTTAAACATTTCATATACAAATTGAAACATTGCTTAGTCATACAATTGACAAACATACAATCTAAGCTTTCAACAAACAACTGATCTAACACAGCACAATCATGCACTCTTATTCTCTAACAGTAGTATGATTCACTTCTGGAAATTCCGTCTATGAAAAATCCTTTCCGTGGATACATTCCCAAGCTTACAAAAAGGACTTAAAGCACTTTCCTAGAAGATATGAAATTATGTTCATATTTAACGATGTTGACAGATAGCATTCAATTCTCACCAATTTAGACAAAAACAGTAAAAATAGACTTGATTTCAAAAATTCTGGCAAAACATTAGGACTTGATACATATCTAATAGTCAAAATTTTAACACATACTATACTAAACCATGAAAGGATTTGTTAATTCCAATTTATAACATCATGAATATTAAGCAACAATATTTAAAATATATGCTCTAACATTCTGCTAAACATTCAAATACTTTAGGCCCAAAACAATTTCAAAACAGTTTCTGTACTTCAGATACTAAGACTACATTCAAACTACACTTCCTTTCCCTATTTTTTCTTGCATAAACAGAATGAGATCATTAGAGACATTTCTGACCCCAGTACCTACTGTGTCTTACAATATAGACACCTGCCATAAATTACAACAGCCTAACATACTAATCTAATGTTAAGGGATCTTACCTTTAACGTGAAGTATTTTGCTGAACAGCAATGTGAGGAAAGTAGTTAAGTTGTTGAGGACAATCCTCAAAGATCTACTCTGAACTACAATACTAAATATAAGCAAAGTTAGCATTTTGGAAATAATTAATCCACCTTTAAGATGGGCTTAAATTATTTGACGGTCTCCAGGAAGAAGAAAACATCTGCATATACTCACAACCTATTTAAATATCTAAGCTTCTCAACTTTTAAGTCTATTCAATCACATGTTGCCAGCTGCTAGCCAGAACTCACTGCTCAATAACAAACACGACTACATACCTGAGAAGAACTGAACAATTTCTTCCTTGCTACATCCAAATGGGAGTCCTCTAAGCCGTACAAAGCCATCATTGGCCGTGTCAGGACTATTTGGACCAGTATGCTTCAACACCCAATCCATTTCAACGTTGTTTGACTTGAATACTGAAAGAGGTGCTTAGAATTAGTCAACTTCGGAAAGTTACAGAACAATGTTCAGACTTCCTGGGTCTTTAGATAATCTAGGAAGAGCTGCCATAAACTCTTAGATGACCATTTCCATGCGGTCAAATACCTAAAATTCAGAAGGGGTAAGATAGATTTCTATTTGTTTAATGTTTTATTTACTGTTACTAGGGCAATGTAAATCAAACCTTCAACATATCTGTGTCCCATAGTTTCTCTGTCTTTTTTCAGGGCCAATTTGACTTCATCTTCTGATTCAAGTTCAACAAAAGCCTCGCCACTCGGTCTGCCTTCTCTGGTGTAGATGAAACGAATACCTTGAGCCCCATTTTGAATTTTGCAGTCTGGAAAGAAAACAACCGTTAATACAGAATTTAAAACTAAAAACCACCTCTGGGTGATACAGATAAAATGCCTATACATACCCCCACTACAAAGGAAATCATTTGCAAAACCTAGAATGAGCAACATTACTATCTCCTAAGGTGTCTTAGTAATTAAGCAGTTTTCCTCTCATGACCAAACTTTCTTATTCCCCTGAATACATTCCCGATCCATCAAGAAAATCCAATATTCAAAGCAGTTTCTTACCGAACTTATCTCCAACTCATTACTCATGTGTGTCCATTAAACATACTTTTAATAATAACTCCTCAGCAAATTTTTCAATCTGGACTTTGTGATTTTTATGGTCTTTTCTGAATACACTTGGTTTGGACTTTTGATTCGGGGTATTTGACAGTTTTACCTTACTAGAAGCAACATCACAGTTTCTTGCTCAAATCCGAACTGCAAGGCCAATACTCACCTGAAAGGGGATCAATGTTACCAAGCTAAAATGCTCCAAACGCACAGCTGAAGCCAAACCCAGTCTTGCTCACTGCAAGGTGGCTTCCCATGTATTTGCTTCTTGTTTTCGTTTTCCGTTACATACACTGAATTCAGATAGTAAGTCAATACTACAAATATCCTTCCAACCTGTAAATTTCTACCAAATATCATCTTTCAGTCTAATCTTACACTAATAATGAGAACACGGGCATTTGGCAGACATTCAAGGAAACCTACATACTGGAAAAAAGCTACCCAGGCAAGAAAACTTTTCCGGGTTTCAATGCCCTCAACTGTAAAGCGAGCCAGACCACGAACTCTTCAATTACCAAATCCCGATTAGGAAAACTGTCTTAAATTAAGAAGCGATATTTTCTTTTTCCAAAACAGAATGCCCCTTTTCAAATCAACACCCAAATTTGAAAAGTGTTAGCAATTTAAATTTGTAAGGTATTTGCTGAGCTACTCGGCAAATTTTCCCAAGATTGCGGGGAAAATCTGGTCTATTCCCATTTATCCTTTGTGAGAAAAGACATACACAGATAAATACTTAAAAAGATAAACAAAAATTCCACCAGAGGCCGCATTCCCCCCAGGAGCGCCGGGCGGGTGGGGCTTTCGCAATTTCCATTGCGTAACCGCAGCCTGCTGGGCGCGCTCGACAGCGGGAACAGCTGCCGCCCGCGCCCCACTAGGGGGCGCCACGGGCTCGGCCCCGCCGTCGTCGCTGTCGCCTCCTCGCTCTCCCGCCCTGCGGCCCCAGGTGCTTAATTCCAGCCTCCGTTTCAGACTCACCAGAAAAAAACCGCTGCACTTCGTCTGCAGAGCAAGACCAAGGCAAGCCCCGGACCTTCACCACGAACCCCTCACCGCCTTCGGTGCCCAACATCATGGTCTCCTAGTGGGTGCTGGCGTCGAATCAGACTGCAAGACCCGGGTCGGCAGTCAGACCTGGAAGAACGTTAAAATGAAACAGCCCTCCGCTCTCGAGACTGCCCGCCTGCCCGCGGAGCCTCAGGATGGGTCGACCCCGTGAGGACGTTCCGACCCCAGCGAATATAACAACGAGTGCCCCACTTGCCAGCAGCCAGACGCCCGAAGCCGCTCTGTGCACCAGGTATCGTGGCCCCAAGCCGAGGGGGAACCCGGCCTAGCGCCAGCGTGGAGGCTAGGAAATGGCGGCGGTCGCTTCCGCTCCGCCTCCTCCGACATCTCACACAATAGAGTCGTCGCGGCCTGCAGGCCTCAGCGGCCCTGCCGCAACTCGGCGAACCATTCCTGGCTCCTAACGGCAGCTCTCACCTTGCCAAAGACCCTGACGCTCTACACAGACCCAGGGGCAAGCAATCCTCGCAAAACTGACAGCCTCGGGGGACGCTGGATGGTAAACACCGAACAACAAACACTCACCTGCAAACACAACTTCGGCGCGGCTGAGACGAAATGGCTAGTGGGCGCCTGCGCAACCTAAATAAGGCCCTTTGAACAAGCTCTGCGCACGCGCAGCCAGGTGCCCGCACCGCCCTCTTGCGTCACACAGAGCTCGGACGCATGCGTAGTTTTACGAGCCGGCCCACTCCAGCCCGCTAATTATTATTCGCATGCGTATTTGGTTCAGCCCCACCCACCTCCTTAAACCCACTAGGCTGTTTTGCGCCTGCGCCTTACCGCGATTAGCGCGCCTTAGCGGTTTTAGTTTCTCGCGCATGCGTCTTCCTTCAAACTGCTCTCGACTTACCCTTCAGAAGGGGGAGGGGAATGGCGGCGGCCAGTTCTTTATAGGAACTGTATGAGAGTTTCGGGCTCTGGGTTGTGATGAGGTGTCCCTAGCGTGTTATCCGCAGTCCTGCCCAACCTGAAGGTACAGAGGCTCCCCGCCCTGGCGCCGCCAGTACTCCTCTTCTCCCTAGAGCCAGTCCGTGACCAACCGGGCGCTGCGGAACGGCATACTTGTGCGCCCGAAGCCACCTCCGCGGTACCCGGAGCGCATCCAAGGCCTTCGCCCCGCCACTGCCCCTTACCTGCCGCCGTTGGGCCTGGGGCTTGGACCCACGCAGGGTCTCCGTGCCCGTGCCTCAGTCCCGTACCCCGCTTTTGCCCTAACGAACTCCCACCCTGCGACCCCCGCTTCCTCGCCTCGGGTCAGCCGGCGGGGCGCTCGCACGAGAGTGGGGCGCCGGATGCCGCGTCCGGCCGCGCCTCGTGAGTGCAGGTTGAGCCGCCGGTGCGCGCCCGACTCCCCTCTCTCGAGCAGGTTCCCGCTTAATTCTCCCAAAGCTAAGCAGACAACTGTTACGGCTTCCCCCCAGGTGGGTCACCCCGTGTGCTCATAAGACACTAGTGATGTTCGAGACTAGTGAATAATCCCAGATTTCCTGCAGCACTGCAGAAACTGGGACCATTTCTGTTGCCTCCCAGTCCTCCCCTTGTCTGATCCCAGTTGTCCTCAAGCCAGGGGTAACACAGCACAGGTCTGTCTTGAGTACCACCTTGGGTAGATACAAGTGAAACGTGTTTTCACCCCTGCAATGGTGTAGAAGCCACATCCAGTTTGGGGGGTTTTGTGTTGGTTTTGTTTTTTTTTTTTCCCCCCTTAAAATCTTTAGTTTTGAGACAGGACAGGAGTCTTACAGATACACATGGAAAAGCAATCCATGATCACAGTTGAAAGCGAAGACAATGTAGTCAGTTTTTATGCCTGTCAGCTAGCTAATGCTGAAGCTCTGAGTATGACATGCTGCAGGCCTCAAAGGAATGGTAACTAGTATTCCTCTCCTTCCTCTGCCTCGCCTTCAACAGAATCCACACAACCTCATAATCCTTCTCGAGGGCAGCCATGTCCTCACGGGCCTCAGAAAACTCCTTCCTCCATACCCTCACCCACATACCATTGAACTAAAACATGCTTGGCATGCATCAGGTCAAACTTGTGGTCCAGGCGAGCCCAGGTCTCAGCGATGGCTGTGGTGTTGCTCAGCATGCTCACAGCTTGCTTTATTTTGTCCAGGTCTCCACCAGGTACCACAGTGGGAGGCTGGTAGTTAATGCCAACCTTGAAGCCAGTGGGGCACAAACTGGATGCTGTGCTTGGTCTTGATGGTGTCAGTGGCAGCATTAACATCTTTGGGAACAACATCACCACAGTAGCACAGGAGGAGCAAGCCATGTATTTACCATGGCGGGGGTTGCATTTCACCATCTGGCTCAAAGCAAGCATTGGTGATCTCTGCTACAGAAAGCTGTTCATGGTAGGCTTTCTCAGCAGAGATGACAGATGTGGCCAGAGGGAAGTGGATGTGGGGATAGGGCACCAGGTTCGTCTGGAACTCTGTCTGATCCACACTCGGGGCTCCATCAAACCTCAGGGAAGCAGTGATGGAGGACACTATCTGGCTAAGAAGGAGCTTAAGATTCATGTAGGTTGGCGCTCAGTATCAAGATTTCTATGACAGATGTCATGGATGGCCTCATTGTCTCCCATGAAGGCACAATCAGAGTGCTCCAGGATGGTGTGGGTGGTGAGGATGGAGTTGCAGGGCTCACGTGCAGCTGTGGAAACCTGGGGGGCTGGGTAAATGGAGAACTCCAGCTTGGACTTCTTGCCATAATTGACAGAGAGACGTTCCATCAGCAGGGAGGTGAACCCAAAACCAGTTCCTCCACCAAAGCTGTGGAAAACCAAGAAGCCCTGAAGACCTGTGCACTGGTCAGCCAGTTTCCGAATTCGGTCCAAGACAAGGTCAATGATTTCCCTGCCAATGGTGTAGTAACCTCGGGCATAGCTATTGGCAGCATCTTCTTTGCCTGTGATGAGCTGCTCAGGGTGCAAGACCTGGTGGTAGGTGCCACTGCGAACCTCATCAATGACTTGGTTCCAAGTCTACAAACACTGCCCTGGGCACATGCTTGCCAGCACCTGTCTTGCTGAAGAAAGTGTTGAAGGAGTCCTCTCCCCTAGCAGTCTTGTCACTTGGCATCTGGCCATCAGGCTGGATGCCATGTTCCAGGCAGTAGAGCTCCCAGCAGGCATTGCAGATCTGGACACCAGCCTGGCCAATGCGGATGGAGACGCACTCACACTTGGGGGCTACGGATTAGCAGACGCAGGCAACAGAAGTAGACGCTGGTCTTGGCTACCATCCCCAACAAGCTAAGAGTCAAGGTAAGTAACACACTCCGTTTTCCAGTTTTAATGGGTTAGAAAACTGAAGAGGAAATGGAATAGAGGAAGACGGTAATCCAAGATAAGGTCACAGCGGTAGGCAAGGCCCAATCCTGAAAGGCCATTTAGGCCTTGACAATGGTGATAACTCCAAACGCAGAAGGCTTTGGCAGGTCTTCATCAGGGCACAGTAGGACTTGTTTGAAAAGGAAAATTATTACTGGGTGTGAAGAGGACTCAGATGGACAAGCATGGTGAATGATGCTGCTTGCCCTCAATTGCAAATGGAGCTAGAGGAGAATAGAGGGCATTTTGGCTGAAGTCACCAAGATGTGGGATTCCAAGCACATTGGACTGGTACACAGGAGGGCTATTGGCAATATATATTCAAAGTCTTTAAAAAATACACATCTTTGGGAGGGGGTTTTGGAGGAGAATGGATACACATATAGCTAAGTCCCTCCACTGTTCATCTGAAACTACCACACATTGTTAATCAGGTATACCCTAATACAAAATAAAAAGTTTAAAAGTTTGAAAAAATATATACATCCCATTTGACCCAAACATTCCATTTCCACTTTTGCACAGTTTTAAATTTACGAGAATGTTCATCACAGCATGAAACAGGTAAATTTTAGAAGCAACCTAAATGTCAAATGGTGTATTGAATAAATTATGGTACAACTTTATCATGCATCATCACCAGGGGAAAAATTGATTCCTGAGTGTGAGGAGGAGAGAATACAACTAAGCTATTACAATGGTTTTTGGCCACAGTGCCTAAACAAGAGGTACAGTGTACCTATGCTATTAATATTTCATGTCAGGAAGAAAAAAAGTTGAGAAAAACTGATGTATGTAGTAGAATACTTTGCAGTTATTAAAAATGGTGACTAGAAGTATGTTTTTGGAAAGACATTTACAATATTTGTTGAGTGGAAAAAACCAATGAAACATTATTATGCATTGTTAAGATTTCCCTGGTGGCTCAGATGGTAAAGCATCTGCCTACAATGTGGGAGACCTGGGTTCGATCCCTGGGTCAGGAACATGCTCTGGAGAAGGAAATGGCAACCCACTCCAGTACTCCTGCCTGGAAAATCCCATGGATGGAGGAGCCTGGTAGTCAACAGTCCATGGGGTCACAAAGAGTCTGACATGACTGAGAGACTTCACTTATGAAGCAATAATGCAGTATGGCTCAACATCCTGGAAATATAATTATGCACATGCATAAGAAAGAAACTATACGTATATGGAAAAGATATAATCAAGTGTTTACAGGGACTTTAGGTGATAGGAGCATGGGTAAGTTTTTTCTTCTTCTATGTATTTTCTCTCTCTCTCTCTCTCTCTTTTTTTTTTGGCCATGCACGGATCTGTGCACAGACTCTTAGCTCCCCAACCAGGGATTGGGCCCGTGCACCCTGCAGTGGTAGTGGGGATTCTTAACCCCTGGACCTCCAGAGAAGTCCCTCTTCTCTGCTTTTCAGTTGCCAATACTAAACACATTACTTGTAGCTTTAAAACTTGACCATTTTCTGAGTGGGAAGGATTGAGAATGTTAGGATGTGTTTCCTCCATCCTCCTAGTGCCGTAGCATCAGCTGCTTCAGAACGTGATGGGGACCAGGCAACCCCACTTTGAAGCTGGAAACTGTAAAGATAGGGACTGTGGTTCAGCTGTGAGAACCTAGGTACAGAGTCTCAAGCCCGCTCCAACCTGGTGCAGCGTGGCTCAACCCTTTCATCAGCGTAATCGTAGTTGTCTTAAATAAGAGCTCCTCCAACACCTGGTGCGGGCTTTGAAACCATCTAAATCACTCTGTGTATTCTGATACATTTGCTTTTTCTGCATGCCACAGAAAAACAAAGGGGTCCCCACAGGGAGGCCCAGCATCCTGGCCAAGGGGAGGGGCTGGCGCTCTTGATGGAGTACAGTCAGCTTCTGGGGCCACCTGGAAAGGGGATCTTGACATCCTCTCCTCAGTTCACTCAGCATGTCTCCTTTGGGCAGAATGTGACTGCCATTGGTTTTGAACGTTCAAGGTGTTGGCCCTGAATATTGAGAGTATTCTGATTACTGAATACTGAATATTGAAGCTTCCCACGGCTTCAGCCAGGACACTCACTGTGGTTGAATCCTTCAGCCAGGGATTCAAAATGTACTGATGACTAGTCTCTTTGTTGTTATTGTTTAGTCTTTCAGTCGTGTCCGACTCTGTAACCCCATAGACTATAGCCTACCAGGCTCCTCTGTCCTTGGAATTCTCCAGGCAAGGATACTGAGTGGGTTGCCATTTTCTATTCCAAGGGATCTTCCCCAGTCCAGGGATCAAACTTGTCTCCTGCAAGTCCCCTGCATTGCAGGCAGATTCTTTACCACTGAGCTGAGCCCAACTAATAACATTACTTACTTTTAAAATGTTTTATTATAATAAAATATACATAACATGAAAGTTACCATTTTAAATGTACAATTCAGAGGTATTCAGTACATTTTCAATGTTGTGCAAATATTTCCACTCCATCTGTAGAACTTTTTCATCTTCTCCACTGAAATTCCGTACCATTTACATGCTTTACTCCTCAGCCCTTGGTAACCTCTGTTCTACTATCTGTCTCCAGGAATTTGCCTATTACAGTACCTAATATAAGTGGAATCATACAGTAATTGTCCTTTTGTGTATGGTTTATTTCACTTAACACTGGAAGGCCTATCCATATCCTCAAGAGTTTTCTTCCTTAAAGCTGAATAACATTCTGTTGTGTATATATATATTATATGCATATATATCAGAGCAGGCGATGGCACCCCACTCCAGTACTCTTGCCTGGAAAATCCCATGGACAGAGGAGCCTGGTGGGCTGCAGTCCATGGGGTCACTAGGAGTGGGACACGACTGAGTGAGTTCACTTTCACTTTTCACTTTCGTGCATTGAAGAAGGAAATGGCAACCCACTCCAGTGTTCTTGCCTGGAGAATCCCAGGGACGGGGAAACCTAGTGGGCTGCCGTCTATGGGGTCGCACAGAGTCGAACACGACTGAAGTGACTTAGCAATAGCAATAGCAAGAGCAATGCATATATATGTACTACATATGTGTACACTACATGTTGCTTATCCATCAATTCACTCCAGTGTTGGCTCCACCTTTTAGCTGTTGTAAATAGTGCTGCTTTGAACTTTGGTGTACAACTATCTTTTTGATTTTCTGCTTTCTAGTCTTTCAGTCTGTATGAAAAACAGTTTGGCAGTTCTTCAAAAAGTTAAACATAAAATTACCATATGAAAAAGAATTACCATAAAATTCAGCAATTCCATTCCTAGATTGAACTATTTGACATCCCTCTCAGCCATATATGGGGCTTCGAAGTCTCTCTTTATTTTCACCAACACTTGCTATTTTCTGAGTTTATTTTTGTTTTCTGACAGTAACCGTCCTAAAGAGTGTGAAGTAGTATTTCACTGTGGTTTCGATTTGTATTTCCCTAATGTTTAGCGACATTGAGCATTTTTTTAATGTGCTTATTGGCCATTTGTATATCTCCTTTGGATAAATGTCTATTCATGTCCTTTGTCCATGTTTGAATTGGGTTTGGTTTTTCTATTGTTGAGTTTTAAGGGTTCTTTATATATTCTGGATATTAATCCCCTGTCAGATAATGATTTGCAAATATTTTCTCTCATTTTATGGTTTGCCCCTTACATTTTTGAGTCTTTTTAATTTCATTGTCCCTTTGAAAGTTTTCTTCACACACTGCCTACTAGCTTTCACATATGGATTCTATTCGTGAATTTATTCACCCAACAAATGTTCCAGTACAGTTCCTGTGCCATGCTTTTGGATGAGCCCTAGAGGCATGATCACAGGAGAAAATATCCCTGCCCTAGGAACTCCCTGTCTAGAGGAGGGAGACAAGCAAAAATTAATAAATATGCAATTCAGTCCATGACTACAGATTGTGCCAAGTGCTGTGCGTCATGGGAAGAGCCCCTCATGTAATTTGAAGGGTAAGAAAGTTGCTGAGAAAGTGGCACTCAAACTGGGATTTGACAGGTGATCAGGCCTGGTTAGAAGAGGGTGATTTGGCAGAGGGGAGACTTTGAGGGTGGGAGACTCCAAAGCAGGAGTGGCAGCCCCAAGGCCAGATGAGCGGGGAGGGGTTCCTTCTACCTTCAGAGGGAAACCACTGAAGGCTCTAGGTGTACGGTGACACAGTCCAATTTATATACTTCCAAGATTAGTCTTACTTCTATGCTGGGAATAATTTCACAAGGAGTCCTCTTTCCTCCCCTACCTCACCCGACACTCACCACATCCTGCCTTACATCCATAGGCATCACTTTGGTCATCTGATGTCACCTAGTCATCTGATGAATACAAGTGATCTCTCTGGCTGTACTCTTGGCCTTTGTCTGGTCATTCTCACCACAGGAAGAATAATTTTTTTTTCTCCCTGCCAATAGTTTTTCTGAGATACAATTCACATGCCATACCACTTTTTTTTTTTTTTTTAATTTTTGGCTGCCCTGAGTCTTTGTTGCTTCCCACAGGCTTTGTCTAATTGTAGCATGCAAGGATTACCGTCCAGTTGCAAGGTGGTGGCTTCTCTTGTTGCAAAGCCAGGGTTCGTGGGCTTCAGTAGTTCTGGTGCATGGGCTTCGTTGTCCTGCAGCATGTGGAATCCTCCCAAACCAGGGATCAAACCCATGTTCCCTGCATTAGCAGGCACACTCCCAACTACTGGATCACCTGGGAAGTCCACAATTTTTTAAAAAATATATTCACAGAGTCGTCCAGCCATCACATTCTAAGTTTAGAACATTTTCATCACCCCATAAAGAAACTCCATGCCCATTATCCAGAGTCATCTTTCAAAACTGCAAATCATATCACATAGCTCCCCTGCTTTATATCCTCAGTGGCCCCCACTGCACTTAAGAGGACCATTTCTTTGCCATGGTCCTCAGGGTCCTGCATGATGTGATGCTGTGGGCCTCTCCATAACCCCCATTACTTTTCTACCACCTTTTCTATACCCCAGCTGCACTGACCTCCTTTCTGCTCTTTTCTACCCACAGGCCTTTGCAAATGGTATTTCCTTTCCCTGGAGCACTCTCCCCAAACGCTCATCCTCACTAACTCCTTCTTCAGGCTTTTCTCTATCAAATTCCTCTATTCATTTCCTTCATAGTGCTTCTGCACTCTGTGATTATCTCATTTATTTATGTAATTACTTTTTATTGCCTGTTCCCCACACTAGAATGTTGGTTCCATTGCTAACACCAGAGGGAGTGCCTGGTATGTACTAGGCATGAACAAGTAATTGTTGGCTGAGAGATGAATTAAGGAAAGGAGGGAGAAGGACATGTGAAAGTCAGTACACTGAGGTAGATGAAGATGGGGAAAACTGGAGGCAGACGGAAGGGGCAAGTCAGTAGATCCATTTTGAACATGTTAAATTTGAAATACCTCCAAGATATCCAAGTGGAGATGTCCTAGCTTAGCTGACATTTTACGAGTTTAAAGCTAAAAAGAGCAATCTAGATGGGATATAAAATGTGGATGTCACAGGATATAGATGATATTTTAAATCTTAGGAATGAATTAAGGGGCTAACCTTTGAGAAGTGGCTCTTAGGGATTCCGTCACCAGGTATCACAGACATTACAGATTGGGAGTCTGTGTCAATGAAAGAATGAGTGAATCAGTGGAAGAAAATAGCAAAAGAGGCTGAAAGGGAATCTCCAGAAAGATGGGCAAAGCCTGGGAAGCATTAGGGTAACAGAAACAGAGGACAGGGTTTCAGGTGAAACAGTGTGGTTAACAGCATAAAATTATGGTGAGAGGACTCAGAAGATACAGGAAACAAAGTCCCAAAATATGTGTCTCTGGTGCCTTTGCAAGAGCAGTTTAGGTGGAGCAGAAAGACTGGAAGCCAGACTAGAAATGCAGAGAAGATTAAGGGAGGGCATATGTAATACCAGTCTTCTTAGAATCTAATATAATAAACATATGTTGATGTAAGCCACTGAATTTGTGGTAATTTGCTACAGCAGTATCAGGAAACTAATACAAGGTTTATTCCAGGAATCATTAATTTTCTCACAAAATCATATGATTACGTATATACATAAACAATAAATAGGATTGATGGATAGATCTCTATCCCTAATAAAATCATAAATAGGAATAGGAAGTAAAATACTAAAGTACAAAAAAGACTTTTTACCCAAACTCAAAAGTATAAAGCAAACTAAATAAAAGTCTCAAAGTTGTTTCCACTAAAATTCAGATCAAGACAAGTACGTCCACTACTTCTTAAAATTGTGTTGGAGGGTCTTGCTAGACCATGCAATTAGAGCTGGTTTAAGTGATCTCAGAGTCCAACTGGAGGGCTTCCCCAGTGGTTCAGCGGTAAAAAATCCACCTGCCAGGACAAGAGACACAGGTTCCGTCCTTGGTCCAGGAGGATCCCACATGTCGCAGAGCGACTAAGCCTGAGCAGCACGACGGTGGGGCCTGCGCTCCAGAGCAACTACCGAGGCCCACGCGCCTGGAGTCCGAGCTCCACAGCAAGGAGAAGCCACCACACTGCAAGGCGGGCAGATCCTGCCCCAGAAACGAGAGAGCCCTCGCACAGGAACAGAGACCTAGAACAGCCAAAATAAGTAAACTAATCAACAGGAAGAACAAATGCCCGAGTAGATCCTAGAGCACTGGGAACAGAAGACTGGTAGTGGAGTAGAACTGGCCAAGAGAAGGACAAGAATTCAGAAATAGCTGCAGATGGACTTTGGAAATTAATATGTGGCTAAGACGTCATTACTGTTGAGTGGAAAGATGATTAACCTGATAAATGATGTAGACATTATAGACCATGATTACAGGAAAAAGAAAGAAAAGCCAGGCTGGGCTGTAACCCAGCAGTTCTCAACTAGGGGGGCTTTACCCCCAAAGGACATCTGGCAGTGTCTGGTGACATTTTGGTTGTCACAACTGGGGCCTGCTATTGGCATGTAGTGAGTAAACGCCAGGCATGCTGCTAAACACCTATAACGCACGGGACAGCCCCCACAACAAACAGTTATCTAACTCCAAATGTCAGTAGTACTGTGGTTTAGGAAACTTGCTCTGAAATAACACAAAACACCAAAATACTTTTCTGATGTATTAAAGGTTTCATAATAAATATTTAAATATAAAACAAGATAGCAGGGGGGGAAAAAAGAATGTATAACTTTGGGGTGGAAAGTCCTCCCAAAGTCTGGAAACCATGAAGCCTCTCTCTTCTTATATATATGTTTTTGTTTTTTTTTTTGACTGCACATAAATTTTGAGTTTTTCTAGTAGAAAATAAAATACATAAGAAAATGAGAAAATAGTTATAAAATATGTGAAAGACAAAAAGTTAAAACCCCTAATATGTGATTATACTACAATTCTTAACAGATCAAATAAAAAAAAAAACAGGATATGTAAATATTTTATGAATAGGGGCTTATGAACTTTGCTCATAAAGTTTATGAATAGGGGTTCAACCTAACAAGTAGAGAAATGGCTACCTTTAGCAGGATTGGCTAAAATTTAAGAGCAATTTGTGTCCACAAGCCCTTATTTATTCCCAATCCAAAATTCATAAAGTCCTGGAAACCTGAAAAATGTTTTGGCTTTGTTAAATTTGAGGCCAGTTCATTAAGCAGCAAGACTTAACCTGAGCTACTATGAGGCTCTTTGCAGTCTTCACATAACTTGTTTGGTGAGAATATTTCTTGTATCTTGCGACAGAACCATTAATTAATGTGTTTGATTAGGAAATGCTACCTCAGAGCCTGCTAGGAGTGTCAGAATTTCCTTAAATCCAGAAAATTCTGTTTTCTGAAACATAAGGATTTTGAATAAGAGTTTATAGATCTGTAATTTCCAGAGCTGACAAGGATGCAGTCAATGAGAGAAGTATATATTGACTGATTTTCAAGTATTAAAACAACATTGCATCCCTGGGATAATCCTACTTGGTCATAAATGTGTTACATTTTATGGAATGTTGGATTTGATTTGCTAATGTTTTATAGGGATATTTAAGTCTGTATTCATGAGGGCTGTTGGTCTGCAATTTTCTTTTTGTAATGACTTCATAGGTAATGGTGGCCTCAGAACAGGTTTCTTTAGCGTTCCTCATTCCTCTGTTTTCTGCAAGTGTTTGTATGAGATTGTTGTTTATTTCTACTTTAATAAAATTGACCAGTGAAATCATCTGAGCCTGGATTTTTCTTTGGGAGAATGTTTGGATAACAAAATCAATTTCTTAACCTGTGTTTTTGTTGTTTTGTGTTTTTTTGGGGAAAAAAAAAAAAAAGCCTGAAGGCAAATACCTCCCCACCCCACACTGTCTCCACAGTCAGAACCTTGTCACGTTCTCAGCCCCAGCCAGCCAAGGGCAGGGAGATGGTTCTGCCGTGATTGCCTTAGACAAGTCAGGATTTATCCCTGAACCAGGATAAGGGGCACCTTCTCCAAAGATGGAACCCAAACAGTCACAATTCTGTAGGCAAAGAAGCAGAGAATAGAGATAATACAGGCAACCCAGTCTGCTACAGAATGAGAAGGACGAAAGGAAGAAAAATGGAACGACTGAGGAATTATCCCCTCAAAGACTAAATCCAGAGAGACTGTCACCATTAAAGAGCAGGTTAGCTTGGTTTCCCTTCAATAGAAATGAGGATCAGAACAGGATATGCTTGAATTTGAGGATACTTTGACCTGTCATCCATTGTTCAAGAAGGAATTCTAGATTCTCAGGGCTCAGAGTCTCAAGGGAAATAATCTGCCTGCTTGCTTGTTTGTACTGTTTTGTCTCAGAAAGGATTTCAGTTCAGTTTAGTTCAATCACTCAGTTGTGTCCAACTCTTTGCGACCCCGTGGACTGCAGCATCCCAGCATGACAGGGATCCATCATCAACTCCCAGAGTTTGCTCAAAATGTCCATTGAGTCAGTGATGCCATCTAACCATCTCATCATCTGTCATTCCCTTCTCCTCCTGCCTTCAATCTTTCCCAGCATTAGGGTCTTTTCCAATGAGTCATCACTTCTTCGAATCATGTGGCCAAAGTATTGCAGCTTTAGAAAGGATTTAGCGTCCATTAGTCAAGATGTGCTACATTATCCTGCAATAACAACCCAAAATCTCAGTAGCTCAACACAGAAAAGTTGATTTCTCATTGCTCATACTACACATTCATCTTAGTTTTACAGGGTTCTGCTCCATCTTGCTTCTTTCAAGGACTTAGGCTGACGGAGGCTCCACCATCCAGAACCACCACTCTGGCCCTTAGAGGCTTCTGTCTAGCAATGACACTTATATTTCTACTAACAGTTCACTAACCAAATAAGTCACATGGTCAAACCTTTCCTCGGGAGGCCAATGTAAACATAAAAGAACAAAGAGTCTTGCTCTTCATCCACTTGTAAAAATTAAGTCAACAACCCACAACTGCAGGATGAAGAAGTCTCTGTTTTAGATATGTGGCTCCTACATAGTTAAGATGCATATCTAAAGAAGGATTTCAAAAAGAAAAGAAAGAATTTCAATGACCCAGATTCTTGCATCTTTCCATACATAGAAAATCACTAAAATTATTACCTTGAGATGTCTGTCCTCTATGATTAGCAGTAATGTCTTACCAAGATGTATGCATGACTATATTTCTCAGTCAGAAAATTCATATATGCACTAGTTCCTCCCCTACTTCTGAGTTCCTCAGAGCTATCTGAGAGGCTGTCTCCCAGGCTATAGTCCTCAGTAAGAGCCCCTGAATAAAACTGAAACTCAGTTTGTACCTTGTGTTTCTGTTGTTATTTTCCCACCTGACACCGGAATGAAATCTCATGAGCCTGGAAAGAGAAGAACCAGAAACATCAAGTGAACAATAAGTATGACCACTAGGTCGGGTGTCTGTATTTATAAGCACATATGGAAGAGGAAACGCCAAGCACTCTCTTGGTGGCTCTACTAAGCTTCACTTAGCCTTTGAACGATTCACCTCATAGCCAGTATTCTGTCCCAATCAGTCAGGAGACAAAGTGGCATCCCCAGAGAGCACAGCCCATTCAATAACACCCACTGTGGGGGCTTACCTACCAGCGCAGTGGTGAGGAATCCGCCTGCCGATGCAGGAGACACAGGGTTCCGTCCCTGATCTGGGAGGACCCTGCGTGCAGTGCAGCAACCAGGCCTATGTGCCTCAACTGTTACGCCTGTGCTTGACAGCCAGTGAGCCACAACTGCTGAAGCCCTCGCACCTACAGCCTGTCCTCGGCAACGAGAAGAGGTGAGAGTTGCACCACAACTGGAGAGCAGCCCTGCTCTCCACAGCCAGAGAGAAGTCTGCACAGCAGCTACAACCTGGCACAGCCAGAAAATCATAACCCACGCTGCACTAAAGCACTGGCACGTCTCACTTTTCGCATCCTCCATCCCTGGGTTTTTCCCTTTCAGGGCTAAATCTGCCAACTGATAATACCCCAGTGTTTGTGTCCTAGGATTTGACAAATAGTTATTTTAGAGTCTCATATTACTCATATTACTAAGTCACATGAGTCTGAGAAATCTAAGACTTCCCTATGTGCCTGGGCTAGTATAAAAGAAAAGCGAGGCGCGTGGTTAGGCAGAGTCACTTGGAGTGATATTGGCACTGGGTTGGGGTTTCCCCTTGAGTAGATGAGCCAATGTTCGGGGAATAGTCACAAGCCAGGGGACCAGGGTTGGGAAAGAGTACAAGGGGGTTATAAAAGTTCAAGCAGTTGGGTTCAATGACTGTTTCAGGGCCAAACCTCATTTCTGGGTGCTTCACCATCCCTGTCTCAATGGGGCCTTTCAACAAGCCCACATCTCCAAGAAACGGGCTCAAAGGTGTGCGTGGTCAGAGATCCAACGAGTGGGCATAGTGGAACTAGACTCCAGGCCATGTCCAAAACTCATACCCCTTCCTCCACTCTAGCCAGTGGGAGAACCAAGGGCGTCTGGCCAAAAGGAACACTAAATGAGTTGCAACCTCCAGCAAAGAAGGTACAACTACACTCCAGGACTGTTGTGAGGGAGAAGTCTTGGGCTTCTGGCTGACCCCAGGAAGAGGAGTCGCCCAGAAGCTCAAAGAAGTCTCAGGAGCAGGAACATGCAAACCAACCCAGAGTCCTACCCAGACCCAGATATGTGCTGCCCCTCCAAGGTGCACAAGCCACTCCAGACTCCATGTACCCAGCATGGGGTGCCCCATCCCTACACTCCCACATGAACCCTGAAGGTAGGCTGGGCGTGGGGACTTGATTTAGCCCGGGAAGTCCTTTCCTTGTTAGTGCATTGAAAATGGTTGGAAACCATTGCTGTTGGTTACCATCGTGGAATTGCACTGGGGCAGGATAAGGACCTCTGCTCTTTAAACACTAAACATACTGTTTGACACATTTATAAACTTGTATCATTTTGATACAAGGAGAAGGAAATGGCAACCCACTCCAGTATTCTTACCTGGAGAATCCCATGGACAGAGGAGCCCAGATGGCTACAGTCCATGGGGTTGCAAAGAGTTGGACACAACTAAGTGACTAACACATCATTTTGATAGAGTTTATGTTCTGTATCTGACTTGGCCTGGATTCCCCTGAAAGCAGAGCCTATGGGATGTTGGTTGAGCAGGTGACCATGAGGAGAGTGAGCAGTAGAGAGACAACCAACGTAACCCCTGGTCACCAAACTGGTCTTCTTTACATTCAGTCCCCTAGGTCATTCTGGGGCTCATCATGAAATGTCTCCAAACCATCCTGCTGGGGAGGAGAGAAGAAATTTATATATATAATTTATTTATTTTTGGTCTTTGTTGCTGCACTGGGCTTTCTCTAGTTGAAGTGGGCGAGCAGAGACTACTCTCGAGCTGTGGTGCACGGGCTTCTCATCGTGGTAGCTTCTGTTGTTGCAGAGAACGGGCTTCAGGAGTTGCAGCTCACAGGGTGAGTAGTTGTGATGCACAGGCTTAATTGCTCTGTGGTATGTGGAGTCTTCTCAGACCAGGGATCGAATTTGTGTCCCCTGCATTGGCAGGTGGATTCTTAACCACTGGACCACCAGGAAAATCCAGACCAAAGGAATTTATTCATTGGCTCCTGACCCCTTCTTCCAGCACAAGCCTAAAGGGAGCTTCTGTCCAGTTGTACCTGCGCAAAACCTGCTTAGGATGGTCTCCCAGGGAGGGCTAGAATAAAGATGAGCGAGGCTAGGAGAGTCTGAAGAGGTGCACATGAGCTCAGAACCCCTCCTGAGAAAGGGACCTGAAGGAAGCAAGAGGACCCTAAGGAAACACAATTACTACCAAGCTCTTCACATCAGGGCCATTTATACTAGGGAAAGTTGGTATGTGTTTGGGATAGATTCTGGAAAGTGGGATTGCCTGGTTAAAGGGTAAAGGCGCATGCAGTTTTATCAATACTACATGTCAAATCTTCATGCTCAGAAGGTTGTGCCATTTTGTATTTTCCCCAACAATTTATGTGCCAGCCTCCTCACAGCCTTGCCAATGAAGTGTGTTGCAAAAACTTGGGTTTTTGCTGATCTTGCAGGTGAGAGATGACATCTTAGGACACTTTCATTTTGTATTTCTGTTATGAGCAAAATTGAGCACCCAACTTGTGCACAAGAATTTTCATGGCACTGGGCTTTTCATTCGGAGAAGGCGATGGCACCCCACTCCAGTACCCTTGCCTGGAAAATCCCATGGACAGAGGAGCCTGTGGGCCGCAGTCCATGGGGTCTCGAAGAGTCAGACACGACTCAGCGACTTCACTTTCACTTTGCACTTTCATGCATTGGAGAAGGAAATGGCAACCCACTCCGGTGTTCTTGCCTGGAGAATCCCAGGGACGGGGGAGCCTGGTGGGCTGCCGTCCATGGGGTCGCACAGAGTCGGACACGACTGAAGCGACTTAGCAGCAGCAGCAGGCTTTTCACTGGGCCTCCCAGGTGATGCTAGTGGTAAAGAACCTGCCTGCCAATGCAGGAGACATAAGAGGTGCGGGTTCATCTCCTGGGTTGGGAGGATCCCCTGGAGGAGGGCATGGCAACCGACTCCAGTGTTTTCTTGCCTGGAGAATCCCCATGGACAGAGGATTCTGGTGGGATACAGTCCAACGTGTCACAAAGAGTCGGACACAACTGAAGCTACTTAGCACGCACACACGCAGGCCCTTCATTGCAATATTAACTATATTAGCTAATTACAAGAAATACAAAACTACAATGAGAGACACTGCTTCACACCCATTAGGATAACAACTATTAAAACAAAAACAGAAAATAACAAGCATTGGTGAAGATGTGGAGAAGTTGGAGCCCTTGTGCAGTGTTGGTGGGAATGTAAAATGATACAACCACTATGGAAAATAGTGGTTCCTTAAAAAAAAATGGCATAGGATTACTTTATGACCCAGCATTTCAACTGGGTGTGTACCCTAAAGAATTGGAAGCAGAGTTTCAAAGAGATATTTGCACACCCATAGTCATGCAGCATTAGTCACAATAGCCAAAAGGTGGGAGCAACCCACACAACCAGATGAATGGATAAACAAAATGTGGTGTGGCCATAAAACAGACCATTGCTGCTGCTGCTGCTAAGTTGCTTCAGTCGTGTCTGACTCTGTTCAACCCCATAGACGGCAGCCCACCAGGCTCCCCCATCCCTGGGATTCTCCAGGCAAGAACACTGGAGTGGGTTGCCATTTCCTTCTCCAATGCGTGAAAGTGCAAAGTGAAAGTGAAGTCTCTCAGTCATGCCCAACTCTTAGCGACCCCATGGACTGCAGCCTGCTAGGCTCCTCTGTCCATGGGATTTTCCAGGCAAGAGTACTGGAGTGGGTTGCCATTGCCTTCTCCACAACAGACCATTACTGAACCTTAAAAAGCAAGGAAATTCTTACACATGCTGCAACATGGATGACTCTTGAGGACATTGTGATAAGTGAAATAAGCCGGTCACAAAAGGATAAATACTGTATGATTCCACTTACATAAGGTACTTAGACAAATTCATAGAAACAGAAAGTATCAATAGAATGATAGTTACCAAGGGCTGGGAGGAGGAGGGAGAAATGGAAAGTTATTGTCTAATGGCTACAGAATTTCAGGGTTTTTTTTTTTTTTACATAATTTTATCTATTTAATTTATTGGCTGTGCTTGTGTCTTTGTTGCTGCGCGTGGGCTTTCTCTAGTCGCAGCAAGCAAGGGCTGCTCTCCAGCTGAAGTGCACCAGCTTCTTTTGTTGCAGAGCACAGGCTCTAGGCTGAATGGACTTCACTAGTTGTGGGGCACGGGCTCAGTAGCTGTGGCACCTGGGCTTAATTGTCCTGCGGCATGTGGAATCTTCCCAGAACAGGGATTGAACCAGTGTCCCCTGCATTGGTAGGTGGATTCTTAACCACTGGATCATCAAGGAAGTCCCAGAATTTCAGCTTTGCGATATGAAAAGAGTTCTCGAAATAGATGGTGGTTACAGTTGCACAAGAAGATGAATGTACTTCACGCCACTGAACTATACATTTTAAAAAGTTAAGATGGTAAATTTTACACGTATTTCATCACAATTTTAAAAGAGACAAGAAAAGCCTAAACATTAAATATGTAGTGAAATAGATTATGGAACCCTTACCCAATAGAATGGGCTTCCCTGATAGCTCAGTTGGTAAAGAATCTGCCTGCAATGCAGGAGACCCCGGTTCGATTCCTGGGTCAGGAAGATCCCCTGGAGAAGGGACAGGCTACCCACTCCAGTATTCTTGGGCTTCCCTTGTGGCTTAGCTGGTAAAGAATCTGCCCTCAGTGTGGGAGACCTAGGTTCGATCCCTGGGTTGGGAAGATCCCCTGGAGAAGGGAAAGGCTACCCACCCCAGTATTCTTGCCTAGAGAATTCCATGGTCTGTACAGTCCATGGGGTTGCAAAGAGTTGGAGACGACTGAGCAACTTTCACTTTTATCCAATAGAATATCACTGCAGCTATGAAAGGGAAAAAGGAGTATCTATGTATTGCTGAGGCATTACCTGCAGGATAGGTCATTCAGTGAAAAAAGTAAAGGTGTTGGGCTGTAACCCACAGGCCTACAAGTCTTGTAATTGCCCAGCCATGAGCCTAAAGAAAGAGCCCAGTGACAGTGACAGAAACATCAACAATTTATTGGGTAGGGAATCTTAAAAGTCTCAAGCAAAGTCCTGGAGCAACATCCCACTGTGTGCAGCAGAGGGAAGAAAGACAGGAATAGCAGTCTTCACTTCTGAGGGGAGAAGGAGAATACTGTAGATAAGGGGGAATTGACATTAGGTTGGTTCATCAGTGACCAGGGAAAGCAGTGACTGGGGCAGGCAACAAGCACGTAGGCCGCTACTAACCAAGCCCTATGATTAAGAGGAATGGATAGTCAGGTGAGTAGGGGGTATGTGAAGCAAGGACTGGTCAAGCAGGGAATGTACAGAGGGCAAAAGAACAGCCATTTTGAGTGGCCTGACTTTACAAACAGGCTTTACAGGATTTTACCATATGCTGCAGTATCCAAGAAAGAAAAGAAATGCAAGTATATATGCTTGTATTTTCAAATAGAAACAACAGAAGTATATTTAAAATTTTAATATAAACATTTACCTAGATGGGGAGGAAGGATCACGGTAGAAGGGACAGGGGTATACTAGACATATATGTACATACCTTGCTTCACAGTTCTGTCTCTGGAAACATATAAATGTGCACACAATTTTTAATTTAATCAGTATAGAATTAGTCGGATTGATTTCTCTGCAGTCTTAGTAAGCACAGCCATAGCCTCAGAGGAGTATGGATAGTGATTTTTTGAGATTTCGTCCACTGATTAAAAAAACACAGAAAATAACAAGTATTGATGAGAATGTGGAGAAACTGGAATTTTCATACATTACTGGTAGGAATGTAAAATGACTGCTTTGGAAAATAGCCTGACTTCCTCAAAAATTTAGACACAGAATTAGCATACTCAAGAGAAATGAAAATACATGTTCCTCAGATGGCAGGGGAGCTTAGGGGAGAATAGATATATTATGTACGGTCCCTTTGTTCTTCACCTGAAACTATCAGCAGCTATACACCAAAATAAATTTTTTTTTAAAAAAAAGAAAAAAACACGTTCACAGAAAGGCTTGTACACAAATGTTCTTGGCAGCTTTTTTTTTTTTAATAGCCCAAAACTAGGGAAAACCCAAATTTCTACCGATAGGTGAATAGATAAGCAAATTGTGGTATTTCCATACAATGGAATATCACTCACTGTAAAAAGGAATGCTGGTGTACAGAAAGTAGAGAGGGTTTTTTTTTTTTTTTTTAGTACATATTGAATAAACCCATTTGCAGAAATGTCTTAAAAATAAAAACTATTAATAATCTATATGTGACGAAAAGTAGAATAGTAGTGTCCTGGGGGAGGGGTAGGACGGAAGAATTAGGAACACAAAGAAGTTTGGGGGTAATGAATATATTCATGACTTGATTGTACTGTTGGTTTCACGGGTATATACAGAAGCCAAACTCATCTGATTATATACTTTAAATATATACAGTTGTTTACAAAAAGTAGATGAGATAATAATACTTAAAATTTTAAAAACAATGAATGTTGTAAGAATTTGGAGGATATATTGCATCAAATTAGAAATTTATTTCTGTTTTTAGTTTATGATGAGATAGTGATAAAGAATCTGCCTGCCAATGCAGGAGACACAGAAGACTCCAGTCTGATCCCCTGGAGTAAAAAATGGCAACCCACTCCAGTATTCTTGTCTGGAAAATTCCATGGACAGAAGACCCTGGCAGGCTACAGTCTACATGGTTGCAAAGAACTGGATAAAACTGAGCGACTGAGCACACATGAGCGCAAAGTATTTATCAAATACATTTTTGGCATCTATTGAGATTATCCTACACTTTTTCTCCTTTAATTTGTTTATATGGTATATTCCATTTATAGATTTTCTAACATTAATTCATCTTTGTATACCTGGGATAAATTAAGTTTAATAATGACATTGTAATTTGAATGCACTGATGAATTTGTTAATTCTTCGGAAACTTTGCATTTATCTTTTATTTATAACTTCTAGTTTAACTGGTTCTGTCTTCTGGTGAGAATGGCCTGTGGTTTTCTTTTGCATACAGTCCTTGGCTGGTTTTGACCTCAAAGCTGAGGAATGTTCTCTTTCTGTTCCCCAGATAAGTTTGTTCTTTTACGGTTGGAATGATCCGTTCCTTGACAGTTTGGTGGAGCCTGCCTATGCAGACATCCGGGCTTGGTATTTTTCTTGTGAGGAGATTTCTAATGTCTAATTAAACCTCTGTAATGGTTACAAGGAAAATTAAGGCTTCCTTTTTCATTCCTTTGAAAAGAAATTTATTACAGACAATATCAGCTATACACAAAATTAGAGAACAGTCTGATGAACCCTCATGTGCCCGTCACCCAGCTTGCATAACACTTCAGACCGAATCTTTTTCATCTGTACATTTACCACTATACCTACTCACTCCAAGACTCGGAAACAATTCCAGACCTCTTATCTTTTTAATCTGTAAATACGCCAGTAAATTGTTCTTAAAGAAGATTTTTTAAAATAATCTAATGCTTATATATCACACCTACAAAAATTCAGCAATTCTTTTTTTTTTTTTTTGGTCATACCGTGTAGCCTGTGAGATCTTAGTTCCCTAGCCGGAGATCAAATGCAGGTGACCAACAGTGGAAGTGCTGAGTCTCAACCACTGGACCACCAGGCAATTTCCTAGCAATTCTGTAATATTATCAAATATTCAGTCTGTTTTTAGTCCTTCCCTTATTGTTTTGCATTCCTTGTTTTGGTAGTGGGTTTTTTTGTTGTTTTGTTTGCTTGAAGTCAGGAACCAAATAATGTCCATTCATTGTAACTAGCTGATATGTTTATAGGTCTGCTTATGGCTCAAGGGTTAGGCCCCACTCCCCTATCTGCCTTTCACTTTTTATGCTACACAGAGGCTGCACCCCAAGCCATTGACTTGCCTTTACTTTCTCTCTGGAGAGTTGTGGGACCATTGCTATGACCCCAGGACATGGATCTCAAAGTTCCAAACCCACCCCTAGTCCCTGTTGAATACACAGAAGTCCCATGAGCCTGTTTCCCTTACTTCAAGCCAGCCCTGGATGATTAGAGCTAGATCGGACATGGATCAGGTGAAAACAGACTGATGATACTACAGTATTGTTAAACTTCTGTAGAAGTTTCTTATCTTCGGAGAAGGCGATGGCACTCCACTCTTGCCTGGAAAATCCCATGGACGGAGGAGCCTGGTGGGCTGCAGTCCATGGGGTCTCGAAGGGTCGGACACGACTGAGCGACTTCACTTTGACTTTTCACTTTCATGCATTGGGGAAGGAAATGGCAACCCACTCCAGTGTTCTTGCCTAGAGAATCCCAGGGACGGGGGAGCCTGGTGGGCTGCCGTCTATGGGGTCGCACAGAGTCGGACACAACTGAAGCGACTTAGCAACAGCAGCAGCAGGTGCAGTATATTAGGAGAGGACAGAAAGCAGCAGACACACCACCGGTGGTGCCTCCCAAGCAGGCAGGAACCAAGGTTCCTAAACTGTGCTCCAGAGACAGCTGGTACTGATTCCTGCCCTAGCCCACTCCTGCTCCTGGTCCCATGCAAGGCCACCTCCCTCTCTGTCAGCACCATTCCTAGTGACCAAGCATGCTCTGTGGGCCTTTGGTCCCTGCCCAACCCCTCTGGTTGCCACGGACTTCTGTGGTAATCCCACCCACACATGTGCAGATGTACACAGAACACCTGTGGGCACCGGCTTCTGAGTGATCTGCTCCATGTCCTAGACATGTCTGAAAATCAAAGGCAGGCAAGGCCATGCACAGACTGACTAGAGGAGAGCAGTCTTGGTAGGAGTGGCCCCAGGAGTACGAGGTAGGAGACACGTGAAACTGGTGGGGGAGGCAGGAGCAATGGTAAGTGACAACAGGAGGCTGTTCAGAGCTAAGCTAGATGGGAACAGGAAAAGCAGAGAAAGCCAGACACAGGGGAAATGGGTGGTTTTCTGGGGAACACCCTAGATGAACTGTGAAGTCGTTGTTTAGTCGTGTCCGCCTCTGTGCGACCCCAAGGACTACACAATCCATGGAATTCTCCAAGCCAGAATACTGGAGAGGGTAGCCTTTCCCTTCTCCAGGGGATCTTCCCGACCCAGGGATCGAACCCGGGTCTCCCCCATTGCAGGTGGATTCTTTACCAGTTGAGCCCCAAGGGAAGCCCAAGAATACTGGGGTGGGTAGCCTATCCCTTTCTCCAGTGGATCTTCCTAACCCAGCAATTGAACCAGGGTCTCCTGCATTGAAGGCAGATTCTTTACCAACTGAACTATCAGGGAGGCCCAACAGGTCAGCTGGGTCCCAAAAGGCAAGAGGGCATAGCCCCAACCTAACCAATGCAAGG